>NC_000067.6:134999603-135329603 GCF_000001635.26 Mus musculus | reverse complement strand
CGCGTTGAGACAAACATCTGTAGCTCCCACCACCCAGCTGGAGATAAAGTCAGCTGCTTTTCCCAACTACAGATAGAGGTGGGGTTTGTTGTTGTTGTTGTTGTTTTGTTTGTTTGTTTTTTGAGACAGGGTTTCTCTGTATAGCCCTGACTGTCCTGGAACTCACTCTGTAGACCAGGCTGGCCTCGAACTCAGAAATCTGCCTGCCTCTGCCCACATGCTGGGATTAGAGGCATGTGCCACCATTTGCCCAACTTAAAAAACAAAAACAAATAAACAAAAACAAATAAACAAAAACAAAAAACCATGGCTAGCTTTTTCTAGGTATGTGCTTGTGTCTACTTGGGTCACCAAACGCCCATCACCCTCTTCTGCCCTCTCTACCCTGGCCTCCAGGGCTATTTTGAGTGTGTACCAGTTGGGGTTAATCTCCTTAATCAGTGAGCTGTGCTCCCAACTAACCCAGCTATCTGCAAAGGGCACTCTGAGGGTTGGTGCTGTGGCCTCAGGGATTCCCATTCATGAAGGGAGCCCGAGGGGCCTGGAGTTGAATGAAGACCTGGAGGAAGGGACTGTGGAGGCAAATGGGCAGAGGGAGACTGGGGACAGTAGTGGATTGCCACAGAGTCTCAAATTAACCTCTAGGGAAAAGCTAAAAGAGCTTCCTCCACCCCCTAGCCCAGCTGCCCTGGCCCCTGACCCCAGTTTCGTACAGGTGCTAATCCTGGGTCCCTGTCACCCTAGGGAGAAGGACAAGAGAGGCAGGCTGAGGGCATCACCCCCCACCACTTGGGAAGGGAAGAGAATAAGAGTTGACCTGTGGTGATCAGGTCCCTGAAACATGAGACCAGGGCCGCCTCACTCCACAGCTGGCTCAGGCTTTGGTGAGGGCTCTGTCTTCCACCTGGGCTAAGGGAGAACTCCCAGAGGACCGATGAGGAACCCGGCTGCCAGATCCACCCCATTTACAGACAGGGACAAAGCCCTCCTCCAGCCTTCCCTGAATCTCCTGCTAACTAAAATTCATTTCATAAGCAGCTGGGAATCTTCCGTATGGAGGTCTTATGTAAGTATTTGCCTCCTGAATAATATATGCTGGTGAGAGAAACAGCCAGGAAAGCAGACTGCAAGAAAAAGAGGGGCAGGGGCTGTGTGGCTCCACAGGAAGGCAGATGTTTGCTGTGCTCAAGGCCCTGGGTTCAGCCTCCATCACCCTGACCCACACTGCGGCTCAGCGAGAGGAAAACTGCTTCCTGTGCAAACCTGACAACATGAGTTACATCTTTGGAACCTACCATGGAAGTAGAGAGCTGACTCTTGAAAACTGTCCTGTGACTTCCACATGCACGTCATGACCCACGTGCACCCCCTTCCTTAATGATAAATGTCCTGAAGGGTAGAATGTCACGATACAAGAATGTTCAATCAAGGTGCCCGCCCGGCTTTGCCTAAGAATCTGGGATGACCATCTGGAGGTGGTGACCTGGAAGAGGTATGGGAGGAATATGCATGAAAACTACCCTAAAGAATCCAAACGATCCCTGGAATATTCCAGCCCGGTGAGGGCTACGTAGCCCAATCTCTTTCATGGTCTAGACCCTAGCACTCCAGCCACAGTCTAAGTTTTCCTCCCAGGAGAAGGTGAACGGGCCTGCTTACCACTCTCAGTTCCTAATCAATTCTTTCCTAGTATGGTTAGTTTCAAACAAATGTAGAGCTCACTGTGATGAGCATATGAACCCACACTCCCATCCCTGTCATTCTAAAGCAATTGTCCCAAGAATATTTTATTACTTATGTCTAAAACATAAACATAGTCTTTCAAAAGAATGTTCATAATGCCGCCATCCCACCTCCAGGAATCAGCTAAAGTTCCTTAAGACTGCCCCATAACTTTCCCTAGCCAACAGTTGGTTTAGCACTTAATGGTATTCCTCAGAAAGTAGGGAGACCAGCCAAACGGCCACAGCCACTGTTCCTCTGACAGCATACAAGCACACTGGGTCGTACCTCTCTGGGGCTCTCACATGTAGCTGCTGTGTGACCCTAATGGAACAGAGCTGGTCTAGCATGCACCAAGACCCCGCTGTGTTCAACTGTGTAAGTGAGGCACAGTGGCTCCTGGGGGCAATCCCATTGCTTCGGAGGTAGAAGCAGGTTGATCAGGAGTTCAAAGTCATCTTCACTAGCTGTCCAGTTTGATCCAAGCCTGGGCTACATGAGAACTTGTCTAAACATAGAGAAGCAGGGGCTGACATTGTCTCCCTTCCTTTACTCTGATATTCTGTGTGACAGGAGGAAGGGAGGAAGTACAAACTCCAGCATCAGGCAGATCAGTTGCTTTGGGACAAGTATTTTAGCCTCTTCTCCTAAGACTGTTGAGGCTTATGAAAGAGAAGGTTCTTGTGGTGGGTATGCAGAAGGTTCTCTGCAGCCCATCTTCCTTCCACAAGCCGGGCTGATTGGCTGGCTCACTATCAAATCAATTGGATTACTACGTGCAGGTCTTGAGAAGAGTGAAGGCCCAGGTAGTGAGAGCTGGAGCTAGTTCCCCAGCCTGGAGCTGACACTCTACCTGAGCACCCAAGCTTTGCCTTGTCTCTGGCCACTAATTAAAGGGACAAGTGTCTAGACTAGGGGGTGGGCAGGGCTGGACAAGGGCAGAGATTCGCTTTGGGCTAATTTCACCAATTTTTGAATCCCTTTACTAAGATGAATTAGTGATTCCACTGCTGCCAATGAATTAGTGATTCCACTGCTGCCACTGACTGAGTGCTTGTGTGCCAGGCTCTGTGCCAGGCACTCTCCATCACCCTCTCAGTTGCCTCAACAGCCCTCGAGGCAGTGCTATTATCCTTGAGATCTGGGTAGCTTGGGAGTGACTTAGTCGCACAGACAGGGCCGCAAGAGTGGCTGGCACTCGTACAGGGTTTTCTGATACTTACCACTAGGCCCTAACTTCCCCATCTTCCTTAATAACCATGCTAAGGAGGCTACTTGTTAGGACGCTCACACTCCCCCAGGCTGACAGACACTTCTGCCCACTACTCAGTATAAATTCTACAGTCCAGCAGGCCACTGTGCTAACACACGCCCTTTACCTGCATGAGGGGCAATGGGAGGACTGTAACAGACTATCTCCGAGAGGCAAGGATGGTCCTGAAGGCAACACCTCTGACCAAAGACGTCTTCTCCCCCACCCTCTATTGCTTGACTTGGCTCCATTTGGAGAAATAAGTACATCCCTGGGCAAAGCCAGGAAACTGGGGGAGAGAGAGGAGAGAGTCGGGGCACAGTATTTACTAAGAGCAGAAACACTGGAGAATGAAAGTCCCAGGAGTGCAAGAGTCCCTCTGTGCTCTTTGACCTAAACATCTTGCTTTATAATTAAGTAAGGGCTTGAGTTTTAGGACTGCATAGCTCAAAGGTGGCACCCTCCCATGGCATGTGAGAGGCCCTGAGTTTGGTTCCCAGGGCTGAAAACAGTTCTGTTTGACCTCAGTCTCCAGAAGTCACAGATGCAAGTCAGCCACTGGGCCCAGAGCCTGGGGGACGGAAGAGAGGAACAAAACCAAGCTTCAGAGAGAATGTTTTGGGGGGTGGGTGTTGCCCCAGAGAGAGGGCAAGAGGGGGGATGCTGTTACAAAAGCATCAAGACCTTGACTGAATTTCATTTCTCTGGTTCCTGTCCTGCGTCCCCAGCCCCTCAAAGACAGGCCCCCATACCTGGATTTATATTTATTCATCATTATCAAAGCTTTAAAAGAAATAACCACCCTGCCCATGGGGTAAGAATTCCTGAGCCCCTTGGTAAAGTCCTGAACGTGGGCCCCGGGGAAGGGATGGCAGGGACAGAGACAGTGTGTCTCTGTGTTCCACTGTGTCTCCCTACATCCCTGTCCCTGCTCTTAGGAGTTGGGCCATTCTGATCCATCAGCTCAGCTTTCTCTTCTTGAGTGCTAAGAGACACAAATATCACCCCAGTCTTTCTCCATCCTCCCCAGCACAGGACGGAGGTGGAGGAAGAAGAATACTGAGACCGGGATGCTATCAGCTCAACAGTGAACTCTTCAAGGACACCTCTCAGCCTCAGCTCCCTTTTTCCCCCGATTGGAATTTTGAGAGGTCTCTCCAACATATCCAACTTCTGCTTACAAGGCAAACTAAGGGCAGAGGTTCACACTATCGGTTTAACACATAATAACCTCTTCTGAAGCATCCGGTCCCCTGTCAGTAAGAATGGCTCTTCTGAAAAAGGAAGGGTTTCTAGTCCTGGAGTCAGGGGCCCCGCCCTCCCTCCCCACCCTGCTTCCCTCCAGGGTGTGTCACTCACATCCACAGACATCTCTCTCTGGATGAGTTTCTTGCTCTCCTTTTCACAGAAGTTGAGCATGGCTTCCCGGTTGAATGAGCCCGAGGGCTGTTTGTCCGTTTGATTCCTCTGCCGCAGCCCCACCGGGATGCTCCCGTCTGGGTCCACCACATCTAGTTCCTTCTCCAGCTCCTCCATCTCTTCAGGGGAGAGGGTGGACAGCAGGCTATCGATGTCGGGGTCTTCACTCACCTGCCGCCGGTACTTAGCTACTTTGGACATCTTGGCAAAGTGAGCAGCTGCTCCTACCAAGTGTGGTGGGCTTGCTGGTGGTAGTAGGCAGGGAAGGGACGGGAGCCCTGGTTCCTGTTGGTATTGAGTGGGTTTGAGCGCAAAGCCCCAGCTAGGTGAGCACTGCAGCTCTTTGGGCCCTGCTGTACTACAGGTGCTCCGGGGGACACAGCAGCCTCCCTGCTAGTGGACCCTGCTTGGTCTAACCAGCAACCAATAAAACCTGACAGCTGCCCAGCCACAGAGGAGAAGCCAATCCCCAAGCCAGGGGGCGGGCCTGCCTCACGGTCAGAGCTGTTTGAAACTTGAGGACATTCCAGGGAATCTTGGAGCGCTGCGTGACCAAATTTAGTACAGAGCAGTTTAGCCTTTTAAAGACAAGGGGGCCACGCAATGAGAAAAAGAGAAAAATGCAAAGGCTGGCAGAAGCCGCAGGACACTGGAAGCCAGGGTAGCAGGGACCGGGAGGTGAGGTTCACTAACTTGCCAGCCTGACACAAGCTCTGTTTAAGAATGCATTTTCTGTCACTGGGTGGTCACAGCCACCTTTCTACTGTATTTGGTAATTTTTTAGGGGCGGGTGGGGGACTCCCCGGAGTTTACAATCCTAGAAAAACACAAATTCAAGATGAGGGGCAGCTCTCAAAACCGACCCACCGGTACCCTTCTTGAGAACCTGAAAGCGGAGCATCAGTTGCCCCAATGCACGCTCACCACCTCTCAGGAAAATAAGAGAATGGGCGACAGGGTGCAGGTGTGTGTGTGTGTGTGTGTGTGTGTGTGTGTGTGTGTGTGTGTGTGTGTGTGTGTGTGGCAGGGGTGGGGGGGGGCTGGGTGGCATCCTTGCTATGCGCACAAACTGAAAATGTGAAGGTGTGTGAGGAAGAGGTGGGATCTTCAGGGAGGAGGAAACTCAAAGGGCTCTCAGTTTCCAAGGCCCAGAGGCTCTTGGGAAGAGGATTGTAACCTTGTAACCTTCCCGGGTTCCCTCCTCTGCAGGGACATCTGTAGCCAACCTTCTCTGGGTGCACAGAGGAGCCAGCAGGCACCAGCCATGTACAAATCTAGAGCACAATTTAGCAGTGTCTTAAGGGAAACGTAGTTCTGGGCCCCTGGGAGATACTGTTGCAACAGGTCTGGCTTCGTTCATAGAAGGGCTTTCCACTACTCATCCATCATGCTGCCTGTGCAAGACTCAGAGACATTCAATCTCCTGCCCCCCTCCTTCCTGCCACAAAATCCCTTCTAGAAGCTCTGGTGTAACCCATCAGGGTAGGTGCTTCGATCTTTCCTGGCATCTGTCCATCCTAAGCCAGAGAGAGCAAGTCACTTGATCAGCATTTGCTGAGTCCAAAGATCATCTAGGACTAAGACTTAGCCACGGCATTTAATGCCCGCTAGCTCAGTTTTAGTTTAAGGCCGAACAAGAGAGGGGCTGGTGCTGCCTGGTGGGGTGCTGCCTGGAAGGTAGAAAGGAGGCAGGCAAACCCCAAAGGGTGAGTGGAGGAGGGGCTGGAGAACCCTGGCAGCTGGATTCCGGTCACATGCCCATCAGCTAATAGCACTTGTGTTGCTCTGCCGAGAAAGCAGGTGATGGAACTAAAGATACCATCTAGTGGGAACCTGTCATTGTGGAGCCCACAGTCGGTAACAATAACTGCTGTGTCTGACGAGGAAATGTCTCTCACAGCCATGCATATCCATGCTTGGTCCCTAGCTAGTGGCTCTATTTGGGATGTTTTAGAAACTTCAGGACATGGGGCCTAGCTGGAGGAAGTGGATCACCGGGGGTAAGCTTTTAAAAGTTCTACCTGATTACAGGTCCCTTGACCTCTTTCTGCTTCCTGGCAGTCATGAAGAGAGCAGCTCCTGCTGCCACCGCACTCTGCCTCCCCGCAAGCTCCACAGCAAAGAAGCCAGGAACTGCTGTCTGGAATCCCTGGAACTGTGAGATAAATACCTCCTCCCTTTGAGTCTGTATGTCACATGATGCAAAAGCAGGAACAGCAGGACTGCTACTAAACAGATGGCTTCAAATAATCCGTTTGCAAAATATTTCAAAAGAAATGTGTAGAAGCTGGGTGTGGCAGCACAGGCCTTTAATCCCAGCACTCAGAGGGCAGAGGCAGGTAGATCTCTCAGATGGAGGCCAGCCTGGACTATAGAGAGTTCCAAGGCAGTACAACGACAGGGTCTACAGTGACAGCCAGAGCTACACAGAGAAACCCTGTTTCAGAGAGGGGTGGGTGTGCACAGGGCTATGAGGAAATACAACAGAAGAGCACAGAACAACACAGTCAGACAAGACCTTATGTTCTTTGGGCTAAAAGACCCGCATTAGGTCCTGTTTCTGTGACCCACTGACCGTGTGACCCTGAGTAACTCCCTTCTCTACCTGTAAAATAAGAACAGCAGCAGCACCTGCCTGTGTTGCTGACTCTCCCATCATGGTTATAAACCCCTGAGAGTACAGCTGTGGGGAGAAAGAGTTCTTCTGACTCATAGCTTCAGGAGGGGCTTAACCCAGCACGGCAGGGGTCGTTGTGGTGGCATGTGGCAGGCTCTCCTCCTCCTCTTTCTGAGGTATGTTTGTGTGCCTCCACCATAATAAATAAATACGATTTTGAAAACTTTAGATGCATCAATTAATGGAGTTTGTACAAATTCTATTAGAAGGCAAAGTAAGGTGACCATTACAAGAAGACTTGAAACTGGGTGAGCGAGCACAGTATTCATTAGTAATTGCTACAGCTACTTATATTTGCCTTCCTTTTAAAAACATATTTTTTATTTTAGGTACATGAGTAGTTTGTCTGGATAATGTATGTGCGCACACCGGCGCTGGTGCCCTGGGACTGGAGTTGCAGAGTTGTGAGCTGCCTTGTAGGTGCTGGGAACTGAACTGACCTGCCTCCTCTGGAAGGTAGCGGTGCTTTTAACCTTTCAACCACTGCCCCAGCTCCACATTTGCACCTTTCTTTCAAATGGTGAGGCTAAAACCAAGCCTGAACCCAGGCCTTTGCATTTACTAGGTAAGCTTTCTAGCACTAAGGCACACTCCCAGACCAATCTTAACATTTTGGGAGTAGGGAGGGGAGGGTGGTTTGTTTGTTTGTTTGTTTGTTTATCTCCTTATTTGCCTGATTGCTTTTGAGACAAAGTATCCCTACATAGCCTTGGCAGGCTGGGAACTCCCTCTGTAGACTAGGCTGGCCTAAAAAGTCATAGAGATCTACCTACCTCTGCCTCCTGAGAGCTGGAATCAAAGGTGTGCACCATCATATTTGGTGACTATTATTTATCTTCCTCTTTTCCTCTTCCTCCTCCTCTCCTCCTCCTTCTTCTTCTTCTTCTTCTTCTTCTTCTTCTTCTTCTTCTTCTTCTTCTTCTTCTTCTTCTTCTTTCTCCTCCTCCTCCTCCTCCTCCTCCTCCTCCTCCTCCTCCTCCTCCTCCTCCTCCTCCTCCTCCTCCTCCTCCTCCTCCTTCTTCTTCTTCTTCTTCTTCTTCTTCTTCTTCTTCTTCTTCTTCTTCCTTTTCTCCTTCTCCTTCTCCTTCTTCTTTCTTCTTCTTTGAGAGGGTTTCACTATGTAGCTCTAGCTAGCCTGGAACTATGTAGACCAGGCTGGCCTTGAACTCATAGAGCTCCTTCTGCCTCTGCCTCTGAGATGCTTGGATTAAAGGGGAGTGCTTCTCTAACCTTTTTTTTTTTCAATTACTTGTTCTCTTTCTAAAAGATTTATTTTTACTTACATGTATTGTTATGTCTGCATGTGTGTGAACTGCTGTTCATATTGGTCAGGGCTGTTGAACCCACTGGATCTGAAGTTATAGGTGGTCATGAGCCACCCAACAAGGGTGCTGGGAACAAGACTCTGGTCTTCTGCATGAGCAACACAAACTCTTAACCACTGAGCCATCTCCCAAGCCCTCTCTCTACTTTTTATTCTGAAGTTGATGTCACTAAGTTGCCCAGACTGGCCTTCACTCACTGTGTGGCTCAGGCAGGCCATGAGTTTGTGATCCTTCTGCCTCGGACCCTTGAGAAGCTGGAGCTTCAAGAATACAACCCCAGGCCTGTGTTATTTATTATCTTTGCTCTGGGTTCTTCTCTCTCTAGCCTACTCTTCTGTTCTCTTCCCTCCAGCAGCAACTAACTTAAATAAAAGCATTCATAGTCCCTCTTACCTGATTCTCATTCATTCATTCCTTCAAACATTCATTTAGGTGCTTTGTTGGGCATTATGTAAAGAGAGATACAAAGACAAGTATAACATTGTTCTTCTCTTGAAAATCTATCATTTAATGGTATTTGTGAAATTCTACTGTAAGGAAAATGAAAGAGGCAAACGTACTGTTAGGAGACACTCAAAGACACACTAAGTGTGTGGGGAGAAGCAGCGGGTTCCTTCCAGGGTACAGCAAAGACTCAGATGGGTTGGAGTCCACGGTTAGTTAAACTTGTTGTTAAGACATGGTATTCCCTGTTCCTTGCTCCTACTAAGCTCCTAGCTCGCTCCCTCCTTCCCTCCCTCTCTCCCTCTCTCCTCTTTCCCCCTTTTTCTTTTTCCTTATTTGAGACCAGGTCTCACTATGCAGCCTTGGAACTGAAGCTTGCTATGTGGGCATGGATGGCCTAGAGATCACAGAGAACTCCTACCGGCCAATCACCTGCTGGGATTAAAGGTGTGCCACCAGGCCAGCCTTGCCACCCAGTCTCTTGTTCCTTCTGACATTCCCTCAGGCCAGTTTTCATTCTTACTGTTACCCAGAAGAGTAACTTCTGGGACCAGACTCTGAAGCCCCCTCAGCCATCTTCAACCTGTCCCTCTCTAATCTGAAAGGGCCCCCTTTCCAGCTTCCTGGGACTGTGACCAAAGTGTTTGCTGTTCCCTGAAGAGGACAGGCCTGATGCAAATAACTCCCTCCACCTCCAGGGTCCAGCCTTCGGGCATTGATTTTAGTGACCATCTCTTTTGAGTCCTGATTTTGCTCTAGGAATACACTAAAGTACATATATTCATTCTAAATCTACAATTTCCAGACCCAAATAGCAGGACTTATGGCATCTTGACTAAAGGTGGGTCTACACCCAAACCCCTATAGTTTCTCGGCCTCTGGTTCCACAGCTTCAAACTGGGACTCAAATAAAATCTTTGGATTCCTGAAAACTGCTCATGATTGAGAATATCTTCTTGAAAGATGCTCCAGCAGTGGCCAGAGGACATGGAACCCATAGCTGCAGAATATGTAGCCTCCTTCAGTCTCTGTAGTCAAGTACCATTATAAGATACAATAGTTGTCCGAGCTCAGAATCTATTTCTAGCTAAAACAAATTCATTCAGGGATCAGAGCATTCTGGCTTGACTGAGTCCTCAGAAGGTGAGCATTGCTGCAGGGGGGGAGGGGAGAGAGAGAGAGAGAGAGAGAGAGAGAGAGAGAGAGAGAGAGAGAGAGAGAGAGAGTGAGAGGAGAGAGAGACTTCAAGCTTCAATCTCTGGTCAAAAATGTGGAGAGATCAAGGTACAGTAACGATTTAGAACCAATTTAACTAACACTTTAATGTCATTTTAAAAATTAATTTTTAGCCAGGTGTGGTGGCACACACCTTTAATCCCAGCACTTGGGAGGCAGAGGCAGGCAAATTTCTGAGTTCGAGGCTAGCCTGGTCTACAGAGTGAGCTCCAGGATAGCCATGGCTACACAGAGAAACCCTGTCACAAAAAAAAAATAATAATAATTTTTTATTGAGAGCAATGATGAAAATATTATATTATATATCATTAGCACCATAATTATAGCACTGATGAAAAAATTATGTATTTGTTGAGCCCAGTAACAATAAGTATGGGTATTTAGGTGGTGGTGGCACACACCTTTAATCTCAGCATTCCGGAGGCAGCGGATCTCTGTGAGTTTGAGGCCAGGCTGATCTACACAGCAAGTTCTAGGAGAGAAAGGTCTCACTATGTAGCCCTGGTCTGCCTGAAACTTGCTAGCCAGGCTGGCTTTAAACTCAGAAATCTATGTGAGTTCAAGGCTACAGAGTGAGTTCAGGACAGCCAGGGCTACACAGAGAAACCCTGTCTTGAAAAACAAAACAACAAAAACAAACAACAACAATACATAGGGCTAGGAGATGGCTCAGTTGTTAGAGGAGCACTGGCTTCTCTTCCAGAAGACCCAGATTCAATTCCCAGCAATTACATGGAAGTTCACAACTGCCTGTAACTCCAGTTCCAGGGGATCCAACTCCCTCACACAGGCAAAACTCCAATGCACATGAAATAAAAATAAATCATTAAAAAATAAAACAAAAAACCCCTCAGAGATCCATCTGCCTCTTTAGTGATGAGATTAAACATGTACACCATCAAGTGGGCCCTTCAGTGGCTCTTGAAGAGAGTAGATGACCCCAAGACAGTCACCTTATCATGAATACAGAGTAGCAGTGTAGTGTGGCAGGTAAGACTGCTGGCCCTGGAGTCAAATGACACTGGGCTCAAATCTGAGACCTGTAACCTGTGTAACTTGTTTAACCTCTCTGAGTCTTTGGAAATGGAAAATGTAGGTGCTAAGAGTACTTACCTTTTTCCTTTAGGGGAAAAAACTGAGGACCTAGCTCACTTTGCTTTAGGAGAAAAAAGATGAGGCCCTACCTCACAGTTGTGGAGTGAGGGTATGTTTCCTTGCTTGTTCATGTGGTACTGAGAAGTGAATGCAGGGCTTTGTGTATGGGAGGCAAAGGTTTTACCACTGAGACATAACTCCAGCCCTTTCCATCATCACCATCATCGTCATCATCACCATCGTCATTAAAAAAAAAAACTATTCATTTGTTTGTGTGTATGAGTATGTATGCAGATGCTTGCACATGTGTGGAGGTCAGAACTTGCAGGACTCAGTTCTCTCCTTCCTCTATATGGGTTCTGGGGATCAAACTTAGGTTGTCAGACTTGGCTGCAAGAGCCTTTACTCTCTGAGCTATCTTGCTGGCTCTGTTTTTGGTTGGGTCTGCGTGAGTCTACCTGTACTATATGCATGCAGGTGCCCAAGGAGACCAGAGGTCACTGGACCTCTTGGAGCTATTTGTTTGTTTTTTGAGACAGGGTTTTTCTATGTAGCCCTGGCTTGGTCTGGTACTCACTCTGTAGACCAGGCTGGCCTCCAGCTCACAGTGAATCCACTTGCTTCTGCCTTGCAAGTGCTAGGACTAAAAGCAAGCAGCACCACACCTGGTTGTTTTTAAAAGTTTAAGACAAGGTCTTCCTAAGTTGCTCAGGACATTCTTGAACCTGGGATCCTCTGGATTCAGCCTCTCGGGCTGCTGGGATTGCATGACTGTGCCATCAGCGTGGCATTGAGTGTGTTAAGTAAAATAATGTATGGAAAATATAAACAGCACCAACACGCTGGAAGCATTTAATAATACTTTTTATTACAGTTCATATATCTGAGTGTGACATACATGAACACCGTGTAGTCTTTTCTTCTGAACTGAAGCATTACCTCTTAGAGAAAAGAGAAAGACTTACAAGATTCAAGAAGAAAGCCAGGAGTAGCAGCAAGGCCTTTAATCCCACCAGAAGCAGAGGCAAACACTTGGCCATCTTCAGATACAAGTTAATGTTCTAGGCCCGGAACTAAGGATGGAGAAAGAGGCATTCTTCCTGTTCTCCCGCACTGCTTAGTCATTTAATCGAGTTAATTCCTATTTCAGATGGGAGTTTACATTTGTGGATCTCCTGGTTCTTAGGCCTTTATCTGCAGATAGAATCACAATACCAGCTTTCCAGGGCCTCTATTTTGCAGATATATAGATGGTGAGCCTTCCTAGCCTCCGTAATCACATGTGTCAATTCCACAAGTCCATCCACCCAACCTATTATCTATCTATCTATCTATCTATCTATCTATCTATCTATCTATCTATCTATCTATCTATCTATCTATCTATCTATCTATCTATCATCTATCTGCCTACCTAGATAAGCATAATCCACTTATTATCCGCATACCTACCTACTAGCAGTTCTGTATCTCTATAGAACCTGACTATTGCTAGTGATCAAATCAAAAGAACCAAGCACATAAAAGATAGATGCATAACTAATATTAATTCCCACGTAGAGAAGAATAGTTACAAGCAAAGGACAGAGCACTCATTCCTACATGGGAGTCTATTCAGAAGCCAAATAACAAGCAGAAGAGTACCCAGTGCACATAGAATAAAAGCTGGGATAACATAGACTCTTGAGGACCAGGAAGCAGAGAGAGCTCCAAGAAAAAGCTCTCCCAAGTGTGAGCTGATGCTACCGCACCGTGAGCTATGGAGCTCCTAGAAAACACACACAGATCCTGTAGGAAGCAAAAGAACGTATGTAGTCAGGGATTGGGGTACTTCTGTGCCCCCATGAGCTCAGAGACTATCTCTTTGCCCAGGAGAGTGCATGTCTCTAGGTATTGAACTGTTCATGCCCAACAGGTCTGGAACATGGACTAAGCATCAAATCTTTGCTCTCAGCCGGACGTGGTAGCACATGCCTTTAATCCCAGCACTCGGGAGGCAGAGGCAGGCTGATTTCTGAGTTTGAGGCCAGCCTGGTCTACAAAGTGAGTTCCAGGACAGCCAGGGCTATACAGAGAAACCCTGTCTCGAAAAACAAAAAAACAAAACAAAACAAAACAAAAAATCCTTGCTCTCTAATCTCCTCCTTCTACGTTACGTGCTGTCCCTCCCACATTCTTTATTCCCTATTCAGCTTGTACAACTAATTAGATTTAACTATTCTTGATTATAGCCACACAGAAATATATATATATATATATATATATATATATATCTTGTTTGATGGGTGCTATGATACAAACTCCTGTCTTCAAAATTTTGAAGCATCCTGAGCCATCTCTCCAGTCCTTTGTTTGTTTGTTTGTTTGTTTGTTTGAAGCTAACCTCAAATATTAAAGCACTTCAAGTATCAGATTTCAATAAAATGTTCACATTTTGTGTGTTTACTTGAATACCATGGCAACATGGAACATGGAGGTCATAGAACATAGGTGCTGGTTCCTTCCTTCCACCCTGTGGGGTCTGAGGATTGAACTCACGTCAGCAGACTGCAAGCATCTTTACTCACTGAGCCATTTAGCCAGACTGTGTTGGATTTTTTCTTTTTTTCCTTCCTTCCTCCCTCCCTCCCTCCCTCCCTCCCTCCCTCCCTCCCTCCCTCCCTCCCTCCCTCCTTCCCTCCCTTCCTTCCTTTCCTCTTCCCTCCCTCTTTCTCTCTCTTTTTTCTATTTTCTTTTTTTTTCTTTTGCCCAGGATGGCCTGGACCATGCTCTGTAAGTGGGGATGAGTTTGAACGTGAGATCCTCGTCTCCCCATCTCTGCTGGGATTACAGGTGTGTACCGCACCCAGCTTCAGTTCAAAATTTTAGAGACATTTTGTTGCTAGTCTGTAGCTAGAAACATTTTGTTGCTATTCTGTAGCTCTATGGCTGGTTGACTCTTATTTCCAAAAATCTGAGCGGGGCAGTGGTGGTGCACGCCTTTAATCCCAGCACTTGGGAGGCAGAGGCAGGCAGATTTTTGAGTTCAAGGCCAGACTGGTCTACAGAGTAAGTTCCAGGACAGCAAGGGCTACACAGAGAAACCCTGTCTCGAAACACCCCCCCACCCAAAAAAAAGTCTGGAAAATATGTCATTTGTCACTGCAGTCTATTACTTATTACATTGGCTTTCCTATTAAATAAGTACCTATATTTAAAAAAATAATTAAAACATGAGTATTTTGTCTGAATTATCTGTGTATCATAAGTGGGCCTGGTGTCTGCAGAGGCCAGCAGAGGGTGTTAGATCCCCTGAAACTGGAGTAACAGACAATTGTGAGTTGCCATTTGTGCTGGGAATTGAACCCCAGTCCTCTAGAACAGTCAGGCTCTTGATTGCTATGCCATCTGTCTAGCCTCAAATATCTAGCTTTGTTTTGTTGTTGTTGTTGTTTTTTTTTTTGAGACAGGGTTTCTCTGTGTAGCCTTGGCTGTCCTGGAACTCACTCTGTAGACCAGGCTGGCCTCGAACTCAGAAATTTGCCTGCCTCTGCCTCCCAAGTGCTGGGAATAAAGGCGTCCGCCACCACGCCCGGCGTTGTTGTTGTTTTAAGGTGGAATGGAACAAGAACTCCCTTTATAGCTGGCAGTGACTGTGTTTTCCTGATAAGGCTGGTGAAACTTCATACTTTTAGCTTTTTCTTCTTTAACAAGGGAAGTCTGGAGTATCTCAGGATGGCTTTGAACTCTAAATGCAACTGAGGATATAACACTGAACTTCAATATGTGCCACCATAACCGTGTGTGTGTGTGTGTGTGTGTGTGTGTGTGTGTGTGTGTGTGTGTGTATGATGCTGGGGATCTGACTTACCAACTTAAGTATGACTATAGCCCTATTTTCAGTCTCTTTTCTCTGGGCTAAACATATCTCATGCTTTCTGGGTTATCCTTTGTGGGGAGGCATGGAAGAGGATCTGGCACCAACGACCCCCAAAATCAATGGTCTCAAATTGGCCATGGCTCCTGAAATGGTCCAATTGTCTCTATAAGATGAACACTTATTTTCGGGCTGCTAAATTGGCTCAGTGGGTAAAGTACTCGCTGTCAGCCCTGACAATTCCAGTTCTGTAGACTCTCCTTAGACCTCCATGCACCCACCAGATCCCGTACATACATCAATTAATAAAAATAATCTTTATTTTAAAAGTTATCTATTACATTCCAGACATTATGACTATATAGATCTGCTCTAAAAGAGCTACATATATTTATTAAAGATTCACTGTTCACGGCAAATTAAGTAGCACTATTAATAAATACCTGACAGCAAAAGCACTTTTTAAAAAATAGCGGCTGGATAGTGGTGACACACACCTTTAATCCAGCACTCGGGAGGCACAGGCTGGCTGATCTGAGTTTGAAGCCAGACTGGGCTACATAAGCGAGTTCCAGGGCAGAGAAACTCTGTCTCGAAAAAAAGGGCAATCAATGTTTATCCCAGGCCACGGGGCTGATCTGAACTCTGTCACTCAGTACTCCGAACCCCCGAACCTCCACGCCCTGGCCGGGGAGCCTCCACGCTCCGGGTCTACAAGGAGTCCGATTGCCATTGGCTGCGGCAGGAAGAGATGCTCCAATCCCCGTCCAGTAGCACGCCTCCGCCTGGGATCACTTCCGTCGCGGGGATCAATTTCCGCCCAGCGTGCCGTAGACTCTCGCGCGGGTTGGAGCCAAGATGGAGGAATACGCGAGAGAGCCGTGGTGAGTTGCCGCCGCCGCCCTTGTCCCTTAATTACCTCCTCCATCCGCCGTGGTCGGAGTCTGAGGTGCAAGCGGAGCTCCGCGCGGCTCGGCGCCGAGATCTGGGCAGCTGTGGGTAGTGTGGATGAGCGTGACAAAGGTGGCTTTTTAGCGCAGTGTGCCAGGACCCCAGCACCCCTGTGACCTTGTGGTGCATTGGGAGGAGGTCCGGTGCTGGGCTTGGTGGAGCTTTGGAACCTCCTCCCTATGGCAGGTGCTGTCGACTTTGTGCGGGGACAATAATGATCCCTTCTGCCTGCTGAGGCGACCTTGAACACGTCCCTAAGCCTCGCTCTGCTCAGTTTCTGCCTCGACGAAGGGAATGTAGATCTCCGAGTGCCATACCCGAGGCCTTATGCCTATGAGGACTAAGTGTCCCCACGATGAAGCATTTCAAATGAGTAGACCACAAATTTCACCCAACATCCAAGGGGGCTGGATGAGCTCCTTGTAGGCTGAAGCGGCCTTTCCTATGTGGAATTCCCGAAGAAAAAAGATATATCAGTATGTGGAAAATAGGAAGAGATGAGCTGCGTGTGTTCTCTGAAAAGCCATGAATAGACATAAATTCATTAAGTGTTTATTAAGTAAGGGCTGTATGCTTGGCTCAAGGTGTAAACAAGAGTAAATCAGGCATAGCTGTTTGCAGTAAATTAATGTAATAGCTGTCGAGTCTCAACAGTTGTTTGAATAAAGCCTCAGGTGTCACAAGCTAATAGATCTTGGTATTCTGGGTTTTTGTTTGTAATGAGCGTCAGGGTATTATCCTCAAATAGTGTGTCTGCCCAGGATTTTAAATTATTATTTGGTGGCACTCCCAAAAGTATGCTTCAGCCTTCTGTCCTCAGAGGAGGTTATCTCCATGTGTTGGGGTTGGATATGCAGGGTTTAGCTGGACTGTATAAATTGGTACTAGATGCCGTATAATGACACAGATTAGCAGGAGGGGTAATTTTGATACATTTGAGTTTTCCCCAGGTCAGGTGGCACAGGCCTCATGAGGTAGAAGCAGGAGAGCCAGCAAGTTTAAGGACAGCCTGGGCTCCATAGCAAGTTCTAGGGCAGCTGGGGTTAGACCTTGTGTCAGACATATTTTCATCAGAGTGCACTGTGCATGCTGGTAATCTCAGCACTTAGGTTCTAGGCTAGCCCAGGATACATAGCAAGGCCATGTCTTGATGTTTGATAAGTTACTGGACATTCCTTTTTTTTCTTGGTGTGTTCTGAGGCCAGCGCTGTCTGAAACAGTAGATGGTTTAATCATTGTCATAATACTTCTTTGTTGCTTTCTCGGAGTGCTTTAGGATCTATAAATAGAGTGGACAGAGTTTGCGGGGGGTTGGAGTACCAACTTTTGTGCTTAAGTTGGCTGTTCTAGTTATTTATTCCATCTGGGGCAGGCTACTTAACTTCTGTGTGAGCCTTCGTTCATTTGTAAAATACAGAGGAGATAGTCCCAGTCTTTTTATCAAGTTAGAAGATTATGAATTCTAAAGGGAAATTAGTCATTATTTAGATTCTAGTGAGCAATAATGGCAAGTTTAAAAGCATACTGTTGCCGGGCGGTGGTGGCGCACGCCTTTAATCCCAGCACTTGGGAGGCAGAGGCAGGCGGATTTCTGAGTTCAAGGCCAGCCTGGTCTACAGAGTGAGTTCCAGGACAACAGGACTACACAGAGAAACCCTGTCTCAAAAAAAAAAAAAAAAAAAAAACCCAAAATAAATAAATAAATAAAATATACTACTGTTATAGTGATGGACCAGGTGCTGGCTTACTATAGCGCTTGTCTTTTATAGGGAGGGACCATAGTTTGGGGGTTAAGATAGAGTTTTACCATGTAGCCTAGGCTGGTCTCTGTCTCTTTCTCCCAAGTACATATCTCTTGAGACTGTGTGACACACTGAGAAATTTCTTCTACTTCTAATGGACATACTACTTACAAACGACTTCTTGTTGTTGTTGCTAACTTTAGACTTCGTTGTAAAATTGTTTATAAGCCCAAGTAAACCTCTCTGTGCTTGCCCAGGCAGCATGTGTGTGGGAACCAGGATCAAGGAGTGGGTGAGGAGGCGGAGTCACTAACCTGGCCAAACAGATTCCAAAGGCCAGCATTGAGGTGCAGAGCTACTGTATTGCACAGCAGCCAGGGTTTTTATACAGCCTTTGGACTGATGGAGAGTTGACAGGAGCTCTGGAGTAGCCAACCATTCCATTGTCACTGGGGCGGTGCCAGGCTGACAGAGCCTGGGGGGACGTCTGTGAAGACAGGAAGCAGCCAGTGCCCTGTTTCGGGCCCATTCCCACTCATTTGCTAGGGTCTTCTGTTTTGTGTCACATGCTGTGCCAGTGGACGCTTGTACTCCAGAGCGGTGAAGCCTCCCTCACTTCCTCCACCCCATTGATAGACGACAGCATCTATACACAAGAACACTATAGAAACAACAGTTTTAATGTTTGTTTCACAGAATTCCTTTAGGTTAGAAACATGGTGGATGATGTGTGCCAGCAGTGCACTAGACTCCCAGCTTCTTATTTGGAAGGAGATGGTGGTAGAGAATTACAACTCTGCTGAGAGTTGCTTGAAACAGAATTTACCCTGTACTGTGGGGGTAGGGCGTGGGGTGATCGTGTGTGTGTGTGTGTGTGTGTGTGTGTGTGTAGGCTTTGTGTGATAACAAAAGAGAAGCTTACATAAATCCTTACAGAAACACAGTTGACTTAACAAGGCTGGAGATGCTGTGTGTCAGGTCCTGGAGTCTTATTAGCCGGATCCTAGAGGAGTGAGTGGTTTTACTCGCATGGATTACTCAGGTTTCAGTATTGTCTATTTTAGGGGGCTGCATTTGGATGGTGGGTTTACAAGTTTAACTTCTAATTGTCAAATATTCAAGTGTGGTTTTTTTGTTTTTTGTTTTTTGTTTTTGTTTTTTTTTTTTTTTTTTTTTTTTTTTTTTTTGGTTTTTTGAGACAGGGTTTCTCTGTGTAGCCCTGGCTGTCCTGGAACTCACTCTGTACACCAGGCTGGCCTCGAACTCAGAAATCCGCCTGCCTTTGCCTCCCAAGTGCTGGGATTAAAGGCGTGCACCACCACACCCGGCTTATTCAAGTGTGTTAAATGGATCTAATGCAAAACTTAAGCTTAAAATGCTATTTTGAACTTCCTTTTTTTTCTTCTCGAGACAGGGTTTCTCTGTGTAGCCCTGGCTGTCCTGGAACTCACTTTGTAGACCAGGCTGGCCTTGAACTCAGAAATCCACCTGCCTCTTCCTCCCAAGTGCTGGGATTAAAGGCGTGCACCACCACGTCTGGCTGACATTAGACTTTTAAAAGATCATCCACTGATTTCTAGAAGCTGAATCAATATTGTTGATTACAGTTCCTTCTGCTTTATTTCTGTTTATTTGCTTTTTATAGTGCTCATCTTGGAACAGACTTAAGATAGGTTACTGTGAGTGACTGAAGTGCTGGGTGTGGCGGTGTGGACTGTAGTGCCAACACACAGGGGGATGAGGCAGCAATAGGAGGCAGGTGGTGGCAAGACATGGCCCACACCATGCTGCCATTCTTTTAAAGAAGGACACAACTGTTAAAGCCTCTGGCTTTGGAGGCTTGAATGGCTGTGGATGAGTGCAGTACCCTTACCCCTGTTTTACAAGCTAAGTTTATTGGTCACAGTGGGCTCCACATTGGAACCTGTTGCATCCTTTTATATATTAAACAAAAAAAAAAGTTGTGGTTTATGAATAAGAACTAAGGTCATCTTTTCTTCCTTCCTGTGTTTAGCCCCTGGCGAATTGTAGATGACTGTGGCGGTGCGTTTACCATGGGCACCATAGGTGGTGGCATCTTCCAGGCCTTCAAAGGTTTTCGAAATTCTCCAGTGGTGAGTGAGTGATTGGTCTCATTTTATATTCACTGGAAGCCAGGGTTGGTTGATATTATTGATGATCACATCAGTGGATTAGAAATAGATTACACTTGCAGTCTAATATACATACATACATATATATATATATTATTATTACTACTACTACTATTATTGTGGGGGGGCTGTTTTGCTATGCAATACTTGGTGTGTGGTATCCATGGATCAAATCCCTGGAACTGGAGTTACAGTTGTGAGCTGCCATGTGAGTGCCGGGAATTGAACCTGGGTCCTTTGGGAGAGTAAGTAGTAAATGTTCTTAACCTCTGAGCGATCTCTTCAGCCCTATTTTAGTTTATGTATCGGGATGTTTTGTCTGCATGTTTGTCTGTGCACCTTGTGCATAGAGGCCAGAAGACGACATTGGGTCTTCAAGAATTGAAGTTACAGGCTATTATGAGTTAATATGTGGGTGCTGGGAATCAAACCTGGGTCCTCTGGGAGTGCAGCAAGTGCTCTTAACCACTGAGGCACCTCTCCAGTCCCTGATCTATTACATTTTAAACTACTTCCTTTTGGTTTTGTTACAGGGAATAAACCACAGACTCCGAGGAAGTTTGACAGCTATTAAAACCAGGGCTCCACAGTTGGGAGGTAAGAGGGATGTCTCCATTTATACTTTTCAGCTACGCTTTTGCTGCTTTCCTGGACTTAGGGCTCTCCCTATCTGTCTGCCTGTCCTCCCTCCTCTGTCTGCCCGTCCCTCCCTCCTTCCTTTTCCTCACTGGTCACCAGACTGGACTCCACTCAAGAGCTTCTTGAATGCTGAGATTACAGGAGTTTAGCCAGCAAATTGTATGTTTTCCTCTTTTTATATTAGCGATTTTGATTTGCTCTGCTTGCCTAGTGTCCCTGTGAGTTCTCTTTGATTGATGCTTTGAAAAGTTGAGTTGGATTATTGTATCCTTTTAAAAATCTTGTTTCTGTCATTCGGGTATCCAATGTTTGTTTTGTTTTAACTTGTCTTAGTTAGGGTTTCTCTTGCTACAACTGAACATTACAGCCACAAAGCAAGCTGAGGAAGCAGGGGTTTATTTGGCTTATATCCATATTATTGTTCATCATCAAAGGAAGTCAGGACAGGAACTCAAGCAGAAGGAACCTGGAGGCAAGAGCTGATGCAGAGGTCATGGAGGGGTGCTGCCTACTGGCTTGCTCCCCATGGCTTGCTCAGCCTGCTTTCCCTTTGTTTTGTGTTTACAAAACAGGGCTTTTCTGTGTACCTCTGGCTAGATCAGGCTAGCCTTGAACTCAGATGCACCTGCCTCGCCTCCTGAGTGCTGAGGTAAGGGCATGGGCCACCACACACAGCCAGGGTTTTTGGGGGGAGAGGGGGTTAGGGGTTTTGTTTTTGAGACAGGGTTACACTGTGAAGCCCTGCCTGTTCTAGAATTCACAGTGTAGACCAGGTGGGCCTTGAACTCACAGAAATTCACCTACTTCTGCCTCTGAGCTAAGATTAAAGCTGTGGGCCACCACATTTGGCCTTTAGCCTACTTTCTTATAGAACCCAGGATCACTAGCCCAGGGGTGGCACCACCCACAATGGACTGGGCCTGCCCCCATCAATCACTAATTAAGAAAATGCATTTCAGCCGGGCCTTAGGGAGGCATTTTCTCTCCTGAGATTCCCTCCATTCAGATAACTCTAGTTTGTATCAAGTTGATATAAGACTAGTCAAGACACTACCACCCCCTTTTCCAGAAGGAACGCTATGTTCAAAGCTCAGATTTGGAGGGCGGAAATGGTAGTTTCTAGAGTAACATTATGCTGAAGAGAATGTAATGTAAAGGATCAGAGAGACCAATTAAGCAGGTTGGGTTCTCCAGGGTTAACTTTAAAACATTGTACAGAAACCAGTGCAAAATATCAGGCGATTATAAAAACACATAACTATAAAACTTATCACCTGAGCCATCTCACTGGACACATTTCTTAGGAACAAGTGTTGTCCTAGCAAGCACTCTGACTCAGATGATAAGTCTTGGGTTTTGGTTTGTAGTTGTTTTGTTTTGTTTTTGTTTTTTGTGTGTTTTGCTTGCATGTGTGTATTATACTACTTATGTGCCTGGTACCCACAGAGCCAGAAGCAGGCCTAGGTCTTCTAGAGCTGAATTAAGAGATGGGCTTGAGCCGCTCTTTTTAACTCCCTGTTTCCTACCCTGTTAAGAACGGTTGTCAACCTTCCTAGTGCTGCAACCCTTTAATACAGTTCTTCATGTTGTGGTGACTCCCAGCCATAAAATTATTTTCATTACTACTTCATAACTGTAATTTTGCTCCTGTTATGAATTGTAACTTAAATATCCGATATTTCTGATGGTCTTGGGTGATCCCCGTGAAAGAGTCACTCAACAGCAGCTCACACATAAGGGGTGGTGTTGCAAGTAGCTTTTGGCTTCACCCCCCTGTGCTCCAGGAATGGGCCAAGCTACCAGTCCCTACCAAGCTTCCCTTAAATCCATGGATAAACGCGCGCGCGCGCGTGTGTGTGTGTGTGTGTGTGTGTGTGTGCGCGCACACACACACACACATGCACACAGAGTTGCTCATTTTCAACTTGTCTTCTTGGCACAATTGCTGGGCATTACTATCTCCCACCTGGAAAACGTACCCTTATCAATCAATACTCTTAGTTCCTCTCCTCCCACCTGCCCTAACTTTAGTTGATCAGTTGAATTTAGTTCCTGCTAAACATCTTTGATACTGGCCTGTAGGAGCGGCCTGTGTGGCCACTCCGTTTTAAGACCTCACGTGGCTGGTCAACTTTTCTCCATCAGAAGCCCGGCGAACTCTGTCTCTCCTTCCTACTCCAGGGACGCAGAAGTCCCGCCTGTACCTACCTCTCAGCCTCAATTGGCTCTTCTCTTTTCTTTTCTTTTCTTTTCTTTTCTTTTCTTTTCTTTTCTTTTCTTTTCTTTTCTTTTCTTTTCGGGGGGGGGGTTGTGTTGGGTTTTTGGATTTTTCGAGACAGGGTTTCTCTGTATAGCCCTGGCTGTCTTGGAACTCACTCTGTAGACCAGGCTGGTCTAGAACTCAGAAATCCGGCCTGCCTCTGCCTCTGCCTCCTGAGTGCTGGGATCAAAGGCGTGTGCCACCACGCCCGGCTCAAAATAATTTTTTTTTAAAAGATTTATTTTCATTTATGTTGTGTGCATTCCGGTGTATCTGCCACATGTACGTAGGTCCCATGGCAGCCAGAAGAGAGTTTGAGGTCCCTGGAGCTGGGCTTGCAGGTGGTTGTGAGCTAATGGATGTGGGTGCTGGAACTGAACTCAATCTTCTGCAGGAGCGGCAAGCACTTCTCGCCACTGAGCCACGCGAGCATAAAGCACAGTGTTCAGTAGGAAGGGAGGCTCCCTGATGGCTTTCACGTCTCTCTCTTCTTTGTGATGGGCTCAGTAGATAGCCCAGGCTAGCTCCAAAGCAAACTTACTTAACTGTATTTTAATGTAAGGCAAAAAAGACATTTAGGTTGGTTGTTTTTCACTCGTTTTGTGTCTGAAACAGGTAGCTTTGCAGTTTGGGGAGGACTGTTTTCCACGATTGACTGCAGTATGGTTCAAATACGAGGCAAAGAAGACCCCTGGAACTCCATCACTAGCGGTGCCTTAACAGGAGCCATCCTGGCAGCAAGAAGTAAGTGAGCACTGCTTGTTGTGTGTGCTTTGGCTTTTGTAATACTGAGGTTGAACCTGGGCCTTGGACGTGGTGAGCAGGCCCTTACACTAATACCGTTACGTAGATCATCATTTGGACATATTGTCTAAGCCCGTTGCTTAGGAGGACCTATCTGCCTTTAAGTAATGAAACTTGTCTTGAATGCCAGCACTCAGGAGGCAGAGATAGACAGATCTCTGAGTTCAAGGCCAGCCTGGTCTAAGAAGCAAGTTCTAGAACAGCCAGGGCTGCACAGAGAAACAATCAAAATATGGAACCTGTAATCTATGAGTCTGAGCATTGCTTTATTTGGTATAGAATGAATATGGTGCTCTGAAAAGTTAGTAAGAATAAAAAAGTATGGGATTGGTGGGTTTTTAAAAAATGTATTACTATTACATTATGTATGTAATACATAGCTCAGATGACCTTGAATACCTTATCCTCCTGCCTCTGCTCCTCTGTACTGGGATGGACAGGCGAGCGAGTGCCCCTTAGAGAATGTGCATTTCTGCAGTGGTTAGAGCAATGGCCATTTATTACCTTGGTAACTGATAGAATGCCAAACTCTTTGTATGTAGTTTTCTAAGTTCTCCACCGTGTTCAGCTGTTAGGAATAAAGATCCTCTGGATCTTAAGGGCAGAGTGCAAACCAGAATGCCTTTGGGCTTAGACTAGAAGTCTACATTTTTTTCTCGTAAAAGACCAGACATTAATAGTAAGCTAATTTCGTCTATTATATGAATTTAATGTGTGTGTGCACAGCATACAGAAATCAGAGGACAACTTGTGCAGTGGTTCTCTACTTTTGCCTTGTGGGACCCAGGACTGAGCTGGGGTCATTACGCTTGGAGAAAAACATCTTTCCCTATTGAACCATCTGGGTGGTCCAGAAATAATATTTAAAACTTATGGACCTTGTAATCTTGTTGGTCGTTTGGTTTTTGAGACAGCCTTACCATTTAACCTTGGTTTTCCTGGAACCAAGACTGTAGACCAAGCTGGCCTCAAATGCCTGACTCTGTGTCTCAGTGCTGGGTTCATAGGCCTGTGACACTCTGCCAAGGGGCTATGTGATCCAGTGCTATTAAGGAATGCAAGCATACCTCAGTAATGCATACATGCAAGAACATGGCTGTAGTCCAGTATAGCTTTTATATTGGTTCCTTTCTGTTGCTTTGATAAGACACTACGATCAAAGCAATATATAGAAGAAAGTTTATTTGGGGCTTACAGTTTCAGAGCCTGCCCACCTCAAATGACCTCCAAGCAGATCACACCACCTAATCCTTTCCAAAGAGTTCCACCCTCTGGGGACAGAGAATTCAAGCACATGAGTATGTGGGGTCCTCTCATGCAAACCATCTTAGCTTTGTTTAAAAAAATAGGCGGTGGCTGGAATGGACCCCTCAGCCATTGTCTGTGGCTGTGGGTCTTGAAGAGTGGAAGAAGAAGTTTGAGAATGAGAGAACATAACTCTATGGATAGCCCTTTCCTTTAAAGCAGTCTTTTTATTAATGTCTTCAGATGGACCGGTAGCCATGGTTGGGTCCGCTGCGATGGGCGGCATTCTCCTAGCTTTAATTGAAGGAGCTGGTATCTTGCTGACAAGATTTGCCTCTGCACAGTTTCCCAATGGTAAGACCTCTTTCTCTTGAGTGTTCTAAGTTCATACACGAGGGAACAGTTCTCTGACGTTAAGAAAGAATATGTTTTATTTGGTAAAACGGAGTGGTTTGTGATTCTTACTTTAGGTATCAATATATTATTTATATTTTTGAGTCTATGATGACCTCAAAAGCTAGTGTAAAAGTAGTGGGTGGGGGCTGGAGAGAAGGCACCCTTCTTGTGAGTGCAGGCTGCTTTTGTAGAGGATCCCAGGTTCTGTTCCCAGCACCCACTTCGGTCATTCCCAGCTACCTGTAACTCCTCTCCAGTTCCAAGCAGATCTCGTGACCTCTTGGCCTCCACGAGCACTACACAAGTGTGGCACACACAAGCAGGCCCATGCCATACACATAAATAAAACTAAAGTTTTTAAAAGTAGCAGTCCGGGGCTGGCGAGATGGCTCAGCAGTTAAGAGCGCGCTGACTGCTCTTCCGAAGGTCCTGAGTTCAAATCCCAGCAACCACATGGTGGCTCACAACCACCCGTAATGAAATCTGATGCCTCCTCCATCAGGCAATGGTGGCGTATGCCTTCGGGTGTGTCTGAAGACAGCTACAGTGTACTTACATATAATAAATAAATAAATAAATCTTTAAAAAAAAGTAGCAAGCCTATAATTACCATTTTTAGCTAGCCACAATTTGGCAACTGAATATTTTGGTGACTCTAGCTTTTATCTTTTTTTGTTTGTTTGTTTTTGCTTTTCGAGACAAGGTTTCTCTGTGTAGACCAGGCTGGCCTTGAACTCAGAAATTCACCTACCTTTGCCTCCCAGCTGCTGGGATTGAAGTGCCACCACTGCCCGGCCTCTGCCTGCCTGCCTGCCTGCCTTCCTTCCTTCCTTTCTTTCTTTTTTTCTTTCTTTCTCTAGCTTTTATCAAGTTGACATAAAACCAGCTAAGACAGGTACATAGCAAATTTAGAGCCTAGGCTGGGCTATATGAAATTTAGTTTCAACAAACATTTTTGGTTTGTTTGTTAACTCTTGGAAATAAAGTTGTAAAGTTTTGTTCTGTGACAAGTTACAAGGCAGCTTCCTATCTCCGAGATTGCTTCATTGGTTTTGGTCTTTGTTTTTGAGAAGATTCTCACACATTGTTTATTTAAACTGGGTTAGTGGATTCTTTTAAACATAACCAAGGGGTTGTAGCTTAATGGTAAAGGACTTGCATAGCTTTGAAGAGGCCCTGGTTTTTATCTCTTGTACTCCCAAAACAACAACAAAAATATACATAATGTCATTTTAAGTTCTGTGAACATAATTTTAAATGGATACCAAGATATGGGTCAAGGGGAACTGGAGAGGTGACTTACTGGTTCAGAGTACTTGCTGTTCTCTGAGAGGACCCAATGTCAGTGTCTCATTCACATTGAGTGGCTCTCAGCTTCCTCTGACTCTAGCCCCAGGGCATCCAGCACCCTCTTCTTGCTTCCATGGAACCTGCGGGCACCTACACAGACAAACATACAGATAAATTTAAAAATGTTAAACCTTTTTAATGATTAAGAGCTCTTAATTGCTCTTGCAGTAAAGATTCAATCTCAGTACACACATGGCAGCTCACAGCCTCCTGGAACTCCAGCCTTTGTGGCTTCCACAGTGGTGTGCACACATACACTTGCACACATATTAGTAAAACTGTAGGGGCTGGAGAGATGGCTTAGCAGTTAAAAAGACCAGCTTCACTTCAGAGGACCAGGGTTCAAGTCCTAGCACCCACATGACAGCTCATATCTATCTGTAACTCCAGTTCCAGGGGATCTGACACCTTTACACAGAGACACATTCAGGCAAAACATCAATGCACATAAAAATAAATAAATATAATAAAATTTTTTTAAAAAATGTATTAAGAAATAGGAGAATTTTGTTTTGTTTTTGTTTTCCAGTCTTGATCCAGAGGAACTTATTTTGGCAATTCCTTTAAACACTACTACCTCCAGGCCTGAGAATATAGTTCTGTTGGAGTTGTTAGAGTATTTGGGTAGCATGCACAAAGCCCTGGGTTCCTCTCAAGCAACAACTAAGCTGGGCTGGTTGGTGTACACACCTATGATCCTAGTACTTAGAAAGTGGAGACAGGAGGGCCAGCAGTTCAAGGCCAGCCTGATTCTAAGTCAGACCAAGTCTCAGAACAAGAACAAACCTATTACTTGTTCTGTGATAGATCCATCTAGCTGTCCATTCTGAGATACCTGGGGAGCCAGTCCGCCCTGTGATAAATCTGAAGGCTCTCCAGGCCTCTGGTGGACATTGGGCAGATCTTTATGAAGAAATTGAGACTACCGCTATAGTGTAACAGAAACATTTAAGCTGGTTGGTTCCTTTTCTACATATGCGCACTTTAAGTTGGATGCTGGTCTCTTACTGAGCCTTTTTCCATCTTCCTTGCAGGCCCTCAGTTCACTGAAGATCACTCCCAGTTGCCTTCCAGCCAGTTGCCATCCTCGCCGTTTGGAGACTACCGACAGTATCAGTAGGACTTGGTTCCCAGGATTCCTGGAACCGGGTGGACTGTAGTTCGGTAGGATTTCAGAAGATCAAGTTACAGTCTGTTTAAAGCCTTAGGTGGGACATCAGCGGCCAAGCGGGCCATAAAGAGACATTTAGCACATTTTTCTATTTAAAAGAGACTCAGAGGGTGAAAAATATATTGAGTTTATTTATTCTTGCTTGGATTGCATCTGTGATCAAAATAAATGTCTAATACCATTTAAAGAATGTATATGAGCTTAGAAGATAAAGGACCAAAGGCCAAATAACAGTGACACTCCACCATCATTCCTTCGGGACTTCTCTGCCTGGTGTTTTGTGTACAGTTATTCAGACAATAAAAGGCTTCTGGGACTTAACCTTTCCTTTGAAAGTTAGAGTTCTGCCTTTCATACCACGCGTACTTCAGGTAGTGCATGTTTATGCCAGTCCCTCCACTCAGTTGAAATGAGTTATATGAATCAGCAGCAACCATTACACAGCATCTTAAGGACTGAAAGATAAGCCTCTTGCTCTTGTTCATCCTTTGCTTTGGAAGCAAACTGCTGTCTTGGTTTAGCAGATGCTGGATAGCTGGCCATAGAGCACACCTTTAATCCCAGAGCCAGAGGCAGGTGGATCTCTGAGTTCCAGGCCAGCCTGGGCTACATGGAGAAACCCTGTCTCCAAAAAAAAAAAAAAAAAAAAAGATAATGGATTTAAAACTCTTGTAGAGCTGCCTTTTCTTGATTCCTGGTCATCAAAATAACTTCTTTCTAATATACCCAATTCTGTATGAGAATAATTTGTACAAGAAATTTGAGGTATAGTATATTGTTTTGCTTGAAAATACAGAAGATAGGCATGAAAGCTCACACCTTTAATCCCATCACTTGGGAGGCCGAGGCAGGAGGAAAGGCAAAATTGACAGCAGTCGCAAAAAATCAAAAGAGAGAAGAAAGTACGTGCTGTGATTGTTTCAGGTCCCCAAAGCTGATCTGAGAGCCCTGCTGTGGGGTTTGGTGGGGCTAGAATTTACCCAGCCTTACTGAGCAGAGTAGTGCACAGTTACGGTTGTGTTAGGGTGACAGGGCCTTCAGAAGGCAAGTCACCTGCCTGTCAGCTCAAGGCTGTACATGTAGTGAGTGCTTAATTGCTCGTTGTCGTTTCATTATTTGAGGGTGTCTTCTAATTGTGACAAGATGGGTATAAAATAGTATTTATCATTGTGACATTTGTACATGTGTTTTGGAGGCTCAGAAATGCAAGAAGAGTCTTTAACCCTTGGCATTCTGTGTGCTCATAGTGTTACCAACCTGAGGGTTAAAATCTCAGCACCAGGAAGGCAGAGGCAGGAGGATGGTGAGCTCAGTGCCAGCCTAGCTCACAACAGTGAAAGTTAGCATCACAGATAGAAGCCCTGTACCCACTCAACAGCAGCTTCCCTTTATCCCTGCCCTCAACTGCTGGCAATCCACTGTCTAAATTTGCCTGAGTTACCTCATTTGCATGTGTCTTAGGGTTTTATTGCTGTGAAGAGACACCATGACCTAGGCAACTCTTAAAAAGGACAGCACTTAATTGGGGCTGGCTTACAGGTTCAGAGGTTCAGTCCATTATCGGTGGGAAGCATGGTAGCATGCAGGCAGACATAGTGCTGGAGGAGCCGAGAGTTCTACAACTTGATCCAAAGGCGGCAGCAGGAAACTGTCTTCCTCATTGGGCAGAGATTAAGCATATATAAGACTTCAAAGCCCACCTCCACAGTAACAAACTTCCTCCAACAGAGTCACACCTGCTCCAATAAGGCCACACCTCCTAGTAGTGCCACTCCCCATGGGCCAAGCCTATTCAAACCATCACACATGGAATCGTATAGACTCATTTCGTGCCTGTCCTTAATTCACTTAGCATAATGTTTGCAGGACCATTCATCCTGAAAATTCTTTAATTTGGTGCCTGAATGTTTCCTTGTAAGCATTCACCAACTGGGATTAATTCATTCCACTGTTGACAGGAACAGTTGTCTCTAGCATCTAGCTACGGTGAATTATACTCTGGAGTGCAAATGTCTGACTTCCTACTTTGGCTTCTCTTGGATGTCTACCTGAGACTAAGATTGCTAGCTCATGTGATAGGTCTATCTTTAACTCTGAGGAACTGCCAAATTGTTTTCCACAAAGGCCTTACCATTTTACTATTCCCAGGAGAAATGAAAGAGAGTTCTCTTTCTCCTCACCACCATGCTAGGGATTAAAGCCAGGCTCTCTTGTCTGCCAGGGAAATATACAACCACTGAACTATACCCTCAGCTCTGCTCCCTTTAAACAAACTGTCTAGCCCTCCTGGCTCGTGAGGTGGTATGCCATTGTGTTTAAGGTTACCTTATTTTTGGTTTGGTTTTTTGAGACTATCTAGTTTATTATGGCTTTGATTTGCATTTCCCCGAAACTTTAATGAAATGGAGTTTGGGAATAATCTGTTAAGTGTGCATTACTCCAGTCAGGCGTGGTGGCGCACGCCTTTAATCCCAGCACTTGGGAGGCAGAGGCAGGCGGATTTCTGAGTTCGAGGCCAGCCTGGTCTACAAAGTGAGTTCCAGGATAGCCAAGGTTACACAGACAAACCCTGTCTAGAGCACACACACCCCCTAAAGTGTGTCACTCCATCTATCACCAGGGCTACACAGAGAAACCCTGTCTAGAGCCCCCCCCCCAAAGTGTGTCACTCCATCTTTCAGTCAGTCATAAAGATGTGTATCAGGAAAGTGTTCAGATAGCACATTCAGTTGCAGAGAGAAGGTGAGCTCTCCTAAGATGAGCTAATCCTTTTACATGTCAGTGAACTCCAGTTCTTTGATTCTGATTCGGATGTAATGCTATTATGGTTTTGCCAGTTTAATGGGTAACTGGGGTCTTTGATCTAGCATACCTGAATTATTTTTGTTTTGAAATAGTCTTGCTATATAACCTGGAATGTCCTTGAACTTGTGAGCCTTCTGCCTCCACTTCCTGAGTACTGAGATTAGAGTCATAGCCCACCATAGTCCACTAAGCTCTGCTTTGCTTTGTGGCACTGGGGATCCAACCTAGGGCCTTGCTCATCCTGAGACACCAGTCTACCACTTAGCCATCCATTGACCCTGAGATGATTTTAGAGTCCAGTAGATTTTCTGGAAATAATTATGGGGTAGGTGAGAGGTAAAAGAAAGCTAGCCAGTTTTTTATTTAATTATATTATCTTCTACCACATGCAGAGCAAGAGATAGAAAACTGAATGAAACCCTTTCCAGTGTTGTTTCCAAGGCTTTGTGACTCACCTTGGAGAATGGCCTCCCTTCTTCCATCATGTCGTCAGCCAATGGGAATCCCAGGGCTCCAGGGGAATGGGAAGTTTAGAATCTACTACCTACTTTATAAAGACTGGTAGCATGCTTGCAGAGTATACATGAATTCCAGGGTTTGTTCTGAGCACTGCGTAAAACTGGGCATGCCTGCACTTTCAACATCTGTGTAGGGATAATCTTTTGGGCATTGGGTGTCAATAAAACACTGATGGCCAATGAGCTAAGGCAGGATTAAAAGGAACATGTGAGGGAGAGATGAATTCTGGGAAATAGTCATGCAAGGCAAGATTCCCTGCCTGCACTCGGAGAGGTAAATAGCCTCGTGACGGACATAAAATAGCATAAATGGGTTGACATAAGTTACGAGCAGCCAGAGAACAAACCTAGCTTATGGCCAAGGTATTTACTCAAGCCGCCAGGTCGTTATTCGGGAACGGGGCTTGGGTGGAAAAGCCTGTGATTACACATCTGGAAGAAGCTGGAGGACCTTCTCTGCTACATAGTGAGTTCAAGCCCAGCCTAGAACACATGAGACTCTTTCAAAAACAAAATACTGCTATGACATTTTTGGTAGATACTCTATTTTGAGTAGGGTAGAGCCCAAGATAAAAGCTAAAACATCAAAACCATTTTAATTAATAAATTAACCAGAGAAACAAGCACATGGCAGAAGGCTTCTCTAGGTTTCCTGGAGTAGTGAGATTAGCTTCATAGTTGAAATTTCATCTGTTTTCCCATTTTCCTACTAGCTGAATTTGACTAGATCTATCCTGTAACTGGATTCTGAGTTAGAAGCTACAGGTACAGCTGAACCTGCTATTGCAAATATACCTGTTCCCACATGCTAAATGTCTAGCAACTGGAAATGTGGCCATAGTTCCATCCTGTGATGTGCTTTTTTTTAGCTAACTCGTTGTAGGGCTGGAGAGATGGCTTGATTGGTAAAGTGTGCCAAGGAAATATGAAGACCTGGGTTTAGATCTCCACTGTGGTGACATGCACCTGTTGGGACAGAAGACAAGAGAATAAATCCCAGAGCTCTCTGGCCAGCTAGTCTAGCCAGCAAGGGAGAGATCCTCCACTGGGGGACTTGGAGGGGAGGTGGCTCATCAGGAGAAAGGACTAGCAATGCAAATTTGACAATCCTAGTTTGACCCCTGGAACATGTAAGATGCCAGATGTGCACATCTGTAATCTCAGTGCTCCTAAAGACAGAGCAAGAGAATCATCCAAACGCTCTCAGACCAGCTTGCTTGGAACATGCAGTATGATGAAAAAACAAGAATCGGGGGCTGGAGAAGTGGCTCAGCAGTTAAAAAGCACTGACTGCTCTTCCAGAGGTCCCGAGTTCAATTCCCAGCAACCACATGGTGGCTCACAACCATCTGTAATGAGATCTGATGTCCTCTCCTGGGGTGTCTGAAGACAGCTGCAGCGTACTTTTATATAATAATGAATAAATCTTTAAAAAAAAAAAAAGAAACAAGAATCGCCACCTCAGCAAGGTAAAAGGCAAGAACCAACACCCCAAAGTCGCTTTCTGGCCCTCATACTTGCATCCACAATCATACATACATACATACATACATACATACATACATACATACATACATACATACATACACACACACTCGCGCGCACACACACACTAAATACATATTTTATAAATCTATCCTGTAGCCAGTTGGTGATGGCTCATTCCTTTAGTCCCACTACTCAGGTGGATCCGTAAGTTGGAGGCCAGCCTGGTCTACAGAGTGAGTTCCAGAACAGCCAGGCTATACACCAAGGAACTCTGTCTCAGAAAACAAACTATATACACACACACACATACATATACACATATACATACATGTATATATAGACATATATATACGTACATATATGTGTGCATGTATGTATATATGTATATATATGTATATAATATATACATGTATATTATATATATGTATAATATACATTATACATATATATTATATTCACACATTACACATATATACACAATATGTATCTATATAATAGACATGATTATGTAACATATATACAGAGATATAAATTTATATACACACACATATATATGTAGACACACGTGTGTGTATATACTGTAAAACAAATCAAGTGGAGCAAGTGGAGAGCAATAGAAAGCCCCAGATCCCAGATGGCAGCCTCTGGCATCCACCACACAGCTATACACAAATACACAAACACACACAAAAAGAAGAAAATAAAATTAAACTCGTTGTTTCCAGTCTGTTCTGTCACATTGCATGGGTGCACAGATGGCGCAGACTTGTTTCTGGGGTAGCCCAGCCTTACCCGTGGTCCTGGCTGTTTTCTTGCTGTCATGACAAGAGTCCAGCAATTCCACCCCACAACCAACACAGGAAGGAGACATAGGATTAATATTCGTTGTCATTGAATAAATGGAATTTCCTGCCAATAGAAGGCACTTGCAGTGGGACAGTCTGCAGTTCCCTTGCCTCTTCCTCAGAGTTGCTGGGATTATAGGTGTGAGCCACCGTGCTTGACAGGAACTACATCTTATAACAGATACCTGGTAAATACTGAGTAAACAAAATACAGGCAGCTGTGTTTAAAAAAAGTCAGGAGCTTTTAGAAGATATATGTTTGTGTTGACAATGTAATAATAAATGTCTATATAAACTCAAATGCAGTATAAAAAATTAAATATTCTGGACTTTGCATGATAGCTCAACAGGCAAGAGCATTTTGCCTTCAAGTTTCGTGACCAGAATTTGGTCCCTGGAACACACATAGAAAAAGGAAGGACCAACTCCCACGAGTTGTCTTCTGGCCTCCACATATTTGTCCTACATATACACGCAACAAATGAATACATTTTAAATGGAAAAAAAAAAGATAGCCATCATACAATTGAATTTTGTATGCATAGCTTCTTGATTTTTAAGTTTATTTTCGTTAAGGGTTCTAACTATCATACTGAATTTGATGTTAATCATCCACATGTATTTCTGTTTTTTGTTAATAGTTGTACTGGCTAGTTTTTGGCCATCCTGACATTAGCAAGAGTCCTCAGAGAGGAGGGAGCCTCAATTAAGCAAATGCCTTGATAAAATCAGCTGTAGAAAACTTGTGGGACAGTTTCTTAATAATGATTTACTGGAGGAGGGCCTAACCCATTGTGGGTGGTATCATCTCTAGGTTCTATAAGGAAGCAGGCTGAGCAAGCCAGGAGGAATAAGCCAGTAAGCAGCACCCCTCCATGGCCTTTGATCAGCTCCTGCCTACCTCCAGGTTCCTGTCCTGTTTGAGTTCCTGTCCTGAACCTCCTTTGATGATGAACTGTGATATGGAAGTGGAAACTGAATAAACCTTTGCTCCCCAAGTTGCTTTGGCCATGATGTTTTATCACAGCAAGAATAACTCTAAGATAAGTTGGTCCCCAGAGAGTGGGCTATTGTGACAGATCTGACTATGTTGTTTTTGGGAAGATTGTGAAAGGACTTTGGAATTTAGTGCAAGAAAAGCCACTGAGTATTCATTGATGAGCTCTCTGGAGGAGCTTAGAAGATACGACTGTTAAGGGCAATGCAGAAGATGGAGGCCTGGCTTGTGAAGTTTCAGAGGGAAGTTTAAAGACTATGGAAGCCATTTGTTATTGTGAATTAAGATCTTGTGGTTCTAGTTAGCTGTAATAAGAGTCACCCAGGTAGTACTTGTTTTGAATGCATAAAGGGGTCATGAAAAGCAGCTGACATTTGTCCTTGGGAGAGGCCACTGGTGAACGTGCAGCCTCAGTGGCAGTTGGTGGCCCAGGTTTAAAGGAGTCATGCAGAAAAGTTAGGCTTGCCACCATGAAGAGCCTATGAGAAGCTATTGCTGAAGGTGCAGCCCAGTTGCAGAAGACCCCATCATTATGGAGATATCACTACCATGGGATGACCACCGCGAACAGCAGCAGCTGTGGAGTGGAGCCAACTGGAGCCTAGAAGACAAGCTATGCACTACAGAGGGTGGAGCCAAAGAAGAAGATTGTGAGTGAGTCTCAGACACTGAACACTGAGTTACTCACACTGATGGAGCTCTGGCTTGACTTACTCAGGTTGTGCCTGTGCCCTGGTTCTTCTCCCTTGGAGTAAGAAGGTATTCAATTTAATTTTGATCTATACAGGATCCCACAGCTGAAAGATGCAGTATGATAAAGAAACAAGAGGTTTTTTGTCCGGGTGTGGTGGCGCACATCTTTAATCCCAGCACTTGGGAGGCAGAGGCAGGCAGATTTCTGAGTTCGAGGCCAGCCTGGTCTACAGAGTGAGTTCCAGGACAGCCAGGGCTACACAAAGAAATCCTGTCTCGAAAAACAAAACCAAAAAAAACCCAAACAAAAAGAGGTTTTTGGGTTTTTTTATTTATTTTTTTTTTTATTTTACAGTCTCTAAAGAGAGACTATGTTTTTAAAAGACTGAAGTTTAAAAAGCAGGTGGGGTGGGGGAATGGGGTGGAGAGATGACTCAGCGGTTAAGGGCCCTGGCTCTTCTTCCAGAGGTCCTGAGTTCAATTCCCAGCAACCACATGGTAGCTCACAACCATCTATAATAGGATCTGATGCCTTCCTCTGGTGTGTCCAAGGAGAACCACATTGTACTCATGTACGTAAATAAATCTTTTAAAAGAAAAAAAAAAAAAAAGACTGGAGTTTTCATGTGTTTAAATTTGTGAGGACTATGGGACTTTTAAAGTTATTTATGTCTTAGATTGTGATATTACTGTGCCATCTTGAGGATAAATGAGAAAGGAAAGTTCTAATTGAACAGTGATGCGTTTGTCAAGTTGACAAGAGATCAAAACTCTAAGAAAGTATTATTTTTAGATAACTGTAGACTTAAAAGCTGTAAAGCTAAAGGCTTCTGTTACATATTTCATTCAGATTCTCTTATGTTAACATCTTATGTAACCATAAAGCAATGATCAAAAACAAAATTCACATTGTTGGGGTCCAGGAAGCACTGCAAAAAACACTCAAACTCCAGTTTCAGTGAAGAAGGAATAGTTTATTGAACACACACCCCAGGACTGATGGACCAGAGATACAGCATAGACTTGGGGGCTAAGACTCCAACCCCAAGCCAGAATGCTACAGAGTTTTTAAGCCTGAAATCCATGTCAGTGCCAGGTTCTCCTACAAATCATGACTTAGAGATAGGGGACTTCTTTAGGAGCATGTCTTTGTGTTACACTTGTCTGGCTCCCATTGGTTGGGTTATTCAATTGTTGCAGGGCGATTTGCCTAGCACTCATGTCTCAACTTGCCAATCAGGATATCAGTTACCCAGGGAGGTCTTGGGAACTTAAACTTTACTGTGATTCATTCTCAATTAGGGCAAGGATTTGGGGAGTTCCCAAGATCACCGAAGCATAGGACATAACAGAATATACAATCAACTTGGCTATGAGAAAGTTTCTTAGTAACAACAGCACATAAGAAAGTTTCTTTGTAACATCGTAAAATGGTTGGCTGCAGGCATGAAACAAAATGGCTACAGTAATGTCAGAAAGGCAGTGGCTAAATTAAATTGTGGATTTTTTTTGGGGGTCTCTTGTTTTTCCTTCAAGACAAGACCCCCAAATTCTGTCAGTTGATGTCATAGTTCTTTACTCTATAGATTGTTTCTCAATCATTCCTTGTGACCTTGATGCTCCAGCAACATGGCTGCTCGGGCAAAAGATCACATCCAAAGACTTTCTAGGTCTATATGATCCAGCTGGAATGCAGACATAGCCTTAGTACACATCTTTAATCCCTAACAATATGGGTAAGGTAAGTTTGTAGAAGGAAGCAGCCATGTTTGAAAATGATGTCTAGTTGAGGGGCAGACAAGTGATGAATCACAGAAAGATTTGACAGAACAAGTCAGAGATAGGATTCAACCTGCTTTCATGAGAACAGAATGGGAAAGAGAGGCTACTTAAGAGCAGTGAGAAAAATGGATGTGTGTGGCAGTTTTAGTGAAACAGTTGTACAGAGACAGGTTGCATAGAAAGCAAGCTAGACATGGGTGAATACAGAAGGAGCCAGAAGACTAGAACATACTACCAAAGTTAGTATGGGGCCAAGGAGAGCATTTCACACAGATGTAGAGAGAAGTCAGACTGAATTAGTCAGCTTGGATGATTAGATTGTACAGAGGCTAGAGGCTTCCATGCCTAGGCCTGGGGATAGTGTTTGGGGTCCAGGAATCACCTCACAAACCACATGATAGTTAGTCAGACAGAGATAGTTTATTGAAAATACACCTCAGGACTGAAGTTTTGTCTTTTACTGTCAGTTGTAATGCTAAGTGTGGGTCCCCAAGACCTGAAGTCTGCACATAGCCTCTGTGAGTCCCCAAGTTAATTCAGATTGGTGAATTAAGATGCCAACAGCCAATAGTTGGGCAGAAGAGACATGGGTGGGGGTTAGCTTTTCAGGCTTGGGGTCAGAGGAGGACCATGAGCGAGGAAGAAGAACCCTGCAGAGGAGGAGAAAGGAAAAGCCACCATGAGTTAAGGGTCAAGAGAGTGCAACCCTAAGGGCTGCCCAATTGTAGTTAAGAGCAGCCCAGAAGGGACATAGTAAACAGTAAGTAATAACTTGGAGTTAGGAAAGTAGATTCTAAAAGCATGGAAGGTAGGCAGCTGCCCAGCTATTGTGCTGTTTAGGGCTTATTGTAAATATAAAGGCTGTGCGTGTCTTTTTTATCTGGGAACTCAATCACCTAAGGTGGGGTAAAAAGCTCTGACCAGGAATTAAATAACTTCTACAACACAGTCCAGATTCTGGAACTGAGCTGTGACATTGGAGTGAAGATCCTACAGAACTTTTAAACCTAAAACTCACAAACATCTGCACCAAGTTATTCTACCAATCAGGATAGGGATAGGGGACTTCCTTAGGAACATAGCGTTTTTGTAGGTTTATCCTGGTCCCATTGGTTAGGGTATTTACCTGTGGCAGGCGATTTGCCTCGTCTCACATTCAAGCAGGATGTCAGTTACCCACATATATGTCTCTTTCTGCCAAGTAAGATGTCAGTTTCCAGAGAGGTCTTGGGAACGTAAACATTACTTGACTATTACTCAAAATGGAAGTCTTATTACAATTAGTTTCTTATATTGGTGCTGGTGTCTCTCTTATGTTGGGGTCCATGCCAGGGGCAGCTTATGCCATAAAAGCTCATACACAGTTGGCAGGAAGTGCTGCTGGGTGGTTGGTTCAGGTCCAAGCTTAGTGTGGGTAACTATACAAAGCAATTCCACTGATTTCAATCATAATTGGTTTCCAAGGGCCCAGAACATAACAGACTATGTAATCAATTTGGGCATGAGAAAGTTTCCTAGTAACAGCAGAAAGAACATATGAGAAAGTTTCCTTATAATATTACTGACAGAACGAAAGGGCAGGCTAGCCAGGTAACAGTTGCCTAGGTGACCAAGCATGCTCAGTCAGTCAACAGGGGCTCAAGGGAGGGAGTGAGGATTGAAAAGAAAAAGACAGACGAAACCATAACCTGACTCCAGCCCGTGCTGAGGCTGAAGCGGCTTTATTTTTTCCCAGTCTGCCTTTTTTGTTTGTTTTTAAAGATTTATTTATTATTTATTTTATACGTAAATACACTGTAGCTGTCTTCAGACACACCAGGAGAGGGTGTCAGATGTCATTAAGGATGGTTGTGAGCCACCATGTGGTTGCTGGGATTTGAACTCAGAACCTTCAGAAGAGCAGTCAGTGCTCTTAACCGCTGAGACATCTCTCTCTCCAGCCCCTCCCAGCCTGCTTTTATATCATTCTAGATACATCCAAAACACACGGTCAGTTCTTAGATCAAAGACAAAGGAATCAAGCGAAGTAGTAAACAAGGAGAGCACACAAGAAAGTCATCAAGCAGAGTAGTAAGCAAAGAGGTCACACAAGGCAACAATTCGGCAAAGCAGTAAGCAAAGCCCCGGTCCCTGTTTCTAATATTCTTATCTGAGTCTGCTTCCTTGTCTGAGCCCAGTGACAAATGCCAGATTCCTAGAATCGGCACCAAAAGCTCTCAACACCTAGGCCTTAACATTTTACCTAGACCCATTCTCGCTAGGCCTTAATATTTTACCTAGAAAGAAACACTCTGGGATCAATCCAAGCCTTATATTTGTACAGTTTGGGTATGGCTCTCATCTCATCCCTTCATCTGAGGAAATAAAAGTGACATTTACAGATATTTTGGAAAACAATGTTTTTAAAAATCTTGTGGGAGCTGCAGAGATAGCTGACCTTCTAAGAGCACTGACTTCTCTTCCACAGCACCAAGTTTCAAGTCCCAGCACCCACATAGCAGCTCACAGCTGCCTGTAATTCCAAGATCTCACAAAAATACATGCAGGCAAAACACCAATGCACATAAAATAAATATAAATAATTGTTTTCAAAAAGGCTTACTCTTATTTTATATGTATGAGTATTTTGCCTGCATGTAAGTATATACGTGGTAGTTTGAATGTACTTGGCCCATAGGGAGTGGCGCTGTTAGGAGGTGTGACCTTGCTGGAGGAAGTGTGTCAGTGTGGAGATGGGTTTTGGAGGTCTCCTTCTATGCTCAGGCTCATACCCATTGTGGAAGAGAACTTCCTTAGCTGCCTGAGGTGTCAGTCTTCTCCTGGCTGCCTTCGGGCATCAAAATGTAGAACTCTCAGCTCTTTCTCTAGCACCATGTCTGCCTACACAGTGCCTTGCTTCTCCACCATGATGATAATAGACTGAACCTCTGAACCTGTAAGCCAACCCCAAATAAATGTTTTCCTTTATAAGAGTTGCACTGGTCTCGGTGTCTCTTCACAGCAGTGGAAACCCTCACTCAGACAGACACCATGTGCACACCTGGTGCTGTGAGAGGCCAGAAGAGGTTCTCATTTGCGATCCCTTAGATCTGGAGTGACAGATACTTGTGAGTTGCCATGTAGGTGCTGGAAACTGAACCTGAAAGGCAGTGAGTGCTTTCACCTCTGAGATAGCTCTCTAACTTTGTTTTTTAAAAAAATTATTTTTTGAAAATTGTATGTGTGTGACTGTTTGCCTGCATGTTTATATGTGTACTATGTGCATGCCTGATATCTAACAGAGACCATAAGAGGCACTGGATTCCCTGCAACTGAAATTACCACAGTTATGAGTCACCATGTGGATCCTCAGCAAGACTGACAAGGGCTCTTAACCAGTGAACTGATTCTTGAGCCCCAACATTTATCCTTTAATTTATTTGTTTTTGTTTCTCCAGCTAATAAAGGACCTTTATTCTTTATTGATTGATTTATTTGTTTGTTTGTTTGTTTTTTGTTTTGTTTTCTTTTGATTTTCAAGACAGGGTTTGTCTGTATAGCCCTGGCTGTCCTGGCACTCACTTTGTAGACCAGGCTGGTCTCGAACTCAGAAATCTGCCTGCCTCTGCCTCCCAAGTGCTGGGACTAAAGGTGTGCACCACCATGCCCGGCTATCTGTTTGTTTTTGCTTATTTATTTGGGACAAGGTCTGGCAATGTAATCCTGACTATTCTAGAACTCATTATGTAGAGCAGAAACTCCTGCCTCTGACTCCCAAGTGCTGGAGTTAAAAGTGTGTGGCACCACACCGCCTCCTTTATGTTTTGACTTTTTCCTTAGGTTTGTTTTATGTGTAGGAATGTATTGTCTAGGTGTAAGGTATGCACTAGTGTCTAGTGCCTGGGATCAGAAGAGGGCATTAGATTCTCTGGAACTGTAGTTACAGATGGTTAGGAAGTTACCACTTCTTTTTTTGGGGGGGGGGTTCTTTTTGAGACAGGGTTTCTCTGTGTAGCCCTGGCTGTCCTGGAACTCACTTTGTAGACCAGGCTGGCCTCAAACTCAGAAATCTGCCTGCCTCTGCCTCCCAAGTGCAGGGATTAAAGGCATGTGCCACCATAGAAGTTACCATTTCTGTGTTGGGAACTGGACCCAGGTCCTCTTCAAGTCCAACGAGAGCTCTTGAGCAGTGAACCACCTCTCCTGCCCCACCCTTTATGTTTTGAAGAATAGTAATTGGTTTTCACAGGACAACTCTTCTTGAATTTGGTATGTGCTCACGACTGAGATGTACTAGGAAGGAGGCACTGAGATGAATGTTTTCCAGGATCAGTTTATATTGGCAAAAATAACATAATGAACTCAAAAGCATGTGCTGGGAGGGCTGTAGGGTGGTTGACCTTTTTCCAAATTTCTTTAGTTTAGACATAACAGTTCAAGATGCCCTCTCTATCTTGCTTGGCTCTAAGTGAAGGCTACAGGTGGGGACTTTCTAATAAACAACAACAGCAACAACAACAGCAGCAGCAGCAGCAGCAGCAACAACAACAACAACAACAAGCCTCAGAATATACGGCCAGCTCGACCTTGCTCTGAGCCAAATTATTTTTCTGCATCTACAGTCAACCTGCCTTTGTGTCAGCAATGTGGGGTGGCTGGTGGGCGTGACACAAAATGGCTACAGCTATGTTGGAGGAACAGGCTTCATTCAACACACATGGCAGCTCATAGCTGCAACTCCAAGATCTGACGCTGCCCTCACAGACATACATGCAGGCAAGACACCAATGCACATAAAATAAAAATGGAAAAGAAAGAATTGCTTCCAATTTGCTTTCTCATTTTTGCTGTGTACAAGCTCATGGGTGTTTATTTCCCCTGGGGATTATGATCCAATACTCTCATTATTTATTTGTGCAGGTTGTTCTAACCTTGGCTGCTGGGGGACTTCTTCCGGTTGACTCTTTTTAAAACATTACTAGATTTATTTCTGGGTGGGTATGGGAGTGGGTAGGTGTAGAGGTCAGAGGTCAGAGGTCAATGTGGGAGAGGCAGCTCTCTTCTGCTCCCAGGTGAGTCCCTGGGATCAAAGTTAGCTTGTCAGGCTTGGCAGTTCTCGGTGCTGGCTGGCTCTTGCCTCCTCTCAACACCACTTCTTTCTGCTTGTTTTGCTTTGTTTTGTTTTAAGATAGGGTTTCTCTGTGTATCTCTACATTATGAGACTTGTCTCAAATTCAGAAATCTGCCTGCCTCTGCCTCCTAAGTGCTGAGATTAAAGGTGTGTACTACCACCACACTTGGCTCAACAAGATCTTTTTTTTTTTTTTCCTGTTATACTGCTCTTTATTTATTTAAACAAGGACACAGGCTGGCATGCCCAAAGACATCACTCAGTACCTAGTTGGTTCAGGCAATCCCCCTATTGGTCGGTTAGGTCCTGATTTCTAGTAATATTCACATGGTGTCTACAATCAGCTGATCCTATCTCAAGAGACTCCAGGCACATCACAGACATGGAGCATATAGGACCAGGTGGCCTCACTGGACATCATCATCATCATCAAAGAGATTTTCAAAATCATTAAAAATGTCTGCAGGAACTGCCTTTTCATTGGCTGCCAAGTCCATCAAGAGACCAGTGCTATCTCCAGCCTCATCCAGGTCTATATAGGGCCCCCGCGCCCTCGGGGAACGTCTCATCCACAGCCAGTTTCATCTAGAGATCAAATCTCTCCCCCCACAATCAGTGTCTGCTTTAAAAACCACTAGTGCCAGGTAGAGGTAGTACACGCCTTTAATCCCAGCACTGGGGAGGCAGAGGCAGGCAGATTTCTGAGTTCGAGGCCAGCCTGGTCTACAAAGTGAGTTCCAGGACAACCAGGGCTATACAGAGGAACCCTGTCTCAAGAAATCCAAAATTAAATAATAAACAAATAAATAAGCACTAGTGCCTTTTATTGGAGAATAAATACAGAATCCAAAGTCTAGGTGGGTGTTCTATGCAGGCTGGAGAATCATGTGTGCATGCTCTCAGTTTCAGATGAATGAGTTTATTAGGCATGTAGCAAGCAAAGTAAAAGAACCAATAGCAAGTAGCAGATAGACAGGAGCAGACAGACAGCAGACACACAGCAAATTATCATCAGATCAAACCCAGCAGAGGTGACAGGAGCAGTGGAGTTAGAAAGCCAAGATAACATCAAATCAGGCCTTAGCGACATCCAGCAGGAACTGACTGGGGAACTCTGGAATTCCCAGCCTAGCAGCTTTTCCTGGATAAGCTGCCCCTCCCCATCACAGGAACTTTTATCCCATGGAATAAGCAACAGTCATTTCTGTTGGAAGTAACTTCAAGCTGTTCAGGGACTCGGTGTTTTTAATAACCTTAGCAGCTTGCTGTTTTCCTCTTCTCCCTTTTACATAGTGGGGAAGGGGGTGAAGAGGGAACAGTGGCATACTGACCCAGGACAGGGGCAATTTGGAGGACATTTTAAACAAATTTGGGGTTGAAGTGGAGGGGTCAAGTTTCAAGTGCCAGCTTCTTGGTGAGCTAACATAGCAGGTAACACTTTACCAATACAGGTGCTCTGTTGTCACTAGAATGTCCCTGCTTCTATGATTTTTTTTCTGCATTAAGTTAAGGAGAAAAGAAAAACCCAGATTCATGCATGGTGAGTTAAGACTTTAATCACATCAGTCAGGAGGCAGAGGTAAATAGATCTCTGAGGCTGAGGCTGCAGGTCTAGGCCAGCCAGGGCTGCATTAGTGAGACCTTGTCTTATGAGAAGGGGGTGGGGGTCTGGGGTATAGTTCCGTGGTAAATCATTTGCCTAGCATATGTGAGTCTCTAGGTTCTATACCAGTTCCTGGGGGAAGTTTTGTCTTTGGATAGATAATAGAGATATATACCTTTAATTGTTGTTTTCCTCCTCCAAAGACATGAACAAATATCTGTTCACTATGGCTAGGGGTACTCTGGACTACTGAAGAAACATACCCAAAGCTCCACAAAAAAAGAGTGTCCTCTGTCCCTGCATGGTCCCTATTTCTTTTCCTTTCCTTTCTTTTCTTTTTTTTTTTAAAGATTTATATATTTTATTTATATGAGTACACTGTAGCTGTCTTCAGACACACCAGAAGAGGGCATCGGATCCCATTACTGATGGTTGTGAGTCACCATGTGGTTGCTGGGAATTGAACTCAGGACCTCTGGAAGAGCAGTCAGTGCTCTTAACCACTGAGCCACCTCTCCAGCCCATAGTCCCTATTTCTATAACCTCGAGAACCTTGTCACATTCTGAGCTACCTAAATTGTATGACCTTCTTTCTTCTTTAAGACTGAAAAGTGCCGGGTGTGGTGGCATACACCTTTAATCCTAGCACTCGGGAGGCAGAGGCAGGCAAATTTCTGAGTTCCAGGCCAGCCTGGTCTACAAAGTGAGTTCCAGGACAGCCAGGGCTATACAGAGAAACCCTGTCTCCACAAACCAAAAAAAAAAAAAAAAAAAAAAAAAAAAAGACTGAAAAGTTTCAATCCCTAGGAAATGGCTACACTTAATCTCTTCATTTGTTGCCTCTGCAAGGCACTGTCACAGAAGAGAAACAAAATGTAGCGCTGTGTCCAGCTCAAACTGAGCCACACAAGGAAAATACAAAGAACATGCAATGGGCGACTAAGCATTTCCATGCGTGCAGGGATGAGGGTGTAGCTCAAAGGCAGAGTGCTTGTTTAGGGTACTTAAGGCCCTACATTTGATCTCCAGCATTGATAAACAAATATTATCTAGGAAGGGTGTAATCCCATAACTCCTCAAGCTGATGTAGGATGGCTATTTTGAGACTACCTTGGGCTACATAGTAACACAATAATTTTTTTTAAAGTTGCATGATTTCAATAGCTAGGGAGTTTAACTAGTCTTAATGAACTCATTTAAAAATCTAACTTGAGGGTAGAGAGATGGCCCAGCGGTTGAGAGTCCTTGGCTGCTCTTGTAGAGGACCTGGTTTGGTTCCCAGCATCCAATGACAACTTACAAGGTCTGTAACTCCAGTTCCAGGGGGTCCGACTCTATCTGCAGGCACTAGGCATACGTGCGGGCAGAACACCCATCCATATTTTTTCAAAAGAAAAAATTAAAAATAGAAACAACTAAATTTAAGTTGAGTGGGAACATATAGATATATAACAACCACAAAACGTCTCTGGTCCTGACACAAAAGCGTTAAAGATCTGTGTGCCTGGGGTTGCGGGGGTTTGTGTGTGTGTGTGTGTGTGTGTGTGTGTGTGTGTGTGTGTGTGGCTATTTACTAAGCACGCTAGACATCTTCCTTGACGGAAGAACAGCATTACAACTCCTGTTTTACAATTCATTCAAGATGTCACACATGTCCTAATGACTGGCCTAGTGGAGAGAGTGAGTGAAATTTCAAACCCAGAGCCTTTCAATCCAGGTTCTGGTCCCCTGCATCTTGCAGACTGCTTAGAAGATGGGGAATCCTCAAGGGTGACCTGGAACTAGGGTGACCCACCACACCACCTACTTCGGTCTCAGGGTAGCACAGGAACCTGTGTGAAGCAGGAAGAGGGGTTGTGTGCCACAAGGGAGGGGACAGCCCCAGGGGGTTAGGGGCTGTGGCCGCCCGAATTCCTCGGAGGGCGGGGCGCATGGTGGCGCGTCGCCTCGAGGCGGAGCCTGCCAAGACCCGAGGAGCGACCGACCTTCCTGGCGGGTGAGCAACCGCTCAGGAGCCATGGAGAGCGGCGGACCAGGCAACTACAGCGCGGCCGCCCGGCGGCCACTGCACTCGGCCCAAGCCGTGGACGTGGCCTCGGCCTCCAGCTTCCGCGCCTTCGAGATCCTGCACCTGCACCTGGACCTGCGGGCCGAGTTCGGGCCTCCGGGCCCGGGTCCGGGAAGCCGCGGATTGAGCGGCACGGCGACGCTGGAGCTGCGTTGTTTGCTTCCCGAGGGCGCCTCGGAGCTGCGGCTCGACTCGCACAGCTGCTTGGAGGTGACGGCGGCGACGCTGCGACGGGGACAGCCGGGAGACCAGCAGGCGCCGGCAGAGCCCGTGCCTTTCCACACACAGCCCTTCTCGCACTATGGCCAGGCCCTGTGCGTGGCCTTCCGGCAGCCCTGCGGTGCCGCCGATCGCTTCGAGCTGGAGCTCACCTACCGCGTCGGGGAGGGACCCGGGGTGAGTGCGCGCGGGGCGCCCGGGCCACCGGCCTCTCTCAGCCCCCTTGGCCAGCCTGCTGCTCCTAAGCAGCCCAGAGATGGAGAGCAGGAAATCTGGCTCTGCTTCCGCAGCTTCCGCGGGAGATCCCCGTGCCCCTACTCTCTTCCCCAGAAGCCGGCTTTGGATTCCTGCCCCGTGCTCCCCATTCCTGGGCTCGAACCTCTCCAGCCGGTGCTTTGTTCCTCCTACCCGTCCTTCCTTCCTGCCTTCCTGGTCTCTGTCGGGATTATTTGCCTTAGATTGCCCTGCCTCACCTCTGACACACACGTGCTGGACCGACTTGTCCGCTAGCCTCTGTCTTTTCAGGATGAGAAACTTGCTTCGCAAACTTTGCTTTTTGTTTTGTTTTATAATTCTCCTTGCTGGAGCCTGGACAGTGTTGGTTAATTAGCTGGATGCTGACAGGGTCCTTTCATGTGCTAGCAAGCCCTTTTGGTTGCACAGGTTAAAACAGCCCGAGAAGCATTTTTACTTCCTCCTTTGAAATCCTGCTATTGACTTAAAAGAATCCGAGCAAAAATGGGAATGTGTAATTAGAGTACTCTAGACTTTATAATAATTCAGCCTTCTCAATAACGGTTGGCTCTTAAGTCTTAAGGTTTTCAGAGTTGGATGAATATTGGAAGTTTAGGTAACTATTCATAGCGGACATTTGTAAGAGTGACAGCCTTAGGCTGGGTTACAAGGTTCACCAAAGCTGTTGGCAGACTATTGGAGCTTGCTTATCCAGCTAACAGTTCCCCTTTACTGACCCAAAGAGCACTTGACTTCCTCCTTTGATTGGAGGAATAAGCGAGCCTTGCGATAGAACTTGTTGGGAAACTGAAAGCACCATGGTTTAACCTAGCACCAAAAGCAAAGCCAAGTTCCCGTCGGTGCCTGGGCGGAAGCTGGACATTGGGAAATATCTTTGGTTCCTCTGCTATATTTTGAGTCCTAATTTTCAGTGGGAGCTAGAAATTAAACAGGATTGGAAAATTAAACCCTCCCTAAATTTGCATACTCTAAAGTTGTCAAAGTTAACAACAGAATCTATTTTGAGTTTGTAATCCTCCTGCCTCAGCTTCCTGGGTGCTGGGACTCCTGGCAGTGTGCCATCATGCCTGGCCCGTATCAGGTGCCTAGGTTTAGACGTTCACCGGATGTTGTCAAACATTTAGACAAGTGCCTTGCACATCTTAGGAAACCCTGCTCATTATCCTTCCACTATCTTTTGTTTGTTTGTTTGAGACAGGGTTTCTCTGTATAGCCCTGGCTGTCCTGGAACTCACTTTGTAGACCAGGCTGGCCTCGAGCTCAGAAATTCGCCTGCCTCTGCCTCCCAAGAGCTGGGATTAAAGACGTGCGCCACCACCGCCCGGCTCTTCCACTATCTTTAAGTTATAGAGCAGAATCAATTATTGTCCTTCAAAACATCATGGCTGAGGCCTCTCTCTGCTTTCCAAAGGGTTGCCCTTTGGACTACGGAGGTCTTCACTGAGGACATTGGCATGCATTCTTTTCCCGATTTTGCAACCATTCTGATGAGCGCGCTCCCTCAAGCACTGCAGCGCCTTCTCCCAGAATTCACATGGGCGGTAGTGCCCAGGTTTCCTCGTTTCCCCGTTCTGTTTCCTTCACATCATTTAAGAACAAACGAAGCAAAAACAAACAAAACACCGTAAACAAAGATGGCGGAGGGATAATGTACAGGGTTTCCTAAGATGTACAAGGCACTTGTCTAAATACTTGACAAAATTTGGTGAACTTTCTCTCTCTATAAACGCCCGATACCAGCTAGGCATGGTGGCACATTGCCCGAAGTCCCAGTACTCAGGAAGCTGAGGCAGGAGGACTACAAATTCAAAATAACAACCAAAGACAGATTAACGGCATAACTGGGCACAGCTCCTCACGCATCTTCCACGATTTCCATTTCCCTATTAGCATCTGGTCGGTCAGCGCTGGCACACACCAGCTGTCAGGCTAACAAGGCTCCACAGGCTTTAGCGGCATCTTAGTTTTTTTACCTACTTCCTTTCCTGATTCATGAGCCCAGGCAAAGCAGCATATTGTAGCTAGCTGTGTAACTGCCCATCTTTGAGTTTGTCAGGCTTTCCTTGTTTTTTTTTTTTGTTTTGTTTTGTTTGTTTGTTTTTTATAACTTTGACAGTTTGGAGGAGTGCTGGTCAGGTATGTTATAGAATGCTCTTCTACTGGAAATTTTCAGATGTTTTCCCAATGACTACATGATTAGACTGGAATTGTACATTGTAGAGGGGAAATTCACTTGGATCACACTGAATTGAGTCAGTGTATTAGCAACATGTCATCTGTATGTTGAGGTTGACCTCGGTCACTCCTCTACATTAGTATTCTTCAGCTTTTTCTACTGTGCCACCTCCTGCCTTCCACACTACATTGTATTTATTGGAAGACTAATTACATTTACTATACTTGAGCAAAAGCAGGCAAAAGAAAAACTCAATATCTAATGTGACTTTCTTATGTATCTCTAGTGTCTTACTGTTGCAGGAACTATTAAAATAGAGCCACATGGCCGCACTACTGCAGGCAACTCTGCCCTGGCGTGTCCTGCCGGGCTACTCTCTGCCCTCCAACTCTCTGGCGGGGCAGAGCTCCCAAGTTCCCTTTGATGCCATGCCAAGCCCCATGCACCCGCCCACTCTGTCTCTAGCTAGTGCGCCACGGAGACCAATCGCTGTGTTCCCAGCTCTGGTTTGCTTGTCTCTGGCTCTGCTAGTTCCTTCTCAGCCATAAACTCCTGTAATCTGGAGGGGGGGGGGGGTCCCACATACCAGTAACCAAGTAAATCAAAACTCTTGAAGCTTATAATTAGCCAATCGGATTTATGTATCAACAAATTCTCAATTCATAAGATGCTAATACAATAATTTCAGAATCAATTGATAATGATAAAAGCTGCCCACCGGGCTGGAGAGATGGCTTAGCGGTTAGGAGAACTGACTGCTCTTCCGAAGGTTCTGAGTTTGAATCCCAGCAACCACATGGTGGCTCACAACCATTTGTAATGAGATCTGACACCCTTTTCTGTTGTGTCTGAAGTCAGCTACAGTGTACTTACATATAATAATAACTAAATAAATCTTTTTAAAAGCTGCCCACCTAGATTAGACAAACTATCCCAATTATTCTAACCTTTATAATATCATCGTAACTACCTGTGGCTATTTAAAGCCATGCTGGTTCAGGTTTTCCTGTTTGTCTGCCTCCATCTTGGCTTTTTTTTTCCTCTCCTGAGAGGCTTTCTGTTTCTGCAACTCCTAGCTCTGCCTCCCTTTTCTCTGTCCAATAACAGGCCTCCTGCTACATTAATATTTTAACGTAATTGGACAGGGAAAATCCTGTCACATCTTCTGCCTACTCCTAGAGGCTATGCAGTTGGTAGAACCTTCATCCAGGCCTGCCTTTCCTCTCTCACCTGCTAGAGAAAGGCTTCTCTCTTTCCTTCTAACATCTGACTCTTGCTTGCCCTTAAAGGTCTGACCAGACACTTTGTTCTTTTTAATATTTTATTTATATGAGTACACTATAACTGTCTTCAGGCACACCAGAAGAGGGCATCGGATCCCATTACAGATGGTTGTGAGTCACCATGTGGTTGCTGGGAATTGAACTCAGGACCTCTGGAAGATCAGGCAGTGCTCTTAACCTCTGAGACATCTCTCCAGCCCTGATCAGACACTTTTATTTCACCTATGAATCCTTCTTGGAATAGTGTAACCCATTCTTCAATTTTAAATGGATACATATTCATACAAACACACATGAACAGTTTTAGCTACGTTGTGTATGTTTTCCTTTTGCTACAGGCAGAAGTAAGGCTGGTCTCTTTTCGTGATAGAGCCTTGATTGTCTCAGTGATATACTTCAATACCAGTCATAACCCTGAGCACTCAGAAAGGAGATCTAGAGTAACTAAGAAAACTACAGTTGTGTCTTGGAAACAACTGGTGGTTGAAAGCCAGCTTATGACTAATATCCTTGCACTGTAGATAGGTTCTGGTATATCAGAAACTGAGATACACCAAGACATCTCACCACACCTGTACGAAGGCAAGGTCTCTGTCCTCCTTCTTCTGGGCTTTTCTAAAGAATCACTGGAAGAAATACCTTAAAAGGGAGATCCAGTCTACCCAGCTATGGGAGAGAATAAGAGTCAACTTACAACCTGCAAGAAAGAGCTAATCACCTCATAAGTATTCATTACAAAATCACATCAAATCTGGGCATGGCATGTGCTACATTAAGATCCTTTCAAAACAAATAAACAAGCAAATATCTAACTCTGGTTAGATGAGAAACGGCTACAGCCAGAAGGACACAGAATCTCAGTACGAGGTTCTGATTTGATTCCTGAGATACCCATGCGATACAGTGGGAATGCTGTGTCTGTCCTGTGAGGCGGGCATGAGACCATAGCCTGTTCCAGAGTAGATTAAACACACACTAGGACAGGACAGTCAGGGACAGAGTGATCCTCAGAAAGGTCTTAATGATTATGATATGTCATGAAAATGTCCCGTGTCAGCCAGCTCCTTTCTCTGTTCATGATCTGCCTGCTCTGAAATGCCTCTCTGTTCTCTCTTAGGTTTGCTGGTTGGCTCCTGAGCAGACAGCAGGAAAGAAGAAACCCTTTGTCTATACCCAGGGTCAGGCGGTCTTAAACCGAGCCTTTTTCCCTTGCTTTGACACTCCAGCAGTGAAATGCACGTATTCGGCTCTTATTGAGGTGAGGTGACCTAACTTGGTATGCTTGCCCTTGAGATTATGAATGGGAGATGGCTCCGCAGTTGAGAGCACTTCTGCTCTTCCAGAGCACCCACATCAGGCGACTTACAACTGTCTATGACTCTTTGTGCATGGGGTCTAGCACCTCACGGGCACCTTCACTTATATGCACATACCTACATGCGCATCCACAAGCTCGTGCATGTGCACAAACACACACACACACACACACACACAATTAAAACATAATAAAGTAGATGGTTTTTTTTTCATGTTAAAAAGAAAAGCCAGGTACAGTAGTACATGTCTATAATCCTTAGGAGGCAAAGACATAAGAATCATGAGTTCAATGCCAACCTAGGCCATCGAGGCAGACCCTGTCTCAGAGAGAGAGAGATAGAGACAGAGGACGTACCTTCAGACCCATCAGGTCCCCATTTGGTTGGTAACTTACTACACCCATCCAGTAGAATCCCCGAAAAGTCTTCCCTTGTAAAGCTCTCCATGTGCAGCTATTGTTTGAGACAGCATCTTACCATGTAGCCTTGGCTAGCCTGGAACTCATGATGTAGAGCAGGCTGTCCTCAGATGCTCAGAGATCCTGAGTACTGGTATTAAAGGCATGTGCTTCCAAGCCTCGTCCATTGACAGAAATTTTACACAGTCCAAATCCCATCCGTGTGCGCTTTTGAAGCCTTGTGTTCTCCAGGATGGGTTCTGAGTCATCACCGTCACTGTTCAGGTTTTTGATCATACTATTCTTCAAGTTAGACAGAGGAGGCCTTTTTTTTTTCTTTTTTTTCTTTTTTTTTTCTTTTTTTTGGCCAGGCATGGTTATGTAATTCAAGCAGCCAGAAAGAGGCAGGGGGACCATCGAGAGTTCCAGGTCAGCCTGGTATGCACAGCAGGTTCCAGGTTAGTTAGGGCTGCATAGAAACACTTTGTCTCAAAAAGAGCAAAGCAGGGGGCTGGAGAGATGACTCAGTGGTTAAGAGCACTGACTGCTCTTCCAGAGGTCCTGAGTTCAAATCCCAGCAACCACATGGTGGCTCACAGCCATCTGATGCCCTTTCCTAGTGTGTCTGAAGAGAGCTACAGTGTACTTAAATATAATAATAAATACATTTAAAAAAAAAAAAAGAGCAAAGTATAGACAAACATGCAAAGAAGGCTTCCCGGGTGAGGTTTCCCCTGGGTGAGGTTTCTTTCCCATGCTCCCTCTGTTGCCAGGTTCCAGATGGCTTCACAGCTGTGATGAGTGCAGACACCTGGGAGAAGAGAGGACCAAATAAGTTCTTCTTCCAGATGAGCCATCCCATCCCCTCCTATCTGATAGCTTTGGCCATTGGAGATCTGGCTTCAGCTGAGGTTGGACCCAGGTAAGAAACACTCGATAGGCAAGGTTGGATTGACCTCCAGAGGCAGTGGTCCTGCTAAAATGGCTCTTAGAGGCAGTGTGGGATCTGTCTTCAGATGCCCAGTAGGTTGGCAGAGGTTCTAGTTTTTCTCTCTTCCTCCTCCCCACCTCTCCGTTTTCCTTTCTTCATGTCTCAGCAATGAGACTGCCGGTCCTGCTGGTACTGCGGCAGTTGCTGGAGCTGCAGTGGAGTCTCTTGGTCAAGTGATGTTGGTGCTCAGGTGGACAGTTTAGAAGACTGATCTTGATTAGTAGCTGAGTACTAAGTTGCCACTGCATAGACCTCTGTGCCAAAACCTATTTCTCTTCTTCTAGCACTGAATTCTGCAGATTAACAACTTGGATCTCATTGCATCCTTTTAAAGGGAGAAAGACTGTCCTTTCTGCCTGCTGCAGATGCCTCAATCTACACATATGCTGTCATGATGCTAGGCGGGTTTAGTGGAGGCAAAAAGGTATTTTGTACTGTTTCTAGAGACAAGAACTTCGGCCATGAGCTGGGCACAGTGGCACACACCTGCATCCCCAGCTACTAGGGATGCTAAGACAGAAAGTCTTAACTTCGAAGCCACAGGGCTATAAAGAATAAATAATCCTATCTAAAGCCAGAATAGATTTTTCAGATTTTCATATCATCTCTCTCTTAATCCTGCTGTGAAAGGGTCAAAACTTGGACTGCACGGCACAGGCGCCTTTCCTGGCTCTCGTGTTGTTCCTTAGCTCAAGTTTTATCACAGGGCTCCAAAGAACTCTAGTAGCATCAGGAATTAAGTTAGCTCCTAGGTATCAGATAGAATAATAAGCAGAATTCCATTGGTACCTGCTTCTAGCACACACATTCAAAACACCACTAGTCCTGAGTGTTGTTATTTTGGTGTGCTTGGCATCAAACCCAGGACCTTAAACATGCTAGACAGGCACTCTCACCCTGAGCTATATCCCTAGTGACGTGCTAACTTATTCCTAATAGACAGGGAGTTCATTTTTGCCACCAGAGGATTTTTCCTCTGATTGCAAGATAAGGAAAGGCCTGTGGTTTGAGGGTGTATTTGTCCTAACAATCATTCTATTTGCAAAAGTATGAAGTAGACTATGTGGTGTGTACACCTTTGATCTCAGCACTCTGAGGGCAGAGGCAATAGGATCTCTGTTTGAGGCCAGCCAGGACTGCACAATGAGAACCCTATCTTCAAATAAAACAAGATGGAGTATGAATTATAGTCATATGCCATCATAATGGCAATGGGAAGATGTCAGAATCCATACCATATGACAGAAAGCATACCATAAAATATTCTTTTGAACCCTCCATAAGAAATTGACTCAAGCCGGGTGTGGTGGCGCACGCCTTTAATCCCAGCACTCGGGAGGCAGAGGCAGGCAGATTTCTGAGTTTGAGGCCAGCCTGGTCTACAAAGTGAGTTCCAGGACAGCCAGAGCTACACAGAGAAATCCTGTCTCGAAAAACCACTTTTAAAAAAAGGAAAGGAAAGGAAAGGAAAGGAAAGGAAAGGAAAGGAAAGGAAAGGAAAGGAAAGGAAAGGAAAGAAAAAAGAAAAGAAAAGAAAAGAAAAGAAAAGAAAAGAAAAGAAAAGAAAAGAAAAGAAAAGAAAAGAATTGACTCAAGGGCTTGGAGAGATGGCTCAGTGGTTAAGAGCACTGACTGCTCTTCCAGAGGTCCTAAGTTCAATTCCCAGCAACCACATGGTGGTTCACAACCATCTGTAATGGGATCCAATGCCCTCTTCTGGTGTGTCTGAAGATAGCTACAATGTACTCATATCCATAAAATAAATAAATCTTAAAAAAAAAAAAGAAAAGAAATTGACTCAAAAGCATGTCAAACATGGTAACACGGTCCATTTAGCTGATGATGGTTTGGTGGGTGTAGCTCAGTTGATAAAATGCTTGCCTTGCACGCAGGAAGCTGGGGTGGTGGCACAGTGCTGTAATCTCAGCACTTACAACGTGGAGGCCAGAGGATCCCAAGTTCAAGGTCCTCCTCAGCCACATAGTGAGGTAAAGGGCAGCCTGAGTTATGTGAACCCCTGCCTCAAAACAAACAAACAAACAAACAAACAAACAAATAAAAAATGTAAAAAAAGTAGTGATGACAACTTTTTTTTTAAAGATTTATTTATTTATTTATTTATTTATTATATGTAAGTGCACTGTAGCTGTCTTCAGATGCACCAGAAGAGGGCGTCAGATCTCATTACAGATGGTTGTGAGCCACCATGTGGTTGCTGGGATTTGAACTTCGGACCTTCTGAAGAGCAGTCGGGTGCTCTTACCCACTGAGCCATCTCACCAGCCCCGACAACTTCTTTATCCCCCTGTCGGGTGGCCATCCCTTGTTCACATCCAAGGGCTTGTGCTGTATGTTAAACATGAGAGTTTCCTGGCACAGTCTGCCTCCTATCCCAGGTCCTGGGTAGAAGGCAAGAGGGTGGAAGCCAATAGCCATTGGTATATGATTCCTCCTAATTGTTACCCAGACTCAGTGAGGCTGATAGTATTTGTATCCTCTTGTGGATAATCAACTATAACTAACTACTTTATGCAAACCCCAGGTGCAGGCCTTGGCTTCAGGAGTCCCTAATCCTGGTGTCAGCTCATCCTTGGAGTCAAGTGCCCTTGGCCTACTCCCTGGCGCTCTCAGCATTGACTTTCTGTTTGATCACACCTTCCTGATGGTGGTATCATTTCTCTCTCTTCACTTCTGATTTCCTGTCTTTAGTCTTTGGTTGGTTGGTTGGTTGGTTGGTTAGTTGGACAGGGTCTTCCTATGTAGCCCAGAATGGCCTCCAACTCTCAATTCTCCTGCCTCAGCCTTCCACATGCTGGGATTACAAGGCTCCAGTAAAACAGCTCAATGGATAAAGGTACTTGGCACCAAGCTTGATAATGTAAGCTGGGTCTTACACAGTAGAACTAGACTCCCCCATGCACACACATTGTGTCATGCACACGTTTGCACATGCACATCATACATTCACATAAATAAACATAATAAAAATATATATGCTGACAGGAGCCTGATACTCTCCTGAGATGCTCTGTCAGATCCTGACCAATACGGATCCAGATGCTCGCAGCCAACCATCGGACTGAGCACAGGAACCCCAATGGAGGAGTTAGGGGAAGGACTGAAGGAGCTAAAGAGGCCTTATCTGGCATCAGTGGGAGGGGAGGCCCTTGGTCCTGTGAAGGCTTGATGCCCCAGTGTAGAGGAATGCTAGGGCGGTGAGGTGGGAGTGGGTAGGTGGGTGGGGGAGCACCCTCCTAGAAGCAAGGTAAGAGGGGAATGAGATAGGGGGTTTGCAGAGGGGAAACTGGGAAAGGGGATAACATTTGAAATGTAAATAAATAAAATATCCAATTTTAAATATCCAATAAAAAATAATAAACATAAAGATTTTAATGCTGGTATTATAAATGTGTATACCACCTTGTTTACTATTTCTTAATTTTTATGAAAAAGTCTAATTATAAAAAGTTGAAGAGGCCATCTGTAAACACACCTGTTTTGCTATACTAGTTTTATTTATACATGGGCTTGTTTTTGTTTGTTCTAGACCATATTTTAATTTTACATGCATGTTTATTTGTGTGTGTGTGTGTGTGTGTGTGTGTGTGTGTGTGTGTGTGTGCACATGTGCATTTGCTCACACATATTTGTGCTCGGTGTGCATGTAGAGATGAGAGAATAGCTTGCAGAAGTCACTCTTCTCTTGGCAGTAGGTGGGTCTCAGAACTCGGTCATCGGGTGTGGCAAGAGGTGCTTTTAACTCCCGAGCCAACTCACTGGCGCTGCTCTAGTCTCTTAGTAAGTCATACTGTCCCTCTGAGGACCGAGTCTCTTAGTCATACTGTCCCTCTGAGGACCGAGTCTCTTAGTAAGTCATACTGTCCCTCTGAGGACCGAAGCCCATTCTAGCTTTATTATGAAGTAGGGACAATATCTTTTGACACCTAAAAGAACTGTCAACTTTTTCATTAATATTGCTAGTTTTATCTCAGAAGACAATTTTTAAAAAAGATTTATTCACTTATTTTATGTATGTGATATACTTTCCCTCAGATCCCTTTACAGATGGTTGTGAGCCGCCATGTGGATGCTGGGAGTTGAACTCAGGACCTCTGGAAGAGCAGTCAGTACTCTTAACCACTGAGCCATCTCTCCAGCCTCAGAAGACAATTTTTAATTCCAGGGATTTTATTATCATTGTGTGTGTGTGTGTGTGTGTGTGTGTGTGTTACAAAGTCTCACTGTGTAGCTCTGGAACTCTGCATGTAGATTTGGCTGCCTGGAGCTCACAGATGTCTACCTGTCTTTCCCTTCCAAGTGGTGGGATTGAAGAGATACGCCACCACCACACCTGGCCATTATCAGAATTCTTTCATTTATCCTATAAATAGGAAGAAGGAAAGTAATTGTGTCACTTTATGAAGGTTTCTTACATTCTGTCTTTTTAAATAACTTTGTTTTGTTTGAAATAGGGTCTCACTTTATAGCCCTAGCTGTCTTGGAACTCACAGCAATCCTCCTGCTTCAGCCTCTCCAGGGCTGAGATTACAGGCCTGAGTCCAGGGTTGAATTCAGTTTCCATGGACTTCATGTGGGTTTAGGGCCTGTTTTCTAGAGTGGCTTCCTGGCACCTCCCAAAGGCAATCTTAGGTTTTCATACCCAGGTGTGACGCACAGCCTCTTGGGGCTGAGCAAAGAAACTGATCTTGTCTTCTCTGTGTGAGTGGCTGGCCACATGGCCACATTTCATTGGCTCAAATATGGGATGAAGGCTAGTGTTCTATATGTGGTTCCCGTGGCCGAAGCAGTCTCTGAGCACTCTTCTGCCTCTCTGTGCTTAGGAGCCGGGTGTGGGCGGAGCCCTGCCTGATTGAAGCTGCCAAGGAGGAATACAGTGGGGTCATAGAAGAATTTCTGGCAACAGGAGAGAAGCTTTTCGGACCCTATGTTTGGGGAAGGTGTGGTATCAATTAATGGATGTGTTTTGTGAAACCAAGTAGCTCTTTTGCACACTCCCGGGCCTCTCTCCCTTCCTCTGTCTCCTAGAGCAAGGCTTCCTCATCCCAGAAACGCAGGAAAGGAGGAAGCAAAGAGGAAGGGATGAGCCAGGCTCCTTGAGGCTGCTAAAGGGATCTGGAAGGAACAGGTTTTTGAAGTCACTAAAATGCGCTGCCAGGCTCGAGGTGGGGAGAGTGAAGAAACCCCAGGGCTTTTGTTAGTTAGCACACCTTTCCTCTTGGTGGGAAGTTACCTTAAAGACTTCAAGCTGCAGGCTTGGAGATACAGGCTGGTCTTTAGGACCCCAAGCTGGCCTCTGAGGTGTAAGCGTGGTGGAGCATGCTCACAGCCAATTTGGGAGAAGAACAAAACGGGGCTCAGCTGCCTTTCAGAGGCGAGCATGAAGGTAGGGATACTTCCTGAAGCACCCAGAGGCCCAGGCTTCATCTTCAGCAAAAGCTGTCTGTTTAGTGGCTGCAGCTGTGGGTCTGAGGAGGACGGGGAGATGAGGTCTGCTCTGGAGAGTCAGGACCTCCCTGACTTCAGTTTCTTGGCAGGTATGACTTGCTCTTTATGCCACCGTCCTTTCCATTTGGAGGAATGGAAAATCCTTGCCTGACCTTTGTCACTCCGTGCCTGCTAGCAGGGGACCGCTCGTTAGCCGACGTTATCATCCATGAGATCTCCCACAGTTGGTTTGGGAACCTGGTCACCAATGCCAACTGGGGGGAGTTCTGGCTCAATGAAGGCTTCACCATGTATGCCCAGAGGAGGATCTCCACCATCCTGTTTGGTAAGGTGCCATCCTTCCAAGCACCTGGCTTCATTCTTAGTGCCATCTGCTCCTGTGGTCTCATCGTGTGGGCATGAAGGGAGGCGGGACTTACGCTGAAAACTGTGGGTTTTTTTCTTTATTCATTTTTATTGTGTGCATGCTTTGCCTGCATGTATGTATGTTCAACATGTGTGTGCCTGGTCCTTGTGGATGTCAGAAGATGACATCAGATCCCCTGGAACAGGAGTTACAGGTGCTGTGAGACGCTGCGTGGCTGCTGGAATCAAAGCCAGGTCTTCTGCAAGAGCAGTCAGAGCTCTGAACCTCTGAGCTACCTCTCCAGCTGCTTTTAATTTTTTTTTTAAGATTTATTTATTGATTATATGTAAGTACACTGTAGCTGTCTTCAGACACTCCAGAAGAGGGAGTCAGATCTCGTTACGGATGGTTGTAAGCTACCATGTGGTTGCTGAGATTTGAACTCTGGACCTTCGGAAGAGCAGTCGGGTGCTCTTACCCACTGAGCCATCTCACCAGCCCTTAATTTTTCTTTTGTTTATATTGCTTGTTGTTGTGTTGCTTGAGACAGACCTCACAGAAGGCCGGCCCTGAATTCACTGTGTAGACCAGGCTGGCCCTGAATTCACACAGATCACCTGCCTGCCTGCCTTGCCTTCTGAGTTCTGGGATGGAAGTTATGCAGCCACCAGGCCAGCACTTTGGGGCTTTTTTGAGACAGGTCTTGGGCTGAGGATACAGTTCATTTGCTCAGCTGGCAAAGTGCTTTCCTGGGTTCAATCTCCAGTACTGAAGGGCAGGGTTCAGGCAAGTTCTTGCTATGCAGGTTCTTCTGGTCTGGAACTCACTATATAGATCAGACTCCTATATAGCCACTATATAGCCAGGTCAGACTCCCCGCTCCTGCCTCTACCTCCTAAAAACTCAATTTCTGTACATGAGTATGAAAGATCAAATATCTATAGGTTTGGTTTGTTTGTTTTTCTTTTGAGACAGGTTCTCACTGTGCATGCCTGGCTGGCCAGGAACTCACTTTATAGACCAGAGATCCACCTACCTGTCTCTGCCTCCTGAGCCCTGGGATTAAAGTCATATGCTATATCATTCCTTGCTCTCATCAATGGTTTTAAACTAGCTTGACAGTAATATTTAAATTTTTTAATTCTCAAGAATAATTCAAAGCATTAAAGAAAGAAAAGAGTTTAAAAACTTTTCGTTAAATGTAATAGGGTTTGAGCTGGTAACATAGCCCGTTAGGTAGAGTGAGTGCCTGATGAGCACAAGGCTGAGTACTCAGTACTGATGCTCAGAACTGAGGCCAGGGTGGGGTGGGGAGTACTTGCCTAGCATGCATGGGTCTCTGGGTTCTGGGGCAGACATTAAAGTGGGCATGATGGTGCATGCCTGTAATTCTCACATTCAGAAGGTAGAGGCAGAAGGATCAGAAGGTCGAGGCTAGTGAGGCCAGCCTGAGCTACAGGAGACCCTGTCTCAAAAGGAAAAAGAAATGCTGTGACACACACACACACACACACACACACACACACACGTCAGTGCATACCTTACCTCAGCAGATTTCAGTAAGGAAGACTATTAGAAACATCATCTCTGCCCTGGAGGTGCTGGCACATGGCTTTGATTCCAGCACTCAGGGGGCAGAAGACTGATCTCTGTGGATTCAAGGCTAGCCTGATCTACAGAGCAAGTTCCAGGACAGCCAGGGCTGATAGAGAAATCTTGTCTTGAGAAAACAAAACCAGCTGGGCAGTGGTGGCACATGCCTTTAATCCCAGCACTTTGAGGCAGAGGCAAGCGGATTTCTGTATTCAAGGCCAGCCTGGTCTACAGAGTGAGTTCCAGGACAGCCAGAGCTATACAGAGAAACCCTGTCTCCAAAAAAAAAAAAAAACAAAAAACAAAAAACAAAAAACAAAAAACAAAAAACAAAAAAAAAACAAACCAAAAAAGAAAAACATCACCTCTGGGTCTGAACATGGTAAAGATTTTCAGTGTGTGTTATCCTTTCCGTCCCAAATAGTTTGATCAGCGCTGTACTCTTACTCAAAGTGAACAGAGCAAGATTTTGTTTCTGAATCTCTTAATCAGCCATAAGAATCCTGTGGCAAACTGGGCATAGTGACTCACAGTTGTGAGTCCTTACTTAGCACTGGGGAACTAAAGCAGGAAGGTCACAAGTTTGGGCCATCCAGGGTCATATAGTAGGACCCTGTCTTAAAAAAAGGAAAGACAGGGCTGGAGAGATGGCTCAGTGGTTAAGAGCACTGACTGCTCTCCAGAGGTCCTGAGTTCAATTCCCAGCAACCACATGGTGGCTCACAACCATCTGTAATGGGGATCTGATGCCCTCTTCTGGTGTGTCTGAAGATAGTGACAGTGTACTCATATAAATAAAATAAATAAATCTTAAAAAATAAAAAAGGAAAGACCACATCCTGTAGGGCATGGTGCCTGAACTGACTTCAAGGCTAGCCTGGACTACATAGTGAGTTTAGCTTAGCAGAGCTTTAAAGTACTAGAATCCCATAGCACACTTTTATTTTCCCATTGGGCAGAAGAAAAAACTGAGGCCAAGTGAGGCTCAGAGTCAGAACATGTAGTGAGTGGCAGAGTCGAAGTGTGTGTCTGTATGCACTCACCACAGTGTTTGTGTTTAAGTCAGAGACCAGCTTTCTGGAATGGCTTCCTTCCTTTTATACTAACCTTGGTGATTGATTGGAGGCACTAGGGCTTGGTGCCAGGTTCCTTTACCTACTGAGCCACGCCACTGGCTCCCAAGGTACTATCTTTAAAGCTAGGGGGAAATGTAAGGGACAGTTAAATTTTTTTTTTTTCTTCTTTTGAGACAAGGTTTCCTATGTAGCCCCGGATGGCCTGGAGTCACTGTGTAGACTGACCAACCTTAAACTCACAGGGATCCACCTGCCTCTGCTCCCCCCTGACAATAGATGAGTCAAGACCTGTGCCACCACGCCCAGGCTAGGTGTTTGGCATTTTTGAAGGTGACAGTTTCTTTTGCACACAGGATCATCTGAGGAAAACTATTTTAAGTTTCATAGAGACCAAGTTGTTACCTAAAAATAAAAACACATTCATTATGGTTGACAAGGAAGGGTTTCCCTAGTCCTTGTGGGACAGAGACCCACAGTCAGGTTCACCAAACCCCCGAGAGCTAGGGAGGGGTTGAGTCATGTTCTGTGTCACTCTGGGAGGTAATGCCGTTGAGCCTCAGACCACAAGAGGACAGCACAGCGCCTCTGTCAGGGGAAATGTAGACTTGGTGAACTTGGGGTTTGTGGTTTGTTTCTGGCCAGGAGCTGCTTACACTTGCTTGGAGGCTGCCACAGGGAGGGCTCTGCTGCGTCAGCACATGAATGTCTCCGGAGAGGAAAACCCACTCAACAAGCTCCGGGTGAAGATTGAACCAGGTCCAGAAGGCTCCTCTGTCTTCCTGTCTCCCTGACCCTCACCCCAGTAAATTACTCTTGGAGCCCCAAGTTAGTCTGAGCCACATGTTAGAATGCTTCCTTTGAGTGGTGGGCCACTATAGTGTTCTGGCCATCCCCTGCTCTGTAAGCCAACTGAACACAACCATTTCGGCCACTAAGTTCTTAATGACTTGGCTGTGGCTTTTGTATAGCTGCTCTTCTGTCCCCCTGTTCCTCTTTATCGCTGCCCAGGAACGAGGCTGGTAAATCATGCTAGCTTCATGTTACAGAACCAGGCAGATCCAGTGACTTGTCAGCTCTGGGCTTCCTGCTTTCTAGCATTTTTCTTTAGTTTCACGTGTGACTAACCTAAAACCCTTTTGGGCAACTGAAGCATGTGTTCTCTGGTGCCACTGACTGTAAAATGAACTTCTAGTACATTGGTGATTAGTTTAAGTCTAGGACAGTTGTAAAAACATCGGGGAGGTTGACTGTGTAGACGGTGACCAACCGGACTCAAAAGTCTGAGCGTGGTCCGCCTTAAGAGGTAGTTAAGGCCCTGCCCAAGGAAATGTGCTAGCCCCTTTGAACCACTGGTCTTCCTGACCCTGTCTTAGATCCATAGATACTGACCCTCTGCTATCACCTTTGACGTGCCATGGGAAGGACTATCGGTGGCCTAGAAACCTTCGCTGTACTGGGAAAGGTGTAGTCGGGTCAATTCCAACAGTCAGTCTGTAATCTGAAGGCAGAGGGGGTGTGTATAAACACTCAGTCCTGTCTACTCTCTCCCCTGTCAGGTGTGGACCCCGATGACACCTACAATGAGACCCCCTACGAGAAAGGTTACTGCTTTGTCTCATACCTGGCCCACCTGGTGGGTGATCAGGATCAGTTTGACAAGTTTCTCAAGGTACAGTCAACTCTCCATGTGGGGAGAAGGACAAGGAACAGGTAAAGCAGCTGGGCCAGAGTGCTAGGGTAGGGGTAGGGGGCCCAACCACAAGAGGTAAGGGGTCAGAGAGGGACTGAGAGATGAGGGGGGGAGGGGGGTCTGTTCCCCAGGGCGGCCAGAGACAACAACAACCGTGTCCCTCCTCACAGGCCTATGTAGATGAGTTTAAATTCCAAAGTATCTTGGCTGAAGACTTTCTGGAATTCTACCTGGAGTATTTCCCTGAGTTGAAGAAGAAGGGAGTAGATTCCATTCCAGGTAAGCAGAGAAACTGGGCTGTTGGCTTCCAAGAACTCGGAGAATGAGCAAGATGAGATAGGAAGACATGGCGTCATAGGTTCCTGGTGAATCGCCATTTGGAGAGACAGCTCAGGACCCCAGGCCCTGTTCCACAGAATAATAACTGGTGGCTGGGTGGAGTTCCATGGTCCAGCATATGCCTAGTGTATACAAGGCCCTGGACTCAATCCCCAGAGAGAGAGGGACGGGGAGAGAGGACAGAAAGAGAGAGAAGACAGACTTCAATTTCCTGAATTGGCAGTGTAGTTCAGTTGGTAGAATGTTACTTGTCATATATGAGGACCTGGGTTTGACCCTCTGCACCAAAACATAAAAGCAAATGAAAAATCTCTTTTTTAAGGTGAACTTAAGTGTGTTGGAGTCTGAGGCAGCCGATAGCCATAACTTTAAGACCAGCCTGGGTTTTATGTTGAGTTCAAGTCAAAACAAACAAAATAAAAAAACTTTGGCACGACTATAACCCCAGCTTGGGGGAGGTGGGGATAAGAGGGTCTGGGTAGAGAAGCCACCCTTGGTTCCAGTGAGTTCAAGGCCAGTGTGTGGAGGCTGCATGAGACCTTCCTTGCCTCTGGAAGACAGAGAACCAGAGGCAGGCTGACTTCTTGATTCTTCTCAGAGTGTTGCTGTGACCTCTGCTGCCCAGATTAGAAGCAGGACAGCAAAAGGGGCCCTGAGCTCATGGTGAGGCCTCTCTGAGTCCTGTGAGCAATGGGAAATCCTGGCCATGCTCCGATGTCAGCAGGGAGGTGCTACTTCCTCATAGAGCAGAGAAGATGTCCCCTACGTGGCCCAGACAGTCCCTTAGTTAGCCACACCCCTTGTCGGGACATGAACTCTGAATCACTCTGGTTGGTTTGGCGAAGTCAGTTTCAGCCTTGGTAGCACCTTGTCCTGCAGTTGGTTGGAGGCCTTGATTTCAAGGTCATGGGTCTAAGGAATAATAGTTAATAATTACTGAGTGCTTACTGCACACCAGGCAGGACGCTAAGCTTTTAATGTATATTTGCTCATTTAATCTTCGCAACTGTCAACTAAGGTAGGGCCTAGCACCCCCATTTTACAAACAACTGAGGCGCCAAGAGGTAAAGTAACCTGCTTGTGGCGTCCCAGAGCCTTTGGCAGAACCAGGATAGGAAGCTGGGTGGCCCAGGCTTGGTCCCTGGTGCTGTTAGGATAGGGAGAACAGGATGCACTTGACTACAAAGGTGGCTGTCACCTGATGACAGAGTGCTAATTTTAAAGCAAAAACCAGTTTCACAGTAGAAACAGGCATTGTCCAGTCTTACTGTGAGCGCCTCCAGATGCCACCCCAGCCAGGACCCCGCAGATGGGGAAATGGGGGGTGCAAGCTCAGGAGACTCCCTGGACATGTTGATTGGTGGGAGAGTTCTGACGTGCCTTCTTTTCTTTGACCTATGAGGTTTTGAGTTTGATCGATGGCTGAACACCCCTGGATGGCCCCCCTACCTCCCCGACCTCTCCCCTGGGGACTCACTCATGAAGCCAGCTGAAGAGCTGGCAGAACTGTGGGTGACCTCAGAGCCAGACATGCAAGCCATTGAAGCCGTGGCCATCTCTACCTGGAAGACCTACCAGCTTGTCTACTTCCTAGATAAGATCTTGCAGAAGTCTCCTCTCCCTCCTGGTAAGGATAGTGGGTTACCTCCTTGTCACACTGAATCCAGGCTCCTTGCGTGCACAGCTTCATGTCAGAGGTCAGAGGTAGATTCACATTCCGGCCTCTAAGTGACTCCCAGGTAGAAGGGAGGCTGAGACTTCACAAGACTATGCCATCAAAACGGTGAAGGTTACACAGACAAGTGCCAAGATCAAATTAACAAAGCCTGGCATCTATCAGGGCCCTGGTTCTGCAGGGCGCTCTGTAAACTCTGTTTCTGTTAGGCCATTTAACCCCCAGGTAGCAGAGACTGTATCAGAAAGGCACCAGTAACCAACACAATTTCGAAAGGGTTGGGCTAAGATTTCAACCTAGTCACCAAAACTCTTTTTTATTTAAAAATTACTTTAAAGATTTATTGATGTATGTGTGTGTCTGACCCATGTGTGGGTACCCACGGAGGCCAGAAGAGGGTATTGATACCCTAGAGCTGTGGTCGCAGGTGGTTGTAAGCCATCTGATATGGATGCTGGGAACTGAACTGAGGTCCTCTGGAAAAACAGGGAGCACTCCTAGCCACTGAACCATCTCCCTGGCCACTGATACTTTGTTGTTCCCCAGTCAGAAATAATAGTCATTAAATCCCAGTGAGAGTCAACTCTCCTGGCATAGGGGGTTTTCATACTAAGAATAGGTAACTGCACATATTCAGATCTCAAAGCTGGATCCAAATTTATTAGTATAATGGTAGGAGAGAACTCGAGGAGAAGAACAGAGTCTGGAGTAAAATTAAGGGGAGAGCCTTAGAGTTAAAGTGCTCGTGGTCTGAGAGCATCACCATGCCAGACACATGAGCAGAACGCATGCGAGAGGTGAGTGGTAAGGGAACCTCCTGAAGGTTTCTGCAAGTGCTTTCGGAGGGAATGAGGGCAGATACTCACTCAGTGGCCTCAAGAATGAGCCTTCTGGGCTTTTCAGCCGGCCATCAATAGCCCATCACTCTCTCTTTTCTAGGGAATGTGAAAAAACTTGGGGAGACATACCCAAAGATTTCCAATGCTCAGAATGCTGAGTTACGGCTAAGATGGGGCCAAATCATCCTTAAGAATGACTACCAAGAGGAATTCCAGAAAGTGAAGGACTTCCTGCAGAGCCAGGTGGGTAGTTACATCCCTGGTCCCCTCAAAGGCTGGGGACCTCCATTATCATACCTGAAGTCTTCCGGCGGGAGAGCCACGTGGGTCTGTGCTTCAGAGGAAGTGGGTCTGGCTTCTGAGGGACCCTCCTAATCAGGCTGGTGCTGGTGTAACTCCCGGGAGCTTCATCCTGCGGGAAGAGAAAGTTGCAGGTTTTTGGACATCGGGTTTTTGGTGAAACCTAAGGGATGAAGCTAGTTAGAGCTAACCAGAAGCAGGAAGAGAGCAATGGGTAATATGAGGACTGGTCATGCCAAAGAACAAAGGCGGGGAGTGAAGGGCAAGGTTCTTGTGCCAGCAGATGCCTGTGAGAGTGAAAGGCTCTCCGATGCACTGGGCATCCTCAAACCCACAGCAAGGAGGAACCAAGTGGATCCAAAGCCACGACAGCTTCTTCTGTCTGTCGTGGAGTCTGTGTGGAGAGGGAAAGGGAGATCTGTGGGAGGGGCCTTTGACCCCTCTGGCCCGTGGCCAAGCCTCTGGAGCTCCCAAGCTTGCCCTGCAGCTGCCTCACAGTGATGTGAATTTTGGCTTAATTGCAGGCGGATGGACCTTACATGGCCCTGGGTTTTGGCTGTCATTGTTTTGGTGACTGACTGCCTCCAACTTTCCAAAAGTTTGTAGTCCCATTCTGTCAACCGCCATTTGTACTCGTAGATGGTCCCTCGCTACCGTGATTGGAGGTTCACACTTAACTTATTCCCCCAGGACCGTCCTCCACACCCTAGAAGATGCCAAAATCAGTCCTTCTCACGGGAAGCACTTCATTCCCTGCTCTGATCCCCACACCCTTCTTGTCCTCAGACCATGGCTGCAGTTGGAGGAGGAGGGGCTGGGTAGACCCACTGAGTAAGCTACTGAGGACGGGTGTCTGTTTCTTACAGGGAAAGCAGAAGTACACTCTGCCTCTGTACCACGCCATGATGGGTGGCAGTGAGATGGCCCGGACCCTGGCCAAGGACACCTTTGCCGCCACTGCTTCCCAGCTCCACAGCAACGTCGTCAACTATGTCCAGCAGATCCTGGCGCCCAAGGACAGTTAGAGGCTTCGCCTGGGTGGTCCCTGCCTCAGAAAGGCTTCACAGGCTTCCTGAAGAACTGCTCCTTCCCAAATTCATGTTCTCACTCCAGTGCCCCGGAGCTTCTGTTCTTTGGGTTTGGGTCTCTGCCCTGGTGGCGGCTTCTGGTCTAGAGAGTCCTGAGAGTCCTAGGAGGCCTCCCATGCTCCCCCTAGCCCAGGCTGCAGAGAGTAAAATGTCATTCTTTTTCACTTTAAATAAATGTTTTTAAGCAAGAAGTAGATAAGTTGGAGTTATAGAATGACTCATTTATTGTTATTTATGTTTAAGAAATGGTGTGTGTGTGTGTGTGTGTGTGTGTGTGTGTGTGTGTGTGTGTGTGTGTTGTGATGCACACGTGGAGGTCAGAAGACAACTTGTGGAAGTTGCTTCTCTTGTACCACTAGGTGGGTTCCAGAGATCAAGCCTGGGTCACCAGCTTAGTGGCAAGTATTCTTACCCGGAGGCCATCTCACCAGCCCTGGGTTTTTGTGGTTTTGTGAAACTCATTATGCAGTCCTTTCTGGCCTGGAATTCACTATGTGAACCAGGCTCAGACCTGTGGTGATCCTTCTGCCTCCTGAGTGCTGGGGTTATATGCAGGAGCCAGTCACCGTTGACTTTATCCTGCTGGCGACCCTCTGTGTCATATGTGCACGGTTGCCTGCCCACACGAGGGTGTTCTCCTCTTCCTCTGTCCCCCCTCAGACCCCTGGGGCTTTGCTAGGCCTCCCCTGCCCCAGATCCTCCCTAACTGTGGTAATGGGTCGGGACTGGCAGAGTCTGCTGAGTGACTATAGCTGAACTCTGATTTCCTGGTTCTACACGGAGGTGGAAGCAGTCATCATCTTGGTTTGAGAATGGGAATGACAAGAGAGCGTGCTAAGATAAGTTTAAGTTGTCTTTCCTAAACACAGGGGACTTTGAGCTGGTCCCCATCTGGCTTCACCTGTCCCTACACAAAGGTGGAGACAAAGCTGAGGTTCCATCTCTGACAGGTGGGAAGCATGACGATGCCTCTGCCTCACCAACAGAGGCAGCTGTGAGCTACAGGCCAAAGAGGGCCCAGAAGTGCAGGGGGGGGGGGGAGAGCTGACATTCATAGCCGACTTCACAGCTGATCTTTCTCAGGACTGTCCCATGGCCCCTTCCTTCCCTTGCCTTCACACTTATCCTGTCAGTCCTGAGACCTGTCAATATTTTGTTTTTTGAGATAGCTTCTCTGTGTATCCCTGGCTGTCTTGGAACTAGCTGTGTAGACCAGTCTAGCCTCGAACTCAAGAGATCTGCCTGCCTCTGCCTACTGAGTGCTGGGACTAAAGGCGTGCGCCACCACTGGTGAACTTCCACTCACGGTTTATAGCATGGGAGTTACGTGTCCTGTTTCACCAGCTGTCTTGGTTCTGCTGGAATCCTATTGGGTCTGCTTGTGCTTTTACAGGACTGGGGTTGAAGCTGTGCTACTGAGGATTAAAGAGGAAAAGCATCAGGCTCCCCCGCCATGCGCCATGCTCAGCACATGCATAGGCAGGCTATCGCTCCGCAGCTGCTCCCATCATAGTCTTGGATCCTTCCAAGGCACTGACCTCACCCAATTCTTTCTCACTTTTCTCCTCCATTTGACTGTGGACGGAATCAATACTCAGGGGGATGCGCTAGCTCTAAGATTTCTGCAGCTTTGCCTCTCCTGAGCGGAAGCCCCGTGAAGGCAAGGGAGCTAGCTGATGGACTCTTTGTGGTCTTCTTCCTCTTTGCTCTGGAGACCCAACCAGGTGTTCTTAGGGGAAGGAGCACGTGAGTAGCCAAGAGGCTAAAAGCTGGTTCTCCCACATTCCAGGGTAAGTGACTGGGTAGAGGGTGTGTCTGCCTCAGGCTGCTTGGAGGAGGTCCCCTGAAGGGCCAGAGAAAATCCTACCCAGAGCCCTTGGTTTTCCAGCAGCCCTGACCTAGAGGAAAGGAGCCTGTCGTTCTGAAGATGAAGAGTGGAGCCTATGGGGGTGGGCAGATTGTGTCCTGGGACAATGGGGTACCTAGAAGAGAAAGGAATCTCCTTTCGTTTGAGGTCTACCTGGGGGTCGTGTGTCTGTAAATGGGGTGGAGAGAGGAGAAGACACAGATCTTATAACGTAGATGCAGGAAATGCTGACAGTTCAGTGTAGAGAACTTACTCAATTCATATAGCCTCCGAAGCTATCTCCTCAGGCAACGCAAAACAAACCAGTTGGAGCCGCAAGACATCTAATGGCTTATCGAGTCCCACACCCTCGATTCTTTGCTAATTTTATGGTTTTGCTTTTGAGACAATCTACTGTAGCCTAAGATAGCCCCAAACTCAAATGTAGCTGAGACTGACTGACCCTGAGCGCTGGAATTCCAGACACATGCATATCTTTTGCTAGGCAATAATCGCTCTACCAGCTGTACTCCCACATTCCAGGGTAAGTGACTGGAATTCTCACTTACTATATCCCTTTAAAAATTCCCTGAGTGGGATGGTTGTAGCCAGAGGGAAAAGGCACCAACAACTGCTTGTCACTTTCCAAATTTGGTAGCCTGAACAAACCACTTATCAAGACAACAACTATATATCATTTCTTTTCTTCTCTCTCTCTCTCTCTCTCTCTCTCTCTCTCACTCTCTCTCTCTCTCTCTCTTTTGAAAGAGTCTCACTACTATGTAGCCCTTGATAACCTAGAACTCACTATGTAGTCCAGGCTTGGCCTTCAGCTCGCAGAGGTCCACTTGCCTTGGGAGTTGAGAGATTAAAGGGATGCATCTCCACATGTGTCCAACAGTGCTTTTTAAAAATATTTTTAAAACCATGCTTACAGCCAGGCATAGTGGGCGTGCCTTTAATCCCAGTACTGGGGAGGCAGAGGTAGGTAGAGTTCTGAGTTGGAGGCTAGCCACATAGTAAGTCCCAGGATAGCTAGAACTATGTAAAGACCATGTCTCAAAAAAGATGCAAACATGTGTGTGTGTATATGTGTGTGTGTGTGTGTATATCTTGTTTGTTTAGTGTGTATGTGTGTGTACACTTGCACATAAAGGTCAGAGTACCACATTACAGGAGTCAGTTTTCTCCTTTTATCATGTATGGATGGAACACGGGTCCATCCATAGCATCCTTAGCAGCAGGTATCCTTATCCACTGAGCTATCTCAGCAGCCCCACATTGCTTATTGGATGTTTTTGGATGAGGATAGTTATATTAAAAAGGTTTCTGGTGTTGGTCTGGGTAGTTACCCTTTAACCCATCTCTAGAGCCTGTCTCTTGAGTTTGAGGCCAGCCTGGTATATGTAGCTAGACAAAGTTTCAAAAATGAACAGAATCCTGGGACTAGAACCCATTTGTAGAATGCTTGCATAAGAAGCTCTGGGTTCAATTTCCTGCATCTCCAGAGGGATTTTGTTCTGTAGTTTTAGTTTTTCAAGACAGAGTTTCTCTGTGTAGCCCTGGCTGTCCTGGAACTCACTCTGTAGACAAGGCTGGCCTCGAACTCAGAAATCCTTCTACCTCTACTTCAGGAGTGCTGGGATTAAAGATGTGCGCTGCCCTCCTCCACCCCAATTTGTTTTTGTTTTTTAAGGGCCCCGGTAAACAGTAAATTAACATGTGCATCCTGTTTGTCTTTGTAATGACTCAAATGTTGGGCTTCTGACCACTAGAGGGCAGCAGGCAGATACTAATGGAGTGGGCGGAGAGAAGGGTAATCAGGAGCAGACCAGACTCGCGGATAAACCAAACAGCACCGCCAGCCGACCCTAGGCGAGGAGAGCGCCACAGGCACCAAGGGAAGACTTGAAGTAGTGTCTGATCTCTACCGCTTCAGCAACCATCGCGTTTGGGTGGGCTCCAGACAGGCAAAGTGCCAGCAAATGGTCTCTGTAGCTGACTAGACAGACTATCAGACCCAAACCACCACTGGACCGTGAATGTTGCCCAGTGTGTTGCCTAGCCGCTTTCAGAATCCCAGCTTCTGGGTGTTGTGGAGGAAACCCCTTAGCCTCGGTAACTTTCACCAGGCCCTTCTTGTCTCTAGACCTCTAGACAGTTGGAAGCATCAGTCTTGACCCAGCCACCGGTTCAGATTCCTTGCCTTGCTTTCTCCTCCCCAGTTCAGCCCTGGCCAGGCCCCCAGGAAGAATTTCCAGGGCCAGAGGGCAGCCTAAGGCACAGATGCCCACCCCTGCAATGTTCCCGCCACCTGCCCAGTTCAGTACCCAGGGCCCAACCCCAGAGGGTGCGGAATGACAGATTCTGACAATCATTAAACCAGCCAGGCCTGATTTCCCAGCACCGCCTGCTAGGATCTGGGCCAAGTGGCACGGAATATGCAAATCACCTGGGACAGGGAGCCCAGTCTGAAGGCCAGGAAATCCCCAGCATCCAATGAGCCACCAGCTCAGGTTACAACCGGGGACGTACGCCGAAGACCTGGAGGGGAGGAGCTCCTGCTTTGCTCTATTTAGAGCGGGTGGGGGCAGCGCCCTGGCCACACTCATCACTGCTACCTGCGGAGCCTTCGACCGCTTAGATTTCTTCCCTTCCTGTGGCCTCAGAAGCCTGCTCACCCGCCTGCCACACCGAACCCTGACACACCTCGGTACGGTCACATTCCCTAACTCTGGCTTCAGGAACCGTCCAGTGGATTTACAGTTCTGAACTTAATCACTCAGGCTTGGAGGTTCCTAGCTGGAGTGTTGGGGCTACTGTGGGTGTATTCTGGGACTGGTCAGAGACCAGATCGGTGTCTTGGAGGGACAGGGTGGCTTCTTTGGTTCAGGAGCCCACGTGATTTGTGGAGAGAGCCCCAGAAGAATTTGTATCATGGTCCCACCCGCTTTGAGATTATTTTTATTTTTCGGAGCCGAATTTCCCAGTTTGGCGCCAGCTGGCCTGACCCTTCTAGGCTCAAGAGAGCATCCAACCTCAGCTTCCCCAAGTAGCTGGCTCTTGGTGGTGATGGTGGTGGTGGTGGTGGTGGTGGTGGTGGTGGTGGTGGTGTGTGTGTGTTTGTGTGTGTGTGGTGGAGGGGGGGGGTGTTGAAGAGAGAATGTCTACAGCAACACTGAACTTCCTGCCTCTCGGCTGTTGCTGCCCAGGCTTTGCCAGACAGAAATGGAAGTGTACCCTGACCTGTACCCTCCCCACCTTGTCTCCTCTTCCCAGGGGCCCTCATGGCTGCCACCTGTGAGATCAGCAACGTTTTTAGTAACTACTTCAACGCCATGTACAGCTCAGAAGACCCCACCCTGGCTCCTGCTCCTCCGACTACCTTTGGCACTGAAGACTTGGTGTTGACCCTGAACAACCAACAGATGACACTGGAAGGTCCAGGTGAGTGCTGTGTAAAATCTTTACAGACAGGACACCAATGATCTGAGAGGCTCTTAGATGATAAATGGACAGGGAGGAAGGGTATCCTGGAGTTAGTGGCTGGGGAGGATTTATTCATTCATATGTTTGTGTAGTACTGGGGAAAGAACCCAAACAAGACCTTATTTATGCTAGACTGTGTTCCTAGTCCCGAGAAGACTGTAGTGGCTGAGGTGGTGGGAATATAAGAACTGTGGTGACAGATTAAGGGAGGATGAACTTGAGAACTAGCCATGTTGTGATTGTGGATATGTATCTGTCCCTCTCCGCCCCTCCTCGGGTTGTGTAGGACCTCAGACAAGATCCCAAAGGGACAGGACTGATCCTCTGGCTGTACTCCACCTTGCAGAGAAGGCAAGCTGGACTAGCGAGCGGCCCCAGTTCTGGTCGAAGACCCAGGTTCTGGAGTGGATCAGCTACCAAGTGGAGAAGAACAAGTATGACGCCAGCTCCATCGACTTCTCCCGCTGCGACATGGACGGAGCCACCCTCTGCAGCTGTGCGCTGGAGGAGCTGCGGCTAGTCTTTGGACCTCTGGGAGACCAGCTCCATGCCCAGCTTCGGGACCTCAGTAAGTCTAGGCTGGGAGCCACAGGGCCTAGAGAGTGAGCGAGGTGGCTGGGACTTGGGCAGGAGGGTGCAGCCATCGAGCCCCTGCCGGAACCATGGTCAGTGACGCTCTCCCTCCCTGCCTCCGCCAGCCTCCAACTCTTCTGATGAACTCAGCTGGATCATCGAGCTGCTGGAGAAGGATGGCATGTCCTTCCAAGAGAGCCTAGGCGACTCGGGCCCCTTTGGTGAGAACCCATTTTCTCCCTTTTTCCTCCCTAGCTTGTCTTGTCCCATCTGTAACTCCTCCAGAGTGCTAGAGATATTCTCTCCCAACTTGAAAATAAGTCCATAGTCATTTCTGTGGTCCCTGGAGGGTCGTGCCTGTCCTTGCTGGTATCCTGGGCCTCTCTAAGCTCTTAACTTCTTTTCTCAGATCAGGGAAGTCCTTTTGCCCAGGAACTCCTGGATGATGGCCGCCAGGCCAGTCCCTACTACTGCAGTACCTATGGCCCTGGAGCGCCCTCCCCCGGCAGCTCTGATGTCTCCACTGCAAGTAAGTCCTGCCCTTGCCACAGCCTGCCTTCTCCAAGTGCCCTAGAGTGCATCGAGTTCTTAGAATACTCATTCAGTATCTGAAGTCTGGGTAGGCAGTGACTGGGTAGGCTGGCCCTGGCATTGAAGTGGTATTTTTCACCCCTAGGGACCGCTACTCCCCAGAGTTCCCATGCTTCTGACTCCGGTGGAAGTGATGTGGACCTGGACCTCACCGAGAGCAAGGTCTTCCCTAGAGGTGAGTTGAGGGCTGTTCTTGGGGGTCCTGTCCATGGGGTCTAGCCACTCCCCTCTGCCCTATGGCTGCAGTTTCTGTAGCAAGGCTCCCTGTTGACACCCTGCCCTTACCTTCTCTTGACCTTCCAACCCCCTTCCCATAGATGGCTTTCCTGACTATAAGAAGGGGGAACCCAAGCACGGGAAGAGGAAACGGGGGCGTCCCAGAAAGCTGAGCAAGGAATACTGGGACTGTCTGGAGGGCAAGAAGAGCAAGCACGGTAAGCTCTAAGGGCTGCCAGGCCTGTGGGCGGAGGGATACTATTCCTTCAGCTTCCACTGGCCTCTCACAGCCGCTGGAACTCATTGCATTGACGGGGCTCCATGGCATTTGTTACTGCCTCTTTACAGAGGCCTGCTTGGACTTAGAGAAGAAGGGAACTGAGGGTCCTAGGAGAGGCCATGGAGAGAGTCCAGCCTTCCCACACTCTTCCTCTTTAACTATCCCTGTACTTGGCCCCTGTCTTGCCTGATGGAACTTTCCGATGGGGAGGAGGCAGCTGGTGGGTGCTCAGAGCCAGGCAGGCTGGGGTGGCTGCGACTCCAGGCACAGCCTGCTGAAAGAGCCTCGGGCCTTGTGTGCTCCAGCTGCTCTGAACCACCTGGAGGTCACCCCAAAGGTCTTGCCTGCCGCCTCTTCCATACACACAGACCTGCACGTATGCACTCCTGGCCTGCTTTCCTTCTTGTCCCGAGGGGACTGTTAATTCCGGGAAGCTGTTTCTTGGTCCCTCAGGCTATAGGCAGCTCTCTGACCCCATGTGTGCCAAGTTCTCACCACCATTGGTCCCCACTGAACCATGAGCCCCCTCACAAAGAAGCGTGTCTCTGTCGCTGTCCATCTTAACCAGTTGTTTGATCCTTAACTGGTGAGAGAATCGAGCGCTCTGTGCAGTCGGCCTAGCGCATTGCATTTTGGGGCAGGAAAGGAAGCAGCCACTATAGCAATCACTAAGAGGACATTTCATATACTCCCATATGCCTTGGCTCTTAGCCTCGTTGGGATAGGAGAGGCCAGGTCGCCTAGAGGAGAGGGGCACCCCAGACTGATAACTGAGGAAATCTTCCCTTGTAGCCCCCAGAGGTACTCACCTGTGGGAGTTTATCCGAGACATCCTAATCCACCCCGAGCTCAACGAAGGCCTCATGAAGTGGGAGAACCGGCACGAGGGTGTGTTCAAGTTTCTTCGCTCAGAGGCCGTGGCCCAACTCTGGGGCCAGAAGAAGAAGAACAGCAACATGACCTATGAGAAGCTGAGCCGAGCCATGAGGTGAGTGTGAGCGTCAGGGACCTCTGCTTGGGCTCTACTGGCTTCCGCTAGGTTTCACAAGACAGGCCTGAGGCCCGTATGGAGAGGACAAGGACAGTGTTGTGGCCCTGTGTAGTTGGTTACGTGCAGCATGAAGAAAGCGCTGGGCAGAGATCGTGAGCACACTTAGCTTTAGCTAACATTTCTGTGTTTCCTGCAGACTTGTTCTAAGAAAGACACTTGAGAGAAAGAATAGAAATTGACAGCTCAGCTCCCTTGTCTCTGGGCCACAAAGGTGAACTAGCTCAGCGTTGCTAAAGTCCCCTCTCCCTCAGTTCACGGGCCTTTATGAAAAGCCCCAGGACATAGCCAGAAGGCACAGAGAAGTAAATGTAGAAGCAGGTGCTCTGGCCATAATTACAGATCACCGCGGCCACAACAGGTGAGGAGAGGGAACACTCAGGCAGAGAGGGCCAGCTCAGCACACTGGGGCTGGGAACCAATGCGAACCTCAGACCATAGCATGCCTCTTGCCTACACCTCTGACCACCTCCTTCCCACGCAGGTATTACTACAAACGGGAGATCCTGGAACGGGTGGATGGCCGACGGCTCGTCTACAAGTTTGGCAAGAACTCTAGTGGCTGGAAGGAAGAAGAGGTTGGAGAGAGTCGGAATTAAGGATCGGGGCTGGACCCAGGACCTGACTCAGGCATGAACTCCAGAACTGAAGCCTTCCTGGAAGGACAGGCAGGCCTGATGGCCCCCTTAACATGGATGTGTTCCCTGTGTTGCTGTAGAGAGGAAGAACCTGTTGGGCGTGCCCTCTGCAGTCTCCTCAAGTGCAGCCTTTGGCCTCTCTCCTCGCCCTCTTGGAATTACAAGCCCCAGGGTTTGAACCAACTTGTTCGATAACTCTCCAGCTGTGACTCCAGTTCCCTCCCGTCCCAACATGGACTGCAAATGAGACCCACCTGCAGATGCCTGGCCTCAGCCAAGGAGGCTGGGGAGACTGTGGCAGGAGACTGCAGGGACGGAGGGGACAGGGTTGTGTCCTCGGTACTTCCTGGACTGCCTTCCACCTCTCTGCTCAGTACTCAGGCTCCACAGACGGGGGTCGGATCATCCCTAATTTATGTGCTATAAATATTCCAGGTGTATATAGAGAGCTATTTTTTCTAAAGCATTTCCCCTCCCTGCTCTTCTCCACTGAGTGCTGGTGGCCAGACTGATTTTTTTTTAGGCCCCCTAACTGGACCAGCGAGAAGTAGGGTGATTCCAGGACCCCCTCTTCCCCCAGAGGGGTCTCCTGGATCCCCTTTCCTGTGAATGGAGGCTCCAATAAAGTGCCTTCTGGGCTTTTTCTAACCTTGGCCTGAGCTCTCTGTGTACTGAAATTTGGGACTCTGCATTGGATAAGGCATGGAGACAGGTGGAAGAAGATGTTAAGCATGAAGAAAGATGGGGTGGGGGGGGGGCTGGGTGTTGATGTATGCAGCTGGAGGGTCGGCAGGAGGTCGAGAAAAGAGAAAAAAATAGGTGTAGGCAGCTGACAACTGAAGAAGGACCCATGACTTCATCCTAGTGAGGATGTGGGCTTAGGAACAGGACCAGGGCTATCCTGTTGCCACTAACCATGTGCTTAGTGAGTGACCTTGGCCAAATCCATCTTCAGGGCTGCTTCTTCCTCTTGTACAACAAAAGTTTGGGTCTGATGTCCTCCAAGAAGTCTAGAGTTGCAAGTCCCGCCTTGCCAATAGATGCTTTTGCACTCTGGCCAATTTGGCTGCACGCTAAAGATCTGTAACCTGAATCCTAGCATCGTGACTGACATGAAAGCACAGATAGGATCTTGTAACTGGGAGTGGGGGTAGGGAGGAAGCAAAACAAAAATGGAAGTGAGTGCTTGAAGAGTGCTTGAAGAGTGGGAGCTGCCAATGTTTGACAGCCAAGTCCTCAGCCAGGCTCAGCTCCACTCTGCCTCATGCTATCCCCTCCCAAGAAGGGAGATTATCCCAGCATAGACGCAGAGAGCCCATTGGTGTTCCACAGAGCTGAAGGGCCCTGCCCCTTACCCTGTGCTTGGGAATTTCTAAGCAGGTTTTTGGTTGTTCTTACTTGGAAACAGGGAGACAGGATTTCACAGTATACACTAGACTGGCCTCGAGTTTAGAGACCCCATGACCTGTCTGCAACCCCCCTCCCCAGTACTGGGATAAAAGGCACAACACCACCTGGATCCCTCTGTCTTTGTCTCTCCCTCTCCTATATATAATTTTCTTCTTTAACATTTCAAGAAAGAAAATGTTTTATTGGGTCTTTTCAAAAAAGAAAATATTTGATTGAAATGTTAAAGGAGAAAATTATACGTTCAGACGTTGAGGTCCTAAGCCACACAGCCGCCGAGGTGACACACCCATTAATTCCAGAACTCAGAAGGTGGGTCTCTGAGTTCTAGGCTAGCCTGGTCTACAGAGTAAGTTCCAGGAAAGTCCTAATTTCTTCAGAGTTTCTGCCGTGCTGCTTGTCTCTGGGGCTGGATCTGAACTGTCCTCGGCCTGAGCCGTGCCGCTGCCAGTCTGCCCATGAGAAGTGCTGTGGGGCAGGCACGGCAGTTCACTTGCCTATGACTCTAGCACTTGGGAAGGAGAAGCAGTGTTGCTATGAGTTTAGTTTAGTTTAGTTTAGTTTATGGTTGGTTTGTTTGGTTCGGTGTAGTTTTTCCAGACAGGGTTTCTCTGTGTAGCTTTGGCTGTCCTGGAACTCCCTCTGTAGACCAGGCTGGCCTTGAACTCACAGAGATCCACCTGCCTCTGCCTCCCGAGTGCTGGGATTAAAGGGGTGCGCCGCCACCATCCTACCCACTGTGCATGTGTCCACTTAGCCCTAGAAGCTCCGGTTGGCCAAACAGTGACCTCATTTGTATGTGTCGTACACTGGTCGTTTCTCTACAGAACCGTCTCTGCAGTCTGTCCTTCCTTAAAAGGGAAAACCTCCTCAGGTGGATATCCCTGAGTTTGGGGCCAGCCTGGTCTACAAAGTAAGTTCCTGGACAGCCATACAGTCAGAGCTGTTAAAATAGAGAAAGGAGAGCGACAGAGACAGAGACAGGAAGAGAGGGAGACAGAGACAGGAAGAGAGGGAGACAGAGACAGGAAGAGAGGGAGACAGAGAAACTCTTGCCTCTGGAGGTCCCCTAATCAAAAGCAGGAGGCTTGAGGGGAAAGGTCATCCTGGCTGTGCTTCGCTCGGTTTTCCCAGCTCCAAAGAGGAGAGCTCTGAGGTGAGTCTCACCCGTGAGGTATGTGTGGAGCTGGAGGGCTGAAAAGCCTGCCAAAACTCCTGCTGGAGCAGCTGCACTCAAGGCCTGAGCAGACCTTTGGCCTGCCCTCCTCAGTTTATGAGGTGGGTCTGTAATCCCGCTATCACAGTGGATCTATCCCATACCCTCCGAGAAGACCAGGTGTCCCATTACACGGATGGGAGCTGAAGCTCGCCCAAGGTTACTGGTCAGGTGAGAGCGGGACCAGAAACCCAGCATTCCGGCCCCGGCCTGGGGCAGAGTCCTCAGGGGCAACCTTTTATGATTTAGTTTCACTCTATAACCAAACTGGTCTTGAACTCCAGCCATGTTGTACTCCAAGCGTGTCTTGAACGAGCATTGATCCTCCTGCCTCAGCCTTCCAAGTTTGGCATTCTTGGTTGTTTCGCTTTTATCTTTTTGAGAAAGGCTCTCACTTTGTAGACCACACAGACTAAACAACCCACAGTTCAATATGAAGCCTGGGCTGGCCTCAAACCTTCTTGTTTTAGCCTCTAAAAGGCTATCATGCCTAGCCTCTGGGGAACATCTCTTACCCACAACATTCACCCCAATAGTTCTCTTGCCTTTCTATCCAGACCCCTAAGCTGGCATTTCTTAGTTCTTTGTGGAAGGCAGAAAACTTATCCCAAGTCTCACCAGCCCAGGTCCTCTATCCAGTCCTCTGCCACCTGCCCTGGGTCCCCTAGGGCGTGCCTTGGGTGGGGCTCTTTATATCCTGCCCTGAGCCGGTCACCACTTATCAACTTCTGTGGGATCATGTGTGTTGCTGGGTGGGTCAGAGAGAGGTCAACCCTCCACAGCTTGGGTGTGCCCAATGGGCCCTGGCGGGGGGGGGGGGAGGGGAGGGAGGGGCTGGGCTAGCTGCTCTGCCTCTCTTCTTAGCTACCCTGCCTCTTCTGAATGGTTCCCAGAATCCCACAGCCTCACCCTCCCACCATATCTGAGGCATTCTAGATTTGCAGAATGAGAGGTGAAGACATGGAGGGTTTTGTTTGCCATTAATTTAATGAAAGGATGGCTAGTTCACTGAATATTACTGGGAAGAGATTCTCTCTGTCTCTGTCTCTCTTTCTCTTTCTTCTTTGTAAGACAGGGATTCTCTGTGTAGAAACCCTTTTTCTCTCCTAGTTGTCCTGGAACTCTCTAGCCTCCCGCTCAGAGCTCCACCTGCCCCTGCCTCCAGAGGGCTGGGATTAAAGGCCTGCACCACCATTACCTTGCTGGAAAAGTGATTTCTCTATTGACTGCTGTGCTGAGCCCTTTGGTTTTAGCCAACACCTTGCAACTCTCAATGCTCCCAAAGCTGGAAGCTTTGTAAGGGACTTTTATTAGTTCGTTGCCCATTTGTACATCTGTCCCTTTGTACCTCTCTGTCCTTACCCAGTTGCGGTATGTCTGAACAAGTGTCCTCATGTCCGCACCTAGCAGACATGAGGGTGCTAAGTAACTGTCACGTTGCCCTGCAATTGTCCCTGACTCAGTAGCCTCTATCATACAGGAGCACAAACACACACTACTCATGTTGAAAAGTCAACACATTCTTACATGCTATAATCACACATACACATATCACACACTCCACACTAACATACAGACCCACACTCATACAGACAATCCCTCCTTATCTATACTGTATGCACAGCAGGCACTACATACACTCACAGTTTCTAACATACCCTTGTGTGTACTGATACATTGGGGAAAGCCACACACACACACACACACACACATACGCAGAATCAAACTGTCCCCCTAGCTGAGGACGTGACGAGCTGGTTAAGGATGTCATTAGGTACACGGGTGATGTACTGAGGGCCAGAGGTTGTTAGGTCCATGAGTATGGAAAGGCAGACTGCTCTTCCTAGTCTGAGGGCTTGAGATGGGGACCAAGAGACCCCTTTACACTCACTAGGGTGTATTCCATTGTTCTCTCCTGAGTGATCATTTTTTGAGACAAGCTCTCTCTTCATAGCCCTGGCAGTCCTGGAACTCAGTGTGTAGAGCAAGCTGGACTTGAACTCACAGAGAACCACTGCTTCTGCCTCTGGAATGCTGGGACTAAAGGTGTGTGTACTCACGCCGACTCAGGTTCATTTTTGAGTCAATTTAGTACATAGCATATTAGGGGTCCTTATCACACTAGAGGAACTGTATCAGTTATAGTGTCCAAAGACACCACTACTGTCTTGCAGTCTTGTCTCACCTTCCTGAGGGAGGAGATGTAGTAGAATCCCATCTGACTAGACAATAGCTTGTCATAGATCCTCCCCACTCATCTTTAAGCTTTAACCTCTTTTTCCTTTTTTGGTTTTTTTCGAGACAGGGTTTCTCTGTGTAGCCCTGGTTGTACTGGAACTCACTCTGTAGACCAGGCTGGCCTCGAACTCAGAAATCCACCTGCCTCTGCCTCCCACGTGCTAAGCTTTAACCTCTTTAGAGACGTAGCCAAGTAAGATAGAGAGCCTTGGGTAGAGGAGCCCACGGAGTCTCCAGTCATCTCCCTATCACTTGCAACAAGTCTGCAGTATAAGGAAACCAGCAAACCAGAGAGTTAGGAGCTAGGGCTTGAACCACGTCTCCAGACTTCCCCACAGCCCCCCCCAACTGACAGCTTTGAAAGGTGCTAAGCAACCCCTAAGCTCAGTGGTGCTCAGTTGTCTCAATTCCACTTATAAAAGATAGGCAGTTTAGTAAGTGGTCTCCTGATAAACAAACACATCTATCATGGGGTAGGTTTAAACCAGACTACTCAAGGACCCTAGGTACCACCCGAAGGAGAAGGAGGGAACTCTCGTGATAGCCTTGGGGCGGCTGCTCCTGGGGAATGCCATCTGCTTCTCACCCTACAGCCCCGCTGCAGGTGCTGCTGCTACGTGCAGAACTAGGCTGAGGCGGCTGCGGCAATTAAGCCAGCTCAGCTGCCCGTTACTGGAACCAGCACTTGAACTATGGAGCCGATCCAGGAAGCCACGCCCAGTCTCCCCGCGTGACTCAGTCTCACCTGCCCATCTCCACACCTGCCGGCCTCTGTGACCCACGCTACAGGGCTGATGGGAAAGTCCCAACATACAAGGCATGCTGGGATTTAGAGTCCTTGTATCTCAAGCCGGGTTCCTTACAAGTCAGGGCCAAGGCGGGGATTGGGCCAATGAAAAACTGCCATTACCATGGAGACAGCAGACAGGCATCAATTCTCTCTCCTCTAATAGCTGAAGAAACACAGCAGTAGCTAAAGACTCCAGAAAATCAGTCTCCTCCGCTCTTTCTCTCAGTCTGCTCCTCAACCTCTCACAAGCTCATGCACCTGAGGTTGGCCTTGAACTCACTCTAGCTCTGAATTCTCCACCCAAATTCTAGGATCACTAGGTGTGAGTCACCACACCCAGTCATATTACTTTAATATCAAATTGGCAAAGAACAAAAAAACAAAACAAAAAAAAGGATGTTGAAGTGGGTGTGGTGGCTCACATCTGTAATTATAATCTGTAATTATAGCCCTCGGGACGTAGCAATAAATTCAAGGCCAGCCTGGTCTACAAGGCAAGCCAGCCAGAACTACCAGAGCTACCTAGTGAGAGCATGTCTCCAAAAAGAAATAGAAAAAAAAAAAAAAACAAAAAAAACAAGATAAAGAAAATGCTGCTGAGTACAGTGGCTGGATATATCTGCAACCTCAGCCCTCTAGAGGTAAAAGATTACCTTTAGATACACAGCAAGTTTCAGGCCAGCCTGGGCTTGGAGACTTTGACAAAAACAAAACCAACAAATTAGATATGTTGGCACACACCTGTGATCCTACTCTTAGAAACAAAAGCAAGAGAATCACTTCAAATCAGAGGCTTGCTGTCTACACAGCATTCCAGACCAGCCAGGGTTAAACAGCTAGACCCTGAGTAGGAGAAAGGGTAGGGAAGAAGAGAAGGAGAAAAGGGATGAGGAGGAGAAGAGAAGAGAGAGGAGGAGGGAGAGGGAATAGGGGTCTGTAGGTTTTTAAAGACCTGTTATTTATATCTCGCGGAATTCTGTTTTTTATTCTGTGCACATGTGCTATATACTCTTATGTTCTTGTCTTGCTTGCGTGTGTGTTCAGATGAGTGCATACGTGTATATTCCTGTGCTAAATATGGAAGTTGACTCTGGGTGTCTTCCTTTACGGAGTTCCACTCATTTATTCATTTATTTGCTTATTTACTTACTTAGAGGCGGGGTCTCTTTACTTAGTCTTGACTCTCTTAAGAGTCATTAAGCAGCCCAGGTCAGTCTCAAACTCACAGAGATCCCGCTGGGTTGGCCTCCCAGGCGATGAGATTAAAAGCCTGTACCACCACACTGTGCAACCCACCTTATTTTTGAAACAATGTTCCTCATTGAATTTGGAGCATGATGATTTACCAAGGGTAGCCAAAATGGAAGTCTAATTCAGCCATCTAGGACAGTTTTCTGCCTCTCCCCCAACACTGGAGACCCAGAAGGCAGGCCTTCGCAACCAACCAGGGACCTATTTATGTCCCCAACTAGAGAAGTCTTTATCCTTAAGAGAAGGGGCATGTGGTGTTCCGGGAATATAGTACAAATAGCAGCATCCCAGATCTCTACTGTCAGAGGCCTCTAGGTAGCAAGTCCCAGTTCCAGATAAGTGAGAAATGTCTCCAGCCATTGTGGCATATCCTTCTGAGGGCAAGAGTCCCTGCTCCCATGACCACTGGTGTAAATAGGATCCCAAGAGAATTCAGGTCTTTGCAGGGCTCCTCCCAACAGCTTTAGGATGCCCTCTCTCCCTGGTGACACCTCATCTCTTTCCTCCTTCCCTTGCCCTCTTCTCCCCCATTCTCTTCCTCTTCTCCAGGGAGAGGGTCCTGGGGGGATCAGGCCTCCCCTTAGCATCTATTTCTTCTCAGCACTGACTCAGCCACGGAGGCTCCCTCCAGCCTCCTGGTCTTCCTCCTGAGCCCCAAGAAAGGCCTGTGGGGAAGAGGCCACGCGCTCCAGAGGAGTCCTCTGGCACCATGGGTGTAGCTCAAGCCTTTAGCACTTTGTCAAAGATACTCGCAAAATTCCTTCTGCCTGAGGGTGTGTTTTTCCCTTGCTCTGCCTTGAGAGCCTGTCTTGCCTTGAGTTCTAGGTTACCCTGCTGCACCGTGAACCCAGCTCTGACCTCTCTGATGGGTTCAGAAGAACTGTAATAAGTAAGTTTGCTAGGTTGCTCTGACTGGCTTAGTACTCATTCTGTAATCCAGACTAGCCTCAGACTGAAACCAGTCCTCCTGCCTCTGCCTCCCAGATGCTGGGCTTGGCTATAAGTATGCACTATCGTGTACATTTTTTTGTGTGACACTGGGCATTGGATCCAGAGCCTCATGAATGTGCATGTGAAACAAACAGTCTACCCACTGAAATCAACCTACATCTCCAGCAGATTTTATTTTCTATTTCTGCTCTAACAAAGTTATAAGAAATAAAACGTAGCAGGATATCATGCTTTGCAGTCTTGTAATCCAGAACCATGTGTGGTGGTGCACACCTCTGACCCCAGTACTTGGGAGGCAGAGGCAGGTGGATCTCTGTGAGTTCGAGGCCAACCTGGTCTACGTAGTGAGCTCCAGGACAGCCAGAGCTATGGAGTAAGACTCTGGCTTCAAAGGAACAAACAAACAAACAAACAAACAATCTTATAATCTCAACACATGGGTAGCAAAGCAGAAGGATTGCTGGAGTTCCTGGCCAGCCTGGGCAAGATGAGTCTCAGGCCAACCTGGGCTACAGAGTGAAACTCTCAATATGGTGGTGAATACTTGCCATCCAGAATTCCAGAGGCTAAGGCAGGAGGATCACAAGTTAAAGTCTGAGGCTAGTCTGAACTGTGTTTGTTAACTCCAGTATTTGTTAGGTAGTAGAGGGAACATTGGAATCCCAAGGTCATTCTTCAGTACATAGTGAGTTCAAGGCCAGCCTGGGCTATCTAAGACCATTCTTCACTACATAGTGAGTTCAAAGTCAAACTGGGCTATCTAAGATAATATCTCAAAAAAAAAAAGTTGCATACCACCACTTTTTTTTTTAATGGTTTTTCAAGACAGGGTTTCTCTGTGTAGCCCTGGCTGTCCTGGAACTCACTCTGTAGACCAGGCTGTCCTTGAACTCAGAAACTCGCCTGCCTCTGCCTCCCAAGTGCTGGGATTAAAGGCATGCACCACCACACCCAGCGTGCTAACCACTTTCAATTAACCTGGGAATTGGGATAAGAATAAATTTTCTCAGATTGGTGTGGCAACATAAATACAACCTCTAATCTTAGCCTTGGGGGCTGAGGCAGGAGAATTGCCTGCTATAAGTTTAGTCTCTTGGGATATATAGCTGAACCCTGTCTCTCTAACATTTTTTAACACACACACATATACACAAACACTATTCTTTTTTTCACAGATAGGTTAGCTAAGTCAGACTCTTTGGAACACTGGAGAATTTAAGACATACATGCCCTTTGATACCCTCACACATACATACATACATACATACATACATACATACATACAGGCAAAATACTAATGCACATAAAATAAGGATAAGGAAAAGAGAGAGAAGGGAAGGAAGGGAGAGAGAGAGAGAAAGGAAGGAAGGGAGAGAGAAAAAGGAAGGGAGGGAGAGAGAGAGAAAGAAAGAAAGAAAGAAAGAAAGAAAGAAAGAAAGAAAGAAAGAAAGAAAGAAAGAAAGAAAGAAAGAAAGAAAGAAAGAAAGAAAGACTAACTTACAGAAGCTGTCCTCTGACCTCCGGCACTCCTACTGCTATGTGTACACATCAAGATAGACAAACAAACAAATGTAGCAAAAATGTTAAATGTAATGTACTATAATATTTGGAATAAAGTATGAAGACATCTATTTATAGTATTGAATCTTATCTTTAAAAACAGTGATTCAGGCCAGACTTGGTGGCGCAGGCCTTTAATCCTGATGCTCAGAGGGTAGAGGCAGGCAGATGTCTATGAGTTCAGGGACAGATTGGTCTACACACAGAGTACCAGGCCATCCAAGGACATGTACAGAAACCCTGTCTCGAAAAAACCTGAAAACTAAAATGGCCTGAACCCTGACTCACTGAGCAATCTGTTTGTACCAGGAATACATAGGAAGCAAAGGCAAAGACTCCCCTCACAAAGCCACACGGGTAAAGAGAGCCTGGGACAAAGGTACCTTCTCGAGCGTATTCACTCGTGCCTGTGATCCCAGCTACTCAGGAGGAAAACACAGGAGGACTGAAACTTTGAATCTAGCCTGGGCTATATGACAAATGCCAGTCTCAGAAAGTTAACAAATAATTGTCACAAACAACGAAACTAAGACGTGATATTGATACCACAGAACAGAGTAAGGATTCTGGACACATGTGGGCAGGTGCTGATAAAACAGGCAGACACTCGCCAGGGCTCAGGCTGCAGCGCATCCAGGCAGAAAGAACATCAGATACTAAGAAGGAGATGCATGACTGGTTGGCAGATCATGAAATGTTGTGTTAGGTCCTAAGGACAGGGGTCTGCGGCTCCGGGGAAAAGAGGAAAGGCTCTCTCCCCGATGGATGAAATGTTGCTCCCTCCCATTCAGATTCCCTCTTCCCGCTTTGCTTTTGTTCTATCCCCTTGTTAAAAACACAAACTGGGCAGTGTGCTGTGCTGGCCCAAGCTTGTCATCCTGCCCTTGGGATGCAGAAGTAGGAAGAGTCTGAATTGAAGGCCAGGAAGGCCAGTCTAGACAATTTAGGGACCTTCTGGTGGTGGTGTGGTGTTGGTAGTTTTAAGGCTGAGTGTGGTGCCAAATGCCTTTAATCCCAGTGCCAACCAACTGCGCTACAGCCCCTCCCTCGCCCCCCTCCCTTCTGTCCATTTCTGCTGCCCCTTTTTTTCTCTCCCTCTTTTTCCCTCTCCCTTCCTTGCTATGTTTTGTTTCCAGACAATGTCTCACTATGTGTTCCTGGCTGGACTGTAACTCACTATGTAGACCAGGCTGGCCTCAAATTCCTAGAGGTCTGCTTGCCTCTGCTGGGATTAAAAACATTAGTACCCAACACCCAACATTTGGGTTTTGTTTTGAGACAATGTAATCCAAGTTGACCTTGAACTCCTGATTCTCAGGCTTCTACCTTCCAACTGCTAGGATTACAGGTATGCACGCCACTATGGCAGGCTGTTAACTTTCTTCACAGACAAGGTCTCACTGGGTAGACCAGACTGACCGGGAACTCTCCATCCTCTTCAGGGCTCTGATGAGAGGCACATGGCACCACACCAGGCTACAGCCCTCCCTGGGCCTCCTTTCTCTCTGATCTCCTACCCACCTGTATTAATCAGGGTACCAGCATAGTGGGGTATTCCTGTGACAACCTGATCATGTTTTGGGGAGGACTGTGGAAGGACTTTGGAACTTTGAGCTTGAAGATCCATTCGTTGTTAAGAGCTCTGTCAGATATTGTGTAGGAGCTTGGAAGATAATGTTGAGAACAGTGCAGAAGATGGAGGTCTGGCTTGTGAAATTTCAGAGGGAAAATTAAAGACTCTTTTCAGGGCCATTGCTGTTTTGATTGTGAAGATTCTGTAGTTCTGGTTAGCTGGGGCTGAAGAATCAGCTGTGATTAACAAGATACCAGAACTACTAAAGCAAAAACTTTGCATTACTGGGACTATTGATGCTGGTTAGCTGGAGCTAAGAAATTAGTGGTGATTAAGAAGAGACCAGCATCGTTGAGGTGACATCTTCTGGGAAGTGTTTTCTGAAAGCACAAAGAGGCTGTGTTCCAGAGATAGCCAAGGTTTTACTCCTGCTGCAGAGGGACTTGGTAATGTGTAAGGGTCACCCAGGTGGTACTGGTTTTGAAGGCATGAAGGGGTCACGCAGAGCAGCTGAGGCTCGGCACTGCGAGAGGCCATGGAAGGCCATTGGTGAAGGTTCAGCCTCAGTTGCAATCGATGGCCCAGGACTGAAGGGGTCATGCAGTGTTTTGGAGATGCCAGTACCATGAGATGACCACCAAGAGCAGCAGCAGCAGTGGAGTCCAGACATCTGGAGCCTAGAGAACGACGAGTGTGCTACAAAGGGCCTGGCTGGAGAAGTGACCCAAGCCCTTGGAGGAGCCCAGAAGATCATGAGTTGGATCCCAGACATTGGATGGTTGGAGATTGATTTTTGCTTTTGATTGTGACTGTGCCCTGATATTTTCCCTCTTGAAGGAAGAAACTATTTTAGTGGAGCCCACAGTTTTTTAGAGACTTTTAATTGTAAAAAGATTTTGGATTTTAAAAGAGATAGATATTTTAAAGAGATTGAAAATTTAAGAATATGTAAAGACTGTGGGACGTTTAAAGTTATTTAGACCTTGGGGATGAATAAGAATGTAAGGGTTGAGGCTTACTAGTGATGTGTTTGTGTGTGAAGTTGACAAGGGGTCAATTATACTGGCTAGTTTTGTGTCAACTTGACACAGGCTGGAGTTATCACAGAGAAAGGAGCTTCAGTTGAGGAAATACCTCCATGAGATCCAACTGTAAGGCATTTTCTCAATTAGTGATCAAGGGGGAAAGGCCCCTTGTGGGTGGGACCATCTCTGGGCTGGTAATCTTGGTTCTATAAGAGAGCAGGCTGAGCAAGCCAGTAAAGAACATCCCTCCATGGCCTCTGCATCAGCTCCTGCTTTCAGACCTGCTTGAGTTCCAGTCCTGACTTCCTTGGTGATTAAACAGCAGTATGGAATTGTAAGCTGAATAAACCCTTTCCTCCCCAACTTGTTTCTTGGTCATGATGTTTGTACAGGAATAGAAACCCTGACTAAGACACCACCCTTCTGTTCCTTTATGTTAGTCTTGCTGTGTTTATGGTTTCAGTGCACACGACCAATCTGGGCAGCCAGAATCCTACTGAAAGTGTCCTTGTCCCTGGTAGCAGTGACCTCCGAAAGGCTCAGTCCAACAGACTCAGTAGTTTTTGAGCAGCAGACACATTCTGCTCACATCCCATTCCCACGAGTTGGGCCTCTGATCACCAAAAATGAGCACATCCCAGAATCCAGTTCTTGGCTTCTTATCTATCTGTCGTCCTTCCTGAGATCTGCCTTAGCGTTAAGCAGCAGGGACTCTGTGGGCTCTTCTGCCTCCAGAGTTGCTTGCCTACCTGCTCCCATGACTTGCAACTCTAGTGTGGAAACTCCTCCCCAGAGCCAAGTGCTTTAATGTCTCGTTTCCTTTGAGCTGTGGCTAAGCAGCATTTTCTCTTAGAAGTCCCCTTATCTACCTGACTAGTGAAAACTAAAAGCCGGTCCTGTTGTTCTAGTTACTCAGAGACTGAGGCAGGAGGATCACAATGTTTAGACCTACCAGAACAACGTAGTGAAACACTGTCTCAAAATAAAAAGCACAAAAATTAAGGACTGAGGACATAGCTCATGCTTGAGGTGCTAAACACCATCCTCATGGCTCCACAACACACTGGAGCCTTGTCCTTCCAGGACACCACCTTCTCAAGTTTATTTACCTCATTGTGTTAGTCAAGACCGACAGAATCTTCTTGTGTATGTGTTTTTGAGATGGGATCTGGGTAGATAGCCCAAGGTTAACTTTAGAAGTTTATTTTATATGTGAGTAGTTACTGGTGCCTATGGAGATCAGAAGAAGGCATTAGATCCCCTGGAACCGAAGTTACGCATAGCTGCAAGCCACCATATGGGTGCTGGGAACTGAACTCAGTTTCTTTGTAAGAGCAGTATGTGCTCTTAACCACGGAGCCATCTCTCCAGCCCCAAAGCTAACCTGAACTCATGATCTTCCCTCAGCCTCCCAAGTGTGGAATTACAGGCACAGATCACCATGCCTAGCTTCAGATGGTATATTGGTCTTAATTTTTAAAATTGTCTTTCTGCCCTCCCACCTCAAGAGAGGTGGATGTTCCAGGCTAGCCTGATCTACAGCCGAAGATCCAGAACAGCAAGGCCTACATAGAAAAATTCTGTCTCAAAAAAAAATATTTTTTTTTTTCCGAGATAGAGTTTCTCTGTGTAGTCCTGGCTGTCCTGGAACTCACTCTGTAGATCAGGCTGGTCTTGAACTCAGAGATCTGCCTGCCTCTGCCTGCCTTGCCTCTGCCTCCCAAGTGCTGGGACTAAAGGCGTGCACCACTGGCAGAAAGTGTGCTTTTTGTGGTTCTCCTTCCCCTTTATCTCTGCCCCAACTCCTGCTGCCCTAGATACCTCTCGTAGCCCCTCCCACTCTTCCTCATGTTCTACATGTCCTCTCTGTGCCCACTCTCTGCCTGTTCTTATCCCCTAATACACCATCTCTCGGTCTCCTGTCTAGGCTTTTAGACTTCCCCACACTTAGTCCTGTTTTGTTTTGTTTTGTTTTTTTTGAGACAGGGTTTCTCTGTATAGCCCTGGCTATCCTGGAACTCACTTTGTAGACCAGGATGGCCTCGAACTCAGAAATCCACCTGCCTCTGCCTCCTGAGTGCTGGGATCAAAAGCGTGCGCCACCACGCCCAGCTGTCCTGTTTACATACATACACATATGCACATGAGGAGAACATTTGAAATTTTTATTTGTTTTAGTTTCTTGGTTCTCCTGGAGTCCAGGCTAGGGTTTAACTTGCAATGTTGTTGAAGATGACCTTGAACTCCTGATCTTTCTGCTGCTATCTCCAAGGTGCTGGGACCACTGTGCCTAGCTTACAATAATTTGGTGAATGAATGACTTTACTCACTTCATGCTTAAGAAACCAGTAGCCATTAACTCTCACCTTTGAATCCCTAAGTGGTGACCCTTGGCATAGCTGGAGATCTTAAATTCTGATCAGTGGATCTGTTGCTGGGATAGACTTGGTTTCTTTCATGTCTGCCAGGACTGTATAAGTACACTGTGAATCAGCTCTCTGAGAGCTGCCCAGGCCTGGATTCTTGAGGAATTGGATGTGAAAAAATAGAGGGAGAAAGAATAGAGGAAAGTGCAGGGGGAGGGCAGTTTGGGGACCCAGGGCCAGGATAGCCGGGGAAGGGATTGGGAAGCAAGGCAAGGAGTGGGGGCAAGGCAAGATGGCTCTGTGGTTCAAAGTCCTGGGCAGCATGACTGTGCTGAAGCCCACAGTGGCCATAGAGATGCCCTCAGGAAGGGTTGGCTCTCCCCACTCCTGGGTTCCCACCTCTAAAATGTGGCCAGTGAAAATTATCTAAGAGAGGGCTGGGGATGTAGCTCAATGGTAGGTAGAGCAGTTGCTTAGCATGCCCAAGGCACTGGCTTCCATCCCTGAACGCTGGCCTCCAAAGGTTAAATAATATCTTCAACCCCTTCCTACAAGACATATAGGGATAAAGATGGAGCAGAGGCTAAAAGAACAGCCAACCAATAACTGGCTCAACTTGAGACCCATCCGATGGGAGAGAGCCAACCCCTGACACTCTTAATGATAATCCCATATACTTGCAGACAGGAACCTAGCATAATTGTCTCCTGAGAGGCTTCACCCGATGGTAGATGAAGGCAGATGCAGAGTTCTACAGTCAAACATCAGGCAGAGTCCAGTGGAAGAGTGGGGGATAGAAGTGAGCAAGTCAAAGGGGTCAAGGACACCACCAGAAGCCTCATAAAGTCAACCAACAATCCTGAGACCATGGGGCTCACAGAACCTGGGCCACCAACCAGGGATCATGCCGGAGCTGGACCTAGGGTCCCTACACATTTGTAGAAAATGGGCAGCTTGGTGTTCATGTGGGCCCCCTAACAAGTGGATCAGGGGGCTGCCTCAGTCTCTGTTCCCTGCTGTTGGATCCCCTTCTCCCTACCTGGACTGCCTATTGGGCTTCAGTGGAAGAGGATGTGCCTAGTCCTGCTGGGACTACATGCCCCAGTGTGGGGTGGTACCCAAGGGGAGCTGGGCTCCCCTTCTCTGAGGAGAAGGGTAAGGGGCGAAGAGGGAAGGATTTGTAAGGGTGGGACGGGAAAGAGAGGAGGGAGGAGGGCTGTAACCCAGATGTACAGTGAACTTTTAAAAAAGATTGCAGAACCATGAACAACAACAAAAAGAATAGCTTTGTAAAACTGGACCCAGTGAAGCAAGCCTTTAATCCAGCACTCAGGAGGCAGAGACAGAGCGGTCTTTGTTGTAGATGGGACCTCTGAGGGCACCCAGGAGTGTGCATACATATAAATAAACATAAACAAACAAATTTTTGACAGGCAGATCAAAGTTAGAGGCCAACCTAGTCTACAGAACCCTTGAGGTCTAGGATGGTCAGGGATATACAGAGAAACTCTATCTCAAAAGAAAACAAACAAACAAACAAACAAACATGTATAGTCCTAGCTAGCACAGGGTAAGGACTTAAAGGCAGAGAGGGGGTGGGAATGGGTGTGTGTGTATGCATGTGTGTGTATTTGTGTATGTGTGTGCAAGTATATATATGTGTGTGTTTGAGTGTGTATGTGTATGTATGTATGCATGTGTGTGTATATGTGTGTGTGTGAGCACAGGGGGTGGTAGTGAGTTGTGTGTGCATGTGTGTGTGTTTGTGTGTGTATGTGTGTGCATGTGTATGTATACATGTGTGTTTGTGTGTGTATGTGTGTGTGCATGTGTATGTATATGTGTTTGTGTATGTGTGCATATGTGTGTTTGTATGTGTATATATGTGCATGTGTATGTATATGTGTGTGTTTGTGTGTGTGTATGTATGTATGTGTGCATGTGTGTATATGTGTTTGTGTATATGTGCATATGTGTGTTTGTATATGTGTGTGCATGTATATGTATATGTGTGTGTTTGTGTGTGTGTGTATGTGTGTGTTTGTGTAGGTGTGTGAGTGTGTGTGTGTGTGTTGCCTAGCTTATGTGTTAGCCTCCATCCCATCTAATATTGGAGAGGGGGGTAAGAGAGGGGACCGAGGTGCTTGTTTACGCTCTGTCCTTAGTTAGGGATGGGAGGGATTGTCTGGCAGGGCATGGGGTGTAGTATTCAGGGCCAGGACTAAGGTCACTGCAGGCTTTCAATCTCTTCCCTTTCCCACAGTGTGTCAGCTTCTCACTATCTGCAGAGTTTCTTCTCTGCCCTGCCCCACCGTCGCCCACTCAAACCAGGTCATGGGCTCCTGGGCGCTCTTCTGCAGCCCGCTGCCCCTAGGGAATATTCTTCTGCTGGATGGAGCCCCCAGATCCAGGCTCCTCACACATTTTCGCTGGGGTCAGAGTGACCTCAGTCCTACAGCGCAGGCTGGCAGGTTCTTGCCTCTCCCTTGGGGACCTGGATTACCTCACCCCGGGGGCAGAGCCAATGGTTAACCAGCCGCCTTGCAATGGGCCTCAGAGGTCTGCCCTGGAGCAGACACCCACGGGGCAGAGGGTAGACTAGACCTTGTCTAGCTGGAATGGGCAACTGCCACCCTCAGCTCCTACCACCTTACTTGCGTTATCACTCATGAATGTAGGGAAAATTATTTGTCTAGAATATAAAGAAATGAGCTGGGTCTGGTGGCCTGTGCCTAGAACCCCCACTCTTGAGAGGTGGAGGAAGGAAGATCAGAGATTAGGGCTGTACTTGGCTACCTAGCAAATTTGAGGCCAGCCTGGGTTACTAGAGTCTATCTCAGAAACAAAAGAAAACCAATAACAAAGAGCTTAGTATGAATACATATACAAGTGATAAGGCTTCCTGATGGTACAAAGTCCAGGTTTGGGTGGTTTATTTGTTTTTTTAATGCAAGTTTGGGTGGCTTCTGGCAGTGTTCTAGGTATATGTTAGTATCACTGGCAGCGATGGTAGTAGGTGCCTGTTACTCTAGTATACCATGGATGAAATCACAAAGATCCAGGGTCTTGGCTACATCCAGAATTTAAGGGCCAGCATGAACTACATGAAATTTGTCTTAAAACAAACAAGCAAGCAAGCAAGCAAACAAACAAACAAAAAACTAAAAAGCCAAAACCAGAAAACAGCCAAATGAACCATCTTTTGCGGTTCTTTGCTTCAGGATGTTTTTTTCCTACTTTATATGTCTATTGCATATATATTATGGCTTCTGGTCTTGTGCTTTTTTTTTTTTTTTTTTTAAACTATAGCTACATCATTTCCTGCTTCCCCTTCTGCTCTTCAAATTCTCTCATGTACCTCTTTTTTTTTTAAGATTTATTTATTTATTATATGTAAGTACACTGTAGCTGTCTTCAGACACTCCAGAAGAGGGAGTCAGATCTTGTTACAGATGGTTGTGAGCCACCATGTGGTTGCTGGGATTTGAACTCTGGACCATTCAGAAGAGCAGTCGGGTGCTCTTACCCACTGAGCCATCTCACCAGCCCCTGGTCTTGTGCTTTTATGAGAGTCCTGAGTGTGCAAACATATGATGGTATACTCCTTTAATTCCAGAATTCAGGAATCAGAGTCTGGCGGATTTCTACGAATTTGAAGCCCAGCTGGCTTTGTTAACTGGAGCTTCAAGAGACCCCGGATCTCTTGCTCTTCTGGCTCTGAGGGCACCCATAGGTGTGCATACACATAAATAAAGATAGATACATGAATGAATAAATCATTTGTTTAAAGTAGACCTTAGGAACAGTCAAATGGTGTTGGAAGTAGTGGCCCATGCCTGTCACCTCAGCATTCTGGAGACTGAAATAGCTCTGCAACACCTGGCTCCCTTTCTGGGTGGGGGCTTTTACTCTGGACCCTTTCCCCTCCTTCCCTGCCTTCCTTTCCCTGGCTCCCCACACATAGGAAGATAGTTTGTCTGTGGACGGTGGACCCCAGATCAAGGAGGAGAGAGACTAGCTCAGCTCTGACAGCTGTAGACTTTAAAATTAATGATCAATTTATTTTATTTAGAGAAAGGATCTCCCCCTCCTAAGCCTGCCCTGCTTTCCTCTTTTGAGACCTGGTCTCACTTTGTAGCCCTGGCTGTCCTGGAGCTTACTATGTAGACCAGGCTGGCCAGGAACTCACAGAGATCCGCCTGCCTCTGCCTCCTGAGTGCTGGGACTAAGGGAGGTGGATGCCACCAACCATGCCCAGCTGCTCTTCTTTCTTAATAAAATGCCCATGTTTTTATTAAAAGGGGGTAGGGATGGGGCTTTGTTTGTAGAGTGCTTACCTAGCATGCAAGAAGCTGTGGGTGGGTGTGAACCCCCAGCATGACACAACGCTGGCAATAAATAATGGTGCAAGGCTGAAATCTCTGCACTTAAGGAGGCAGAGGCAAGACAGTCACAAGTTCAAGGTCATCCATGGTTATAGACAGTTTGATGCCACCCTGTCTCAAAACAAATACCCACCAGCCACCAAAAACAAAAAACAAAACACAAAAAAACAAAACGAGAGAGAGAGAGAGAGAGAGAGAGAGAGAGAGAGAGAGAGAGAGAGAGAGAGAGAGAGAAATGGATGTACTCCTGGGAAAGAAATGACCCCTCCTGGTATTTCAGGCTCTTGGGCCGAGACGGCCACGCTGTAACGAATCAGCCTGATCTTAAGTTCAGAGTCCAGGTTCTCGCAGGACCCCAGTCCTTGAGGAAGATCTGGCCTCCCACTCTGAAAACACCTTTGTTTTAGCCCCAGGAGCTCTGGTCTCTGAGATTTCCCAACCTCAGATCCTGCCCTGTGCGTTTATCTCACCTGTTGACTCAGAGCCCTGAGATATGGGCCACCCAGTCATTGGCTGCCATTGGGTCTCAGAGGCCCATCTGCACCGGCAGCAGTACGAAGTCCCTTAGATGGTTTTCTTGGGTATTGCCCCAACAGGTATTCTCGAGAAAATGGCCGCAGAAGGTTTGCCGTGAAGCCAGACTCCTTTTTGCAGGCGTAGCCCCTGGGGGAAGCGCCATTTTGCAGCTGCCCATCAGGTATTTACAGTGCAGCTAGCAGGCGCGAGAGCGCCCAGGGCACAGGAATACACACTCTGAAATAGCTCTGCGACACCTGGCTCCCTTTCTGGGTGGGGGCTTTTACTCTGGCCCCTTTCCCCTCCTTCTCTGCCTTCCTTTCCCTGGCTCCCCACACGTAGGAAGATAGTTTGTCCGTGGACCATGGGCCCCAGATCAAGGAGGAGAGAGACTAGCTCTGCTCTGACAGCTGTAGACTTTAAAATTAATGATCAATTTATTTTATTTAGAGAAAGGATCTCACTATGTAGTCCTGACCAGCTACATACAACTTACTAGGTCAGCCGGGCAGATTCTGATTCTCAGAGATCTGACTCCTGAGTGTTGGGATTAAAGGTGTGCGTCCCCATGCCTGGTCACGGCTGTGGAATTTTCCAGCACAGGTTGCCCTAGACCATTGCTCCTTCTTAGACTATTGTTTCAGTGTGCTCTCCTTCAGTAGGCTCCCTTTTTGCACTGTAAGTGACTCAAAGGGATAAGCAGTATATGAATCCCCTAGACGGGGAAAATTCATAGGGTCAGGCAGTAGACAGTAGTTGCTAGGGACTAGACGGTGAGGTGTGGGAACTACTGCTTAACAGACCGTTTCAGCATAGGATCATGGAAAGTTCTGGAGGTGGGGCGTGGAGATCATTGTGCAACAGTGTGCCTGTGGGTGACAGCACAGAGCCCGGCACTCCTGACGTGGCTGAAATGTTAATGTTTGTGTCAGTTTTTCTAGGATTTGAAAAGGTAAGGGTTGGGAAGAAATGGTTTAATGGTAAAAGGGCCTGCTGGGAAAAGGGGAGGACTTGAGTTCGAATCCCCGGCATCTGTGTAAAAAGTTGGGCATGGCTGTCTGTGAGCCTGTAACCCAACTCAATGTTATGGGAGCAGAGAGAGGCAGATGGACCTTGCTAGCCACCAGCCTAGCTCCAGACTCAGTGAGAGATGCCGTCTCAAAGGGATAACATAGAGAAGGATAGACCTGACCATCCAGACTCTGGCCTTAATGTGATGCATGCACACACTCAGAAGCTGAGCATTGTGGGTAAAGGCCTTAGGAGGCTGGAAGCAGGAAGAGGTCGAGATAAGAAGATATTTCGATTTTTCGAGACAGGTTTTTCTGTGTAGCCCTGGCTGTCCTGGAACTCACTCTGTAGACCAGGCTGGCCTCGAACTCAGAAATCTGCCTGCCACTGCCTCCTGAGTGCTGGGATTAAAGGCGTGAGCCACTACTGCCTGGCTGTAAGAAGAGTTTTAATTCAAGCCAGCCTGTGTCTGTATTGAAGATTTTTGTCTTGAACAAATGAAAACCCAGGTAATAAGAATAACATTTTTTTTTGAGTTTTGCAATTTATTTATTGAAACCTTATACATACATTGTTTGGCTGTAGAATTCTAAAATCATAGTTTCCAAAATTTATCCCAAATCACAGAATGATTATAAGGAATACATTAATCACTCATTTTTGTTCCTCAATGTGTTATACAGTGAATTATTTGCTCATTTGGTAAACATTACCTCGTCAGCTTCTTCACCTTCTTCATCATAATCATCGTCATCGTCCTCGATAGCCTCTCCAGTGAAGTACAGCACTGATCTTGGGATTATGCGCTCACGTAAAAAGTGACCAATTTCAAAGTCTGCAGCCAGTATCGCCTCAGCATCATCATCCAGATCGCCATTCTCAGGAACTTCAGGAGGAGCAAAAAAATTAAAGAAAGAATCATTGGAAACTGTTTTAGTCACAGTACGAACTGTCCCACGCCCCTTGTGTTTCTGCTTCTTCTTAATGGTTTTCAAAGTAACATTCTTTCCTTTTTTCCAATCTATCTGGCACCCTGTACAGCCCATAATCTCTGGTCCGTCAAAAGAAAAGGGGTCAGAATCATCTGGTTCTGACCGCATCCTGTAAGTCTTTGTTAACACTTCATTTGTGAAATAGTCATTGGGTTCAAAGTGAAATTCTAAGACAAAACTCATAGGCTGGCCAGCATCCGAAAACTTCACTTTAATATCTTTCAAGTGCTTCAGAATAGGTTCATCATGTTCCTGAACCATGTCACTGAGCAAGTCAACATTCTTAAACACTGTCAACCAAAATTCAGGAATTCCTTTCGGGTCTTCTTTTTCTTCATCCTTTTTCTCATCTTCAATCTTGGCCTTTTCTTTCAGCTCCTCCGAAACTTCATCCTCCTCATCTGGTTTCCACTCGCATTCTTCTTCTGTAGGTTCATAGATTGCATTAATGATCTCAAATCGCTTATCAAATAAAGGCTGATAGAGAACAGCATACTTCCTCTCGAGATCATGAACTTCCTCATAGAATTTGGCTTCTATCTGTGCACATTTAACCTGAAGATTCTTGAGAGCATTCACTCGTCTTTTGACTACCTTAGGCAAGCTTTCAATGTATCCTGTTGGTGTGTCTACCAGACCATCAAGTCTTTCCTGAAGAGCTGCAAGAATCTGAGGATTTTGCATCATCTGAACAGTTAGCTGACGTGCTTTGATTTTTGTTTCTTCACCCGTTTCTTCTTCTTCTACTTCTTCAACATCTTCCAAATCTTGATCAAGTTCAGACTATTCTTTGTTGTCAATGTCGGCCATCTTGTAAGAACTCCAAATGTCGTTCCAGGAGGCTCGGACGCGGAGCCGGGCGGCGGGAGCTGCGCAGGCAGTGACTCAGGGCGGCGGCAGCGGCGGCGGGAGGAGCAGGAGGCAGCGCCGCGAGCAGATGGCGCTAAAAAAAGAAGAATAACATTTTTAATCCCAGCACCCCATAGGTAGGCAGATCTCTGTGAGTTTGAGGCTAGCCTAGTCTACATAGCAAGTTCAATAGCAAACAAGGACTATATAATAAGACTGTATCTCAAAAACAAAACATTCGGTTGCGGCACTTGGAAAAGTCAATTAGAAGCCGTTTGATACTCTCAGCTGGGTGACTGTGGGATTGACTATCTGTAGCCCTGGATATTATAAAGACCAAGGTAGGAGAAGTATGAGCCACCCACTTGAGGCTAGCCTGGACAGCAGAGCAAGCTGTTGTCTCAATAGTTTGAAAAAATATATTTAATTTAAAAAGACTCTCCTGCCAGTCAATGGTGGTGCATGCCTTTAATCCCAGCACTTGGGAGGGATTTCTGAGTTCGAGGCCAGCCTGGTCTACAGAGTGAGTTCCAGGACAGCCAGGGCTACACAGAGAAACCCTGTCTCGAAAAACCAAAAAAAAAGAAAAAAGAAAAAAAAAAAAGACTTTCCTGCCACATATTGTGGCTCAGGCCTTTGATGTCAGCACTTGGGAGGCAGAGGCAGGCAGATCTTTGTGACTTAAGGCCATCCTTGTCTACATAGTAAGTTCTAGGAAAGCTGGGGTTGTATAATAAGACCCTGTCTCTAACCAAACAAATACATTTTTCTCTGAATATAATTTAAAAGGAATCTCTGTTTCTATGTCCCATCAAGGATTTAACAGATTTAACAGGCTACTTATAATTTTCCTTAAAACTATTTTTTTGTGTGTATTTATTTTCTTAAACAGGATCACACAGTGTAGTTCAGGCTAGCCTCCAACTCACGGAAATCCTGTGAGCTTTGCCTTCTGAGCCCTGGGATTACAGGTTTGCAATATCACATCTGCCTTTAATATTCCTACTTAAACAGTCAAGTATAGTGGTACATGCTTGTAATCTCAGCACATGGGAGATGGAAGACCAGCTACAGACACAGTGTTAGCCTAGGGTATGAGACGCTATCTCAAAAATAATGAAACAAAAAAAAAAAAAAAAAAAGAAAGAAAGAAAAAAGAAAAGGAAAAAGTTCCCTAGAGACTGGCTGCCTTTGCAGCTATGGATGACTTAAGGTCCCTCTCCCTCTTGCCCATTTTCTGAGTGTTGGAGTTCTGGGCGTCTTTACCACTCTGGCCTATATTGTGCTAAAGAGCCATCTTGGGGCTTTGTACATTCTAGACAAGTTCTCTACCAACCGAGCATTGTCCCGGCCTCTAAGAATTTTGTAAATTTTTAAAAGAAGGGTTTGCCCATAAACTTTGTGAGTGATCTCGAACTCTTTTTCTCCAAACCTGGTTAACCCTGCAGACTATAGAAGTTACTAAACCTCAGATCCCAGCCTATACTGCCTTTTGGTCGCCGTGTGACCTTGAGCAAATGATTGGAATTCTCCGAGTTTGTCTCTTTAGCTGAAAAGTGAGGTGGTTAACCTCCCCACATGTCCAACACTGACCACGTGTCCAGCACTGACTATGTATCTAACACTATGTGTCCCACACTGACCATGAGTCCCACACTAACCATGTGTCCCACACTGACCATGAGTCCCACACTGACCATGTGTCCCGCACTGACCATGAGTCCCGCACTGACCATGAGTCCCACACTGACCATGAATCACACACTTACCATGAGTCCCACACTGACCATGTGTCCAGCACTGACCATGTGTCCAGCACTGACCGTGTGTCCATCTCTGGTTCCCACCACAGTCCTTGTGGCGTCTAGGAGGAAGCGCCAAAGGCTCCTAAGTGCCCTGTGTCCTATCTCACCTCGAGTGGACAGATCTGCTTGGGGAGGGAACACAACAATGACTTGTGTGCGCAGTGTGTGTAGGTGCACATGTGTGTTGTGCACATGTATGTGGAGTAGAGGACAAGCACAGGTGTTGTAGCTCATGTGTTACCCACTTTGTTTTTTGAGAAGAGTCTCTTCCTGACCTGGGGTGCAGCAATAATTCCTTACAAAAAGTCTCTTGTCTCCCTAGTGATGGCAGCACATGCCATCATGTCTAGCTTTTAAACCTGGATCAAACTTAGGTCCTCATGCCACCACAGTAACCAGTTCACAGTCCCCCAACCCAAAATAATATTCTTGTTTGTTTGTTTGTTTTGTTTTTCAAGACAGGTTTCTCCGTGTAGCCCTGGTTGTCCTGGAACTCACTCTGTAGACCATGATGACTCAAACTCAAAGATCTGCCTGTCTCTGCCTCCTGAGTGCTGGGTTTAAAGGTGTGTGCCCCGCTGCCAGGCTAGAATAATGTTCTTAACATTGTTACTGGATTTTACTATTTATACAATACTTTTATATTTGTCACCAATTTGATTTTTTCCTCTTTTATAGCCAGACTGGCCTCTGATTTACTATATAGATGAGGGTGGTCTTGAACTTCTGATCCTCCTGCCTCTACTTCCAAGAGCTGGGACTACAGGCATGTGTTACCATGTCAAGTCTATGTGATTCTAGGGATCAAACTCATGTACATGCATGCTAGGCAAGCACTCTACCAACTGAACACATGCCTAGTGCCACCGTGTTAGCTCTTCATCTGATGATACAATAAGAGAAGAAAAAAGGTAAAACACCTCGGGGAAGGGAGCTGGAAGCCAGAAAGGTGCATGCTCCAAGATTCACTTCCCACATCTTTAGTGCAAGCACTGACAAGGAAGAGGTAATAGGATCTCTATGAGTTTGAAGCCAACCTGGTCCACACAGCAAGTTTCAAGAAAAAAAAGATTCACTTTCTTTTTTTTTTTTTTTTTTTTTAAAGATTTATTTATTTATTATATGTAAGTACATTGTAGCTGTCTTCAGACACACCAGAAGAGGGAGTCAGATCTCGTTACGGATGGTTGTGAGCCACCATGTGGTTGCTGGGATTTGAACTCTGGACATTCGGAAGAGCAGTCGGGTGCTCTAACCCACTGAGCCATCTCACCAGCCCAAAGATTCACTTTCAAGACGAACCCAGAATCCTTGAACTCCCAGAGAAGGAAAGTAGAAAGGTGCTTTCGAGGGACTGAGTGTGGAGGGCCAAACGGGAATCAATGTTCGATAAACACAACTTCAGTGTGAGTGCACAGCAGTGTTCACCATGGCAACTCACCAATCTGTACAGTCACTCGGGCTTGATGAAGATGATAATTCACCACAATTTAAAACCAACAGCAAGCACGTAGTAGTGAAACGGTACATAACCTGGCACCAGCCCCTTGTGCTCGGGGCACAAAATGAGTTCCTGTGCTTCTGCCTCTGCTGCTCTTCTCAAGTGTGAGCACCAAAGCTAACAGGCAGAGACGGGGAGTCACTCGCTAGCAGGCACAAGTCCCCGAGTTCAAGTACCAGCACATACAAAGAAAGAGTTTGGAAAGACATCTCCTTGGTACGTTGATGTTGACCCATGCCTATCATCCCGGTCCTTCATTTGCTAAGACAGAGAGATGGCTGTGACTTTGAGGCCAGCCTAGGTGATGTAATGAGTTCCAGGTCACCAGTGTGATCAACAGAGTGAGACCTTGTCTCAAAAGACAGAAAATAAAAACAAAAATCAAAGCCCTATGGATCTACACACTGCTAGCTTCTGGAGCCCTGGTCTTATGGTTTCAGTGCCAGGCCTCAGATGGTCGGCTCCCTGCCCAGGATGTTCCTCCCCAGGCCTGGGCAAGAGCACAGCCTCTGGGGCCTCCCTGTTCTCTCTCCCCAGCATCGCTCAAAGTCTAATTCGTAGTCCTCTTGTGTGTGTTATTGGCTGACTTTTGGTAGCGCTTTAGAATAGAGGCTGAGGTGGGCTGGCAGAGCATTTCGTTTCCTTCTCTGATGTAATCCAGTCCCCCTAGAAGGGCATCTGGAATCTGATAGATACCCAAGAAATATTTGTTGACCGAATGGAGGGTTTTGAACTACTGTAGGCTATGTATTGAAAGCCTTTGGCAGAGACAAACCCTGAGAGGCCAGAGAGTATATTTTCACGTTCCCCTGTTTCTCCTGACTGGCTGAGGCCCTGTCCCAGGACAAGGGCCTGCTGTCCTCTACCTCTTCAGATGCCTTGAAGTGGGAAATGAAACCTAAGTGCCCAGCCCTCTGAGCAGACGCTCAGCAGACTCTAGCCAATGAAATGCAGCTCTCCAGTTGGGCCCTGGCCCTGGGCTGAGCAGGCTAGGTGTTGGCTATGACTGTAAGACGCAGACCATGGCTGGGAGGGAGTGGACAAGTGGGCCAAGGGAGGCCCTGCCAACAGGTGACAGGAGGTGGATGAGCCTCGGAGGGCAAATGGGGACGGGTTCTTTGCGCTTGGTTCTAGCCCCCCCTGCGGCGTGATGTGAACAGACTCTGAACCCAGTGAGGTACAAACAAAAGACTTGCTGCCTTTGTCCTCCTCCTGCCCCTTGTCCTCTGTTTACATCCTTCCTTCCCGTAAATGAGTTGGGCACTGGGCCCCGGTGGCTGCGAGCCAGACACACCTGTAGGACAGGTTGGGCTGAGATCTTGTGGGTGGAGAGTGGGTGGCAGCGCTGGCAGGTGGTTAAGGCCCTTGGGGTGCAAGCTGTTCCTTCCCATGGCGGCCAGGCCTTGCTGCTGCCGTAAGCCAGGGATTCTTGGTCCCTTCTAGAATGACAGGATGCTTCCTGGAAGCTCCCTTCTTTAGAGAAGGCCAGGAAATTCTGTGCCAGTGAATAAGAGGTGGACGGGCCAAGGGTTCTTTGTCCTTGGTGGGCATTCCCTAGAGGGGAATGGAGGCCTGAAGAAACACAGGCCTGGAGTGGCCATCAGACCCCCATGCTTGGTTGCCTGACTTCTTGAAGTGAGATCTGTCAGTACCCCGTGCCCTAGGCAGAGGTGGCTGCCCTGGAGCAAGGTTCTACCCTGCCTGATAACTGAGGTACACTCAGGGGCACTACCCTGCTCTGGGTTTGACCCCCCAGAGTGGATGAGTTAAATAAATGAGGGTGAGCCCAGCCATGCCTCTGGAAGGGACCAGAAGAGAAGGTAGGCTCCCAGAAAGGGGAAGAAGAATTGTAAGGACCAGGGCAGAGGTTCTATCCAAAAGGCATGTTGGTGTCTGCATCCAGGCCATCTGCAGCTCCCAGGCCTATTCCAGGGGGTAGGTCACAGTCCAAAACCTTGTAAGGATAGGAAGCATGGGACAAGTGTGACTCAGTCCGGGAAAGAAGTTTCCGTCTCTGTCAGAGGATTAACTGACCAGATTCACGTCAGACTGTTTTCCACCTCACTCTTCTCTGTCACTCTCAACAATGATGACAGGTCACTCTGTCACCAAGTATGCAATGGCTGCCTACTATGTGCCCAGCCTTTGGGTAAATGCTCAGATCACGGCTGGCTGTGTTCACTGGTGACTACCGGTCCTTGGCATTCAGCTCGGTGGGGGCTGTCTAGGCTAGCTTTATCTCCATCCCATCCCATCCGATTCCCTTCTTCCTGCACCATCACCTCCTAATAGATTCTCACCCGTGACCTTGTAGAACACACTTGCTGCTTCCCATTCTGTTGAATTGCTACTAATTTTTTTCCCTCTGAAAAGGATGCTAATTTTTTACCTCTGAGCTGGAGAGGGAGTCCCTTCCTTGCTCGACTCCTGGGGACAGGTAATCAACACATAGGCTCAGCTCTGAGACTACCTGAGGGCCTTTTTGAATAGGAGGCCTGAAGTCCCCTCAGCTGATGATGAGTGGTGACTTAGCTCATCCTGTCACTTCTCTGAAGCCTAACAGCTGCTGCTCCAATCCTGAATGTCCCGGGACCCAGGGCTTTACTTGGCCCTAGCCACAGACTCCCAAGGGTCCTGATGTGGTGGGTTTCCTAGACGGGGAAGGACTTCTCTTGTCTCCTTCATGTGAATGCTAGGTGCAGGGCAGTCGGGCCAATGGTTTCCCGGCCAACCCTAGTGAAGGGCTCTACCCCCGGGTTGTGCCAGGGTCTCATCCCCTAGACATCCAGCCTACTCGCCATTGAGGATACTTGTTCCTTGGGTCTCTCTGAGCTTTACTTTTCAAATGTATTTATCTTATTATTTTATGTGTTTAAGTATTTGTCTGCATGCATGGGTGTGCTCCACATGTATGTCTGGTGCTCCTGGAGGTTCGAGGAAGATGTTGGATCCCCTGGGAGTTACAGACCATTGTGAGCTTTGGCATGTGTCCTGGGACTCAAATCTAAGTCCTGTGCAAGAGCAACAAGTGCTCCTAACTACTAAGCCGGCTCTCCAGTCATCTCTCACTTCTGTATGGTACTGTTCAAGGTTCTCTGTCCATAGCCCACTACCTAGAAGAAGCCTTTCCCCCAAGCCCATGTCACCAGTGCTGGGAATTCAACTACCCCTCCAACATGGTAAGCCTTTCTTTCATTCCATCACTCCTGAATCCCCAGGCCAGGAGCAGCTGGACCACCCCTTCTCTGCCTGATTCTGCCCCTAGCACCCTGGATACCCAAATGGCCTGGCAGTGACTGAGTAGCTGTGAGGCCATGCAGGAGGAACGCTCTCCTCAGATGGATTCTGCCTGACTGCCCCACAGGACTGGGTGGTGGAGGTGACAGCAGGTGAGAGCTCCACCTTCAAGGAGCTCATTAAGATAAGGGAGCAGGCTGCAAGACTGCTCTGCCCTTCGTGTTACTGGAGACCATAAATTAAACTGATAAAAGACAGATAGACAATCAGACAGGAGAAAGGCATCGAACTTTAATTGATATATGACGTTTTATGTGTGGGAGTGCTACACAGAAAACAAGTGAATCTCCAGGCAGGTAGGTACATATTGGATTCGTGCCTCCAATCCCATACCTTAGGCGGGTGAAGCAGGAGCATCAGAAGTTTGAGAGCAGCCTGGATTATACAGCAGGGTGGAAAGCTGCCAAGATTATAAAGCCAGAGGGGAAAAGGGCTAGGAGGAGGAGGAGGGCAGGAGGAGGAGGAGGGAGAGGAGGGAGAGGAGGAGAGGAGGAGAGGAGGAGGAGGAGAAGGGGGAAGGAGAGAAGGAGAATGGGGAGGAGGAGGAGGGGGAGGAGGAGGAGGGGAAGAGGAGGGGGAGGAGGAGGAGGCAGCTGCTACAAAGAAGCCATTATGGGGGCTGGGAATTTAGCACAGTGATTGAATGCTTGGCTAGCAATCATGAAGCAAGCCCTGGGTTAGGTCCTCAGAAGCACAGAGCTGTGTATTAATATAGCACTCAGGAGGTGGAGATAGAAGAATCAAAGGTTCAAGCTCAATGTCAGCTACATAGCAAGCTCAAGGCAAGCCTGGGCCAGAGACCCACTTGCCTCTGCCTACCGAGTACTGGGATTAAAGGCATGCGCCACCACAGGCTAGCTCATTTACTAGCTTTAGTTTGAGATAGGATCAAATGGAGCCCAAGTTGATTTTGAGCTTGATATATAGCCAAGGCTAGCCTCACGCTCATGATCTTTCTGCATCAGCTTCTCAAGTGTTGGGATTGCAGGTGTGAACTGTCACACCTGATTACTCTCGCCTTTTCTGGAAAAGACACTTCAGCTCACCTTGTCCCTTGGCTCTGAGGCTCCAACAACTCCACCTGTCTCCAGCCGTGACTTCTCCATCTGTTTCCCTGCGGGTTTCTCTTCCTCTTTCAGAATATTTCACCTCAGAGTCAGCAGAAGGGATGGGAGGGGTGAGGAGGGGAGGGGAAAGCCACAGCTTCTTAGCTATGGATGTGGTTTACATATGTTATCTTACCTAATTCCTGAAAAGTCCTTTGAGGTAGGTATTATTATGATCCCTTTCTTCATGTGAGGAAACCTAAGAGTCACAGGGTGAGGTCAGTTACCCAAGGCTGGGTTGTGAGCATCCAGGAATGGAACCTTTATCCCAGCACAGGATTTTCAGAGCCACTCAGATGCTTTGCCAGGAAAGACCAGTTTGTTTGACAGTTGGCTGCTTTTGTTGTATGTATGTATGTATGTATGTATGTATGTATGTATGTATGTATGTATGTTGTTTTAAATTTATTTATTTTATATATGTAAGTACACTGTCTTTGTCTTCAGACACACCAGAAGAGGGCATCAGAACCCATTACAGGCTGGGCGTGGTGGCGCACCCTTTTAATCCTAGCACTTGGGAGGCAGTGGCAGGCAGATCTCTGAGTTCGAGGTCAGCCTAGTCTACAGAGTGAGTTCCAGGACAGCCAGGGCTACACAGAGAAACCCTATCTTGAAAAACAAAACAAAACAAACAAAAAAGAACCCATTACAGATGGTTGTGAGCCACCATGTGATTGCTGGGAATTGAACTCAGGACCTGTGGAAGAGCAGTCAGTGCTCTTAACCTCTGAGCCATTTCTCCTGCCCCACTGTATGTTTGTTGTTAATTAGTTTATGGACAGAGTCTGGCTTTGAAGCTTCAAAGCTCAGAAGTTTGCTTTGTTTTGATTTTCTGATCTAATAGTGTGGTTGGACGTGGTGGCTCGTGTCTGCAGCCCCAGCATTGAGTAGGAAGAGGCAGGAGGATCATGAACTTAAGGCAACTTGGGTACCATAGCCAAATCCAAGTCAGCCTGGTCTATACAAGACGGAGTCTCAGAGGAGAACCAGTCCACAGCGGCTTGGATGAGAATGGCCCCCATAGACTCATAGGTTTGAATTCTTGGTCTCCAGTTGGTGGAACAGTTTGGGAAGGATTAGGAGACATGGCCTTGTTGTAGGAGGTGTGTCACTCAGGGTAGGCTTTGAGGTTTCAAAAGACTTACCCTATTCCTGGTGTCTCTCTCACACACAGCCTCTGGATTTTGGATCAAGATGCTAGCTTTTAGCTCTAGCTGCTACCATGGCTTTGCCCCCACCCTCACCCTACCCCCACTCCCATCCCCACCCCCACCCCCACTCCCATCCCCACCCCCACTCCCACCCTCACCCTAGAGTCTAATCTTCTGAAACTATTAGCCTCAAATTAAGCATTTTATTTATTTGCTTTGCTTGTTTGTTTATTTTTTTTAAGATTTATTATTTTATGAATGTGAATATGTTGTCTTTCAGACACACCAAAAGAGGGCATCAGACCCCCATTACAGATGGTTGTGAGCCACCATGTGGTTGCTGGGAATTGAACTCAGGACCTCTAGAAGCTTAACCGCTGAGCCATCTCTCCAGCTTCGTTTGTTTGGATTTTTGAGACAGGGTTTTTCTGTGTAGCCCTGTCTGTCCTGGAACTTACTATGTAAATTAGGCTGGTCTTGAACTCAGAGATCTGCCTGCCTCTGCCTCCCAAATGCTGAAACTAAAGGCATGCACCACCGCTGCCTGGCTACCCATCCTTGTTATCGGGATCAACAAATACATTATTTTTTCAGCATTGCTATAAAACTTTGCAAGCCTGGAGCATCAGTGGTCCACAGAACTCCACGTGCTGCCTGCATCTCTGCTCAGCCTCCAGGCAGCCATTCTCTGAGACCACATCTCAAGAAAATCAAAGGCTTGACACTGTGACATGAGCCTCTCACTCCAGCACTTGAGAGACTGAAGCAGGAAGATCCTCAAGTGTGAGGCCAGCTTGGGCTACATTGTGATACCCTTACTCTAAATAAGTAGATACATTTTTTTAAAAAATAAAATAAAAGAGGCAATATTACATATGATGATTGGCAATAAATCCTAAAATTACCCAAATGTGGAAAGATGCCAGCTGCATCTCAGTGATTCTCAAGGCTCTTCAGAGAGGCACATTCATGTAAGAATCACTCTCTAACTGATCTACCAAAGTATTTAATTCAACCGTCCCCACTACCATTACTTAAATATATATCTAAGAGCTTGTGCTGTCTGAGCAAACCCAGCAGTTCTGGGCTAGGAAATACAGAGGTACCTAGGCCCGATGCCCTGGTGTCCCCATGGTCCTTTGTGGACGGTTTAACTTATAGAATAATCACTAGGTAGCCTGTGGAGGTGGTAGGGTCACCCATACCCAGTGTGTGGTGACACCAAAAGTCTCTAATAAGAGGTGGCTTCTTACATGGGACTAGGTAAGTTACGTAGACCTGTGCAGCTCCAGGATTGTGGAGAACTGCAGCAGACTAGGGTCTGGGTGAAAGAAAGGCAGTAAAGGCAGAGAGCATTCACAGAGTGATGTCATGTCATTAGGGCAACATTTCCCAGGAGTCTTTGGTGTGTTAAAATTTCCTGAAGCTAGATTGGAAGCTGAGCGGTAGAGCACTAGCCTAGAGTGCACAAGCCCCCAAGTCCAATCTGAGCACTCCAAACAAGAAAAAGGAAAGGAGGCTGGAGAGATGGCTCAGTGGTTAGGACCGCTTGCTGTTCTTCTCTGTTCCTCTCTCTTACATTTATTTATTATCTTATTTTATGTGTGGGAGTGTTTGGCCTTCACTCATGTATGTACACTGTATGTATTCCTGATGCTTTTGAAGATCAGAAGAGGGCATTAGGTCTCCTGGAGACTGGAGTTACAGAAGATTTCGGGCAGCCAGGTGGGTGCTGGAAATCAAACTTGAATCCTCTGCAAGAACAACGCGTACTTAATCTCTGAGCCATCCCCTAGCCCCGCACTTACTGTTCTTGCAGAGGCTCCGGGTTTGGTTCTCAGAGCCTACACGTCTGTCCATGGCCATCTTGAATCCCACTTCCAGGGGAATCAAAAACCCTCTTCTGGCCTCTGTGAGCACCAGGCACACACATGGTGCACACATATACATCCAAGCCAAACATCCAGACACATTAAATAAATCAGAAAAAAAAGATTAAAAAACATAAAAATAAATACATTTTTTTTTGTTTTTTATTTTTGGATTTTTTTGGTTTTTTTTTTTTTTGTTTTTTGTTTTTTGTTTTTATCGAGACAGGGTTTCTCTGTATAGCCCTGACTGTCCTGGAGCTCACTTTGTAGACCAGGCTTGGCCTCGAACTCAGAAATCCGCCTGCCTCTGCCTCCCGAGTGCTAGGATTAAAAGCGTGCACCACCACGCCCGGCTAAATAAATATATTTAAAAAGAAGAGTTGTAAGTTTCTCTACAAGCCACACTACACCCTTCTGGTCACCACAGCCCTGACCATACATGACCTGTTGCAGAGCAGGCTTCTGGAAGAATTCTTTCCTAAGCTTGGCTCGGGTTCCCATGAAATCATGGTTGTCAAGCTGAGTGTAATTACCTGTAAGTTTATACACTGGCACCAGAGGTCTGGCAGAACATTGGTAGATTAGGAGCTGCTACCTTTCCTGGTGAGATTTTCAATGCCTTCTCATTCCTCTTTTTACTTGTCTGGCATTTTAAAATCATATAAGAACATTTTTGAAAACAGTAGCTTTGGGCTGAGAATGTAGCTCAGTTGGTAGAGGGTTTGCCTGGGATGCACAAAAGCTTGGCCTACATCCTCAACAACGAGCAAACAAGGCTTGTTGTCACACACCTGTAATCCCAGCACTTGGGAGACAGAAGCAGGAAGATCAGAAATCAAGATCATTTTTGGCTACACATCAAGTTCTCAGCTACATGAGATTCAGTATTTAAAAAATAACTAGCTTATTGAAATCTAATTCACATTCACTTAGCATAAAATTGACACATCCTCTCTCACTTTGTGTGTGTGTGTGTGTGTGTGTGTGTGTGTGTGTGTTTGAACAGTTGTATTGTTTTTAGGATGGGGGTCATAGTCTATAGCCCAAGCTAGGCTAGAACTTGCTATGTAGGCAAGAATGACCTGGAATTCTCCAATCCTGCCCCTACAGTGCTAAGAATACAAAATGCATACCACCACACCTAACTAAAAATTGCCATCTTAAATAATATAATCCAAGTTGGAGAGATGGCTCAACCAGGCTCACAATCCAAAATATCAAGAATATTTCATATTGCAGAACATTTTCACATCTTTCTTCAGTTACTCCCAAACCTCCCGCCCCTTGGGCACTGGCACTAGAAATCTGTTTGCTGTCTCTATAGACTGGCATATTCTGCATATTTCATATCAATGGAATCATACAACACATGGGGTTTTTTTCACTTGGTATGATATGCTCATTTGTCCTCACCACCCACTTTTTTAAAGTCAAGGTCTCCGTAGCCCAGGCTGGTCTGGAACTTGCTATGTAGCCAAGGCCTCTTTTATAGCACCGGGAATCAAACCCAGGGCTATGCAGCAAATTCCTTATCAATTGAGTCCTGGGTTATCAGTTTTAAAGAGTGACCAAAAGGTCATAGTTCAGAGGCTAGGGAAATGAAAGAGCACTTGCTACTCTTCCAGAGTACCTGGGTTCAAGACCCGTACCCCATGGTGGCTCACAACCACCTGCAACGCCAGTTCGGAGGATTTAATGCTCTTTTCCAGCCTCCGTGGGCACCAGACCAGTACATAGCGCACACATACACATAGAGCGAGCATTTAATGCACAAACATATATACAGGCAAAACGCTAATACACACCAGGCAGTGTGGCACACCCCTTTAATCCCAGCACTCGGGCGGCAGATGCAGGTGAATCTCTAAGTTCGAGGCCAGCCTGGTCTACAGAGCTAGTTCCAGGACAGTATGGGTTACACAGAGAGACCCTGTCTTGAAAAACCAAAACAGGGGGCTGGAGAGATGGCTCCATGGTTAAGAGCACTGACTGCTCTTCCAGAGGTCCTGAGTTCAATTCCTAGCAACCACATAGTGGCTCACAACTATCTGTAAAGGGATAGATGCCCTCTTCTGGTGTGTCTGAAGACAGCAACGGTGTGCTCATATAAATAAAATAAATAAATAATTCTTAAAAAAATAATGTGATTTAAAAAAGAAAGAAAAACCAAAACAAACTAAACCAAACACTCACCCACATAAAATGAAAGTAAATTAAACTTTAAAAAAGGGTCCATAGTTTAGATCAGGGAATACATCTGCTTTTTGTGAGTTGAGTTTTTCCTTTTCCTTCTTTCTTTCTTTCTTTCTTTCTTTCTTTCTTTCTTTCTTTCTTTCTTTCTTTCTTTCTTTCTTTCTTTCTTCCTTCCTTCCTTCCTTCCTTCCTTCCTTCTTTCCTTTCTTCCTTCCTTTCTTTCTTTCTTTCTTTCTTTCTTTCTTTCTTTCTTTCTTTCTTTCTTTCTTTCTTTTTTGTTGTTTCGTTTTGTAGTTGTTGTTGTTGTTGCTGTTGTTGTTGTTGTTGCTGCTGCTGCTGCTGCTGTTTGGTTTGGTCTGTTTTCCATTGAGATAGGTTGTCACTACATATAGCCCAGGCTGAACCTGATCATCTTTTGTCAGCTTTTCAAGTGCTAAGACTATATAGGGATGTCCTGCTATAGTGCCATGTCTGGCTTCTAAGTCATTTTGGGGAAGTTTTCAGGGAAGTTTTTGAGTTTGGGGGGGTGGGGGTGGGGTGAGGGTGGCCTGGAACTGCGGGTGACTTTGAATTTCTGGCCCTTCTGTCTTCACCTTCTGTGTGTTGTGATTACAGGCATGGATCACACCCTATTTATGTGGTACAATAGATCAAACCCTGAGCTCCACACTTACTGTGTTAGCATGTACCAAATGAGTTATGTCCCAAGCCTTGGTAAGCCATCTTTACATTGGACTTGGATAGTATAGTCATGATAGTGAAAAATGGTATATAATAGGATTATATCTGGGCAGTGAAGCCAAAGGGCTCTGCTGAAAAATAAACAGTGAGGCAGAGGACACCAAGGTACCTGCCACAGGGTCAAAGGGTCAAAGGGAGGAAGGTGATGCCAAGTTGGGCCCAGGTGAGGATCACCTTGGTAACCTTGCTCAAAGATTCCAAAAACTCCTTGCAGTTGCTAAGGCTGTCTGCAACAGCATCCGTAGGCCAGAGCATCATAGTAGAGAAGAGCTAAGCCTAGCACTAAAGCTAGACTTAGGTGCACAGGACAAGTGTAGACAAGTCCCAGGCTTGGTGTGACACTGTACCATGGACCCTGGGGGAAAGTGAGTGGGACTGTCCCCTGCCTGCTGATATCTTAGACAACCAGGGCCGCCGTATGCTTTTGCTACTCCAGAGATTTAGAATAGGCCAAACTGTGTTTTTCAGCCACCCAAGCAACCTGGGGGGTGGGGTGCGGCCCTGCTACCCAGTTCCCAACCTCCTTTGTAGCCATGGGTTCCAAGGTTGATGTAACCTGAACTGCTCTCATTTGTGTGTGGGCGGGTGTGGTCCTGTGAGTCCCGGGCCAGTGAATGGGGCTCTGTCAGCTGCGCAGGGTGCCAGCGCTCTGCAAATAGATTGAAGTCACGAACCCAACAAAGGGTTCAGCTGGGTTGTCATTGAGGCTGCAGCAACTGTGACTGCACAGGGTGGGGCTGCTGACCAGTGTTCCTGCTCCGGTCTGCTTTCGATTATCCCAGGAGACAGGCTCCCCAAGGGACCGATGAAAACGATTAGTTGGGGGAGCACAGGGCCCTGAGAGCCTTCTGGAAACATCCCAGTAGGAGGAGTGAGGGCAGGTGGGGACCAGGTGAAACTGCCTTTTCTGGTATCTTTCCCCACGGTCCTTTTTGCAGAGAAGAAAATCTATACTGCAGGGATCAGTTCAACAAGGAGAGAACAAAAATTCGGGTTGAACCCCAAGCCAATTCCAGGGGCAGGAGTGGAAAGAGAAAGAAGAGAAAGCAAAAGTTCTGGTTGTCCTCTTTAGGCCAGAGGTTCTTCAGGCTGGAAGTGGGTACCCTGAGGCCTCCAGACACAAATAGAAAATCAACATCTGTATTCTCTCAACAAACACCTCTGGAGGGCCTTAGGTTTTTTCCATGTTTTAGTGTTGAAAATGGAACCCTGGGCTCCATGTATGTATGCAAGGCCAGTGCTGTACAGTAGCCCCAAGCACACATATGTTCATGCTCTTAACTGTTTGTTTGTTTGTTTGTTTGTTTAGAGTACTTCTTCATACTGAAGCCAAAGCTAAAACAGACATCGATTCTCTTTCTTTGTTTGCTTGAGACAAGTTTCTCTGTGTAGGAGACAATGAAAAGAAAAACAGGATAAGAGAATCTGAGTATTCATTTTGGAGAGACAAATGACAAGTTTATGAAGAATAGGGGTGTTTAAAAGGGGGAAATATGGGGCTAGAGAGATGGCTCAGTGGGTAAGAGGACTCCCTGCTTTGTCCACAGCCAGAGTCTGGTTCCTGGAACTTGCTCTGTAGACCAAGCTGGTCTCGAACTCACAGAGATCCACCTGTCTCTGCCTCCCAAGTGCTGGAGTGCATGTGCTACCACACACAACACTATTCTTTTATTTTTGACATAGGGTCTCACTATATAGCCCTGGCTGGTCAGACGAACCAGGCTGTCTTTTGGATTTATAGAGATCCACTTGCCTGGGCCTCCTAAATGCTGGGCTTAATGGTGTACGCCACTATCCCTGGCCACAGTTTTGATCATGGGATTTGTTCTCTCTCTTTCTATAAGGTACAGGACTATTTGATTTATTCTTGCTTCAGTTGTGTCACTTGTACCTGTGACACTTTGGTTTCCAAACACCGCTTTGGTTCTTGCTATGTCCTGTCACCCTGGAATTTGAAGGCTATTTCCGATCAGTCTGGGGATATTTTCTTGACTTAGTTCAGTGATGTCTCCTTTACTTTGATCCCCACCCTTTTTTCAAAAACAACAAAAACATTTTGAGACGGGGGTCTTACTATGTAGTTTCTCTGTGTAGCTTTGGCTATCCTGGAACTCAATTTATAGACCAGTCTGGGTTTGAAATCACAGAATCTGTCTGCCTCTGTCTCCCAACTGCTGACATTAAAGGTGTGCACCACCAAGCCTGCCTTATTTCCCCCTTTTAAACACCCCTATTTTTCATAGGTGTGTCATTTGTCTCTTCAAAATGTCGATTCAGTTTCTCTAACCCATTTTCTATCTCGTTGTCGTTTGGTTCTTTCTGGAGCATCCCTTTAACATATACTCTCTTTCTGTCGGTGTCAGGTTCAGGCTCCCTGGGTTTGGCATTACAAGCACAGGTCAGTCACTACCCCCGGCCTTTGTGTGAACTCAGGTCTTCACACTGACACAAGCCCTTAATGGTGCACATCACTGACTGAGCAGCGGAGCCATCTCCCCAGTCCATTTATTTTATCTTATTTTTTTATTTAAAAAAATTATGTTTGCCAGGCGGTGGTGATGCATGCCTTTAGTCCCAGCACTTGGGAGGCAGAAGCAGGTGGATCTCTGTGAGTTTTGAGGCCACAGAGTAGCCTGGGCTACAGAGTGACTTCTAGAACAGCCAGGACAACATGGAGAAACCCTGTCTAAAGAAAACAAAAAAACAAACAAAACTTATTGAGAGTTTTGTCTGCATGTGTGCACACGTACCATAGCTGCACCTGGCACCTGCAGAGGCCAGAAAAAGGGGTCAGAGCCCCTGAAACTGGCACTATGGACAGTTGTGAAGTACCATGTGGTACAGGAACCATTGCTGGGACTTGGATCATCTGCAAGAGCAACAAGCGCTCTTAACCACTGAGCCAGCTCCATAGCCTCTGGAGGTTTTGGTTTTGTTTGTTTGTTTTGTTTGTGACAATCTTCCTTCAGAATCTGACTGAGTAATAGGATTCTAGGAATGAGCACTAGATTTCCACAATGCTCTTACAACATCCTATGCATGGGCATTTGCTGTCTGTTACTATATGACCAATAACTCCAAAGTCCCAATTATTTATTATTTGACTTTTTGTTTGTTTGTTTGTTTGTTTTTGTTTTTGCTTTTCGAGACAGGGTTTCTCTGTGTAGCCCTGGCTGTCCTGGAACTCACTCTGTAGACCAGGCTGGCCCGAACTCAGAAATCCTCCTGCCTCTGTCTCCCAAGTGCTGGGATTAAAGGAGAGTACCACCATGCCCAGCACCAAAACTCAGATTTTTTTTTTTTGAGACAGGGTTTCTCTGTGTAGCCCTGGCTGTCCTGGAACTCAGTCCGTAGACCAGGCTGGCCTCGAACTCAGAAATTCACCTGCCTCTGCCTCCCAAGTGCTGGGATTAAAGGCGTGCACCACCACGCCTGGCCAAAACTCAGAATTTTAAAGCAACAATAGCAGTTATTGTCTCAGGATGCTCTTGGATTAGGAATACGGGTGTGCCTGGCAGCTGGGCTCAAACTCAGGATATCTCATAGGCTACAGCCAGAACATCGGCTTGTTCCACACTTGTCAGACATGGGCCTGGGGTGAGGAGCTGCTCAAGACAGGTTCTCATTAAGTAGCCCTTGCTGTCCTGGAACCCGCTTCATAGACCAGGCTGGGTTCAAACTGACAGAGATTCACCTGCCTCCTGAATTCTGGGATTCAAGGCATGCTCCACCACAGCCATCATGATTTTTGGCAGAAAACCCTAGTTGTTCTTTTCACAGCCCACTTCATATTGTGAGAACGTGTTGTCCTGTTAGGGGACAACAGACTTGCCCCAGAGCAAGCCATGAGGAGTAAAAATTAAAAGCTGTGACACTCACGTAACCCAGAAACAGGGAAGAAGAGAGTGGAGGTTCACAAGTTCAGACCATCCTGGCCTACACACAGAGTTGGAAGCCAGCCTGTCTACAGAGCGAGACAAGACCTCGTCTCAAACAAACCAGCAGCCATAAATGGATCTATATCAGTCTCCCTGTCCAAGGCTCAGGGTCCACGTGCCACGGAGGAAAAACTGTAAAAACTGTAGATGGAAAAGGCCTGGACAGAAACCACTTTCTGGTCAAACCAGGACCATCACACTCATGGTTAACAGCTGTGGTTGCCTGGGCAAGACCAGCAAAGCATGATGGGGAGGGACTCACAAGCTCTCACCCTCAGATGAGGAGTTGATGGCTGCTGGGGGAGGGAAAGTCAGTTTTCTTTAAGGGTGTGGTGCCTGGTAGGTCTTGTGTATGGTCCCACACCCGTGAGTATATGGGAAGGACAAACTGGAATCAGTCGGCTATAAAAAAGAAAAAAAAAAAAAGAGGTCAGGTGTTGTGGTAGATGCCTTAAACCAGTGGCTCTCAACCTTTCTAACACTGGGACAGTTCCTCATGTTGTAGGGACCCCCCCCAACCAGAAAATTACTTTCCTTACTACTGTTATGAATCATAATGTAAGTATCTTTGGAGATAGAGGTTTGCCAAAGGGGTTGTGATTCACAGGTTGAGAACCGATGCTTTAAACCCAGCATTTGAGAGGCAGGGGTAGCTGGATCTCTGTGAGTTCAAAGCCAGCCTGGTGTACATAGTGGGTTATCAGCCAGACAGGCTGCATGGTGAGGTCCAGTTGAGAGAGAGAGAGAGAGAGAGAGGGAGAGAGAGAGAGAGAGAGAGAGAGAGAGAGAGAGAGAGAGAGAAGTATATGAAAGTTAGGAGTGGGTGGAGGATGAGGGACGGATCTCCTGGGGTTAGGGAGGTTTGGGGCTTAAATATAATCAAAATATGTAGTATACGTGTGTAAATTCTCAAAAAATAATAAAAATATTATTTTTAATACATACACACAGGCCTGGCAGTGGTGGTGTACACCTTTGATTCCAGCACCAGGGAGGTGGAGGCAAGTGGATCACTGTGATTTCAGGCTAGCTTGCTTTACAAAGTTCAAAGCAAACACAGACTTGTAGCTCCAGCCACACATCACCAATGGCCACTTTTTAAAAATTTGAGGGTTATTTGTTTGATTTTGAAACAAAGTCTTACTCTCTCTCCCTAGTTGGCCTGAAACTCACTATGTAGCTTAGGTTGATATCAAAGTCACAGCAATCCTCCTGTTTCAGCCTCTGGGACACTGGAACCTCAGGCATGAGTCATGACTGGACATCCACCCATTTTCTGTGGATGTATGGTTGTTTTGTTTGTTTGTTTGTTTGTTTGTTTTGGTTTTTTGAGACAGGGTTTCTCTCTGTAGCCCTGGGTGTTCTAGAACTCACTCTGTAGACCAGGCTGGTCTTGAACTCAGAGATTTGCCTGCCTCTGCCTCCCAAGCATTGTCTCGAAGGGTGTGAGATACTATGCCCTTCCCTTCCAATGAAGCAGAGGTAGAAGTTGTTAAGAAAGGGTTTTTTTTTCTGTTTGTTTTGATTTTTAATATTTATCTATTTGTGTGTGCGTGTGTATGTGCATTAAACTTTCATAAAAACCTATATTTGGAAAAATTTATAAAGCTATAAGTTATAAGAATTATGGAGACTCAAGCCTATAGTCCTAACACTTGGTGGGCTAAGAGGAGAGGGGCAGGAGGATTGTGATTCAGAGCTAGCCTTGGCTAAAGTAGAAGACCATGTCAAGGGGAAACACAACACAAAAACAACAACAAAAGCTAACCAAGTTACTGCATAAGTTAGTAACTCCACTTTTAGGCATATAACCAGAAGAAGGAAAAAAACAAAACAAAACATAGCCAGGTAGTGGTGAGCACATGCCTTTAATTTCAGTTCTTGGGAGGCAGAAGCAGGCAGATCTCTGTGAGTTTGAGGCCAGCCTTCTCTACAGAGATATTTCCAGGATAGCCAAGGCTATGCAGAGATCCCTTTCTCAAAAACAAGCAAACAAACAACAACAAAATCAAAAAACTGAAAAACAAAAACCGACAACAAAAAAAAGAAATAAAACATGTCTATATGCAAACCTGCAAACAAATATTCACAGTAGTACTATGAGTAATAGGAAAAACCCAGTAACAATCCAAAAGGCTATCACCTGATAAATACAACTATATACATCAAAATAATTGAAATACTGACACACGCTATAACATGTATGAACCATGGAAGCATTTGCTAAGGTCACAGGACCAGTTACAAAAAGTCATATATTAGCTGGACTTGTAGCTCAGTGAGAGAGGCTTGTCTATCATGAGTGAGGCCTGGTTCAATCTCAGAACCACAAGAGAAAAAAAAATTTTTATTCCATTTATATAGAATGTCCAGAATCTGTTTGTTTGTTTGTTTGTTTGTTTTTTGGTTTTTCAAGACAGGGTTTCTCTGTACAGCCCTGGCTGTCCTGGAGCTCACTTTGTAGACCAGGCTGGCCTCGAACTCAGAAATCCACCTGCCTCTGCCTCCCGAGTGCTGGGATTAAAGGCGTATGCCACCACGCCGGGCTAGAATGTCCAGAATCTGATAGGCATGCAGGAAATAGTGTCTATAAGGAAACGAGTAAAAGGGGCTGGAGAGGTGGCTCAGCGGTTAAGAGTATGGACTGCTCTTCTAGAGGTCCTGAGTTCAAATCCCAGCAACCACATGCTGGCTCACAACCATCTGTAATGAGATCTGATGCCCTCTTCTGGTGTGTCTGAAGACAGCTACAGTGTACTTAAATATAACAAATAAATAAATCTTTAAAAAAGAAAAGAAAAGAAAAGAAAAGGGCATAGGCTGGGCATGTTGGCATACACTTTTAATCTCAGCATTGAAGGAAAAGGAGGAGGAGGAGGAGGAGGAGGAGGAGCTGCCAAACTACACAGACAGTGCTAAACACTGGTGATATTGGAGGGGAAGCTCTGGCAGCCTAAGCTGGAGATGGTTATAGAGATGGTTAATAAAGCATGGTGTCTGTTGGGACAAATAGATGCGCAGCTGGTCAGCCTGTGTTGCCAGAAGAAATCAAGGATTATAGCTAATTGATCTAGCTCTCAGGGCTTTCCACTTATCAATCACCCATGGCCTCTTAAACATGGCTGCTACCTGGGGGCTTTTTTCTCTGTAGGTTCTAGAGCTAGATGGCTGGAGAGAAGACTGGCCTGCTGTCATTCACAGAACAGGGAAGCATTCATGTGAGACCCTAATAACCAGTGAAGGGACTTCCCCTTATCTGAGTGGGTACAGAACCCCCGCCTGAGGAATCAGCCCCTCGGTGCCTCCATCAGATAAACATCAATCGGTGGCCACCTAGGCACCAGCTCGGAGTAGATATCACAGGAACCAGGAGGAACAACAGGGACTGGAGAGATGGCCCTGTTGGTTAGGTACCTCCTCCACAAGTAAGAGGGCCTGAGTTCAATCCCTAGAACCTATGAAAAGCCAGACCCAGTGGTACATACTTATAATCCCAGCACTTCGGGGAACAGAAACAAGAGGAGAAGTAGTTAGTATGTAAAGTCCTAGAGAGAAAGACTGCATCTCAAAAAGCAAGATGGACGACCACTGAGGAGTAACACCTGAGATTGACTGTAGGCGTAATATTTTTATGCATTGTGTAAAGATTATCCTTGTATTATTCCAGTGTTGATTTCTCTGCCCCTATCTCTGGTTACAATCCAGACATGGCATTGTAATACTTAGTCTAAGTATCCTAAGAATCTCCTGTCTCAATGTTGTATAAACGTTGCTCCATGTTTATTCTCTTATTGTCAATAAAAGCTGATTAGCCAATAACTGAGTAGAGGAGAGCCTAGGGCTAGACTTCTGCCAGCCAGGGAAGGCAGAGAGCAAGAGAGAGGAAGAGAGGATTTACCACGTGGAAAAGGTCCCGGAAAAACCATGAGAAAACACCCGGAGCAGAGAGAGAGCCAGATCAACACTAACATGCAGTTATCTCGGGGATTTTGGTGGAGAGGCAGCCAGATTAGCCTAGAGGATTAGAATAGAGCAACAACTGCTCAGCTACTGTGCCTCAAAAGCTTGATTAAATAAATCTTAAAATCTCTGTCATTCATTTGGGAGCTAGCCAGGATAAAGAGAAAACATCACTTATAAAATTTGTATAACAATTGACTTTTAGCCTTTACACACTGACATAGACACAGACACATGGGGACACACACACACAGAGAGAGACAGAGAGAAAGTGAAACTGTAGTAATTTTTGTCCCTGACTCTTGCCTATGACTTGTATTCAGAAGCCAGACTCAAGCAGACATGGGACAGTGACAGTCAATAACTGGAGGTAAAAGATGAACTGTAAGGAAGGACTTGACACCTGACTGTAGAGAGAGTGAGTGCTTCCAACTGCCAGCTCCTTCAGGGTTTGTCCAGCTACAAAGGACCACCTACCTCACTGAGCATGGGGTTGTCTTCCTCTGGCCACCCACCTCCGCCTCCTGAGCACTGGGATTAAAGTTGTTAGCTTCCACACCAGGCATGGTTTTGTTTTTTGAGATAGGGTCTCACAATAGTTTGGCTTGCCTGGAACTTACTACTTAGACTAGTTGGCCTCAAACTCACAGAGATCCATCTGCCTCTGTCTCCCGAGTGCTAGGATTATAGTTGTATGCCACCACACCTGGTTTTATGTGGTGGGACCCAGGTTCCTTTGAACCATCTACAACATATGTCAAGAACCAAATAGCATTGGAAACTGGGCATGGTGGCTCACACCTGTAATCCCAGCATTCAAGAAGCTGAGGCAGTGGGATTACTGTGTGCTTGAGGTTCGCCTGCACAAATAGCAATGCTGTTTAAACAAAAACAAACAAACAAACAAACAAACAAACACCGTATTACTACCATCAACAAAACCCAACTATCATTTGTCACTCTTCCTTAGACAAGCTGCTTATACTCAGAACCTAGAGTGATCTATCTTTCTGCCCAGTTTATCTGAAATGGCCCTGATATTCATCGATTGTCCCCACGTTAGGTGGGGCTCCTTTCGCTCTCAGATAGTTCTAGATTGGATAATCATTTACACTGTCTGGCCTAACATGATCGATTTGAATCATTAGAATCCTAGGAGCGAAGGCAGGGCATGTTGCATGTTGCACCTGCCTGCCGAGCATGTGCGGAGGCCTGGGTTCCGTCCCCAATACTAGAAAAGCTAACTATTAGGTAGTTAGTTCTTCTATAACTGCCTTGCCTGCTTGAGACCCCCATAGAACACATTGTAAATTTACCTTTCTCAAAGTAAAGGGGAAATTTTGGGGGGGGCAAGAGGGTATTTCTGGGAGTATTTATCCATAGCTCCATCCTACAGAGCCTGACACAAGTGAGGAACTAGGTTCCGTCCTCAGCATGACAACAATAATTAACTTGCAAGGATACCCATGCCCAACTGAAAACGAATCACAAGGACTCCCAGCAGGCTTATTTGGGAAAGCCTGCAGCTCACGAGGGATATGGAAGGAGAGTATCCAGTCTGGACCAGAGTAACCCCACCAGAGCCCAGCTGCCAGCCAGCCGACTGGCTGGTGATTAGGCCGACGGTTGGCCCTGCCACACCAATACACACGGACACACCCAGGTAGCCCAAAGTCCCCACCCGATTGGGTCTTTGCCCTGGCCAGCATTCCTTTTCTTTTCTCTCATTCTTCTACTTTCCAATTTTAAAGAAACGTCTTCATGCTCTCTGCTGCCTAGGCACAGCTAGGACATCTTATCCATGGTGAGCAAGATCCTCCAGGCTCTGTGCAGCCAAGTCTAGGATTCCACAGGAAACTGTGGATGAAGCCATATTAACCACACTGCCATTTATTTACTGCCTCCCCAGCCCCCCGCCTCCCGCCCCCCGCCCCAGCCTTTTGTGGCACTGGAGACTGAAGCCCGAGCCTTGTCACTGTTCATCCAGCATTATCCACGAGTTACTCAGTTCTGTTCATTATCCCACTTCCCTGGTTGTTTGGGTTTTTTTGTTTGATTGATTTGTTTGATCGATTTGTTTGTTTGTTTTTAAAGATTTATTTATTTATTATATATGAGTATACTTTAAATGTTTTCAGACACACCAGAAGAGGGCATCAGATCTCATTATGGATGTTTATGAGCAACCATGTGGTTGCTGGGATTCGAACTCAGGACCTTGGGAAGAGCAGTCAGTGTTCTTAACCGCTGAGCCATCTCTCCAGCCCCTGTTTGTTTGTTTGTTTGTTTGAGACAGGGTTTCCTCTGTGCAGCCCCAACTGTCCTGGAACTTGCTCTGTAGTCCAGGTCGGCCTCAAACTCAGAGATCTGCCTACCTCTGCCTCTCGAGCATGGGAATTAAAGGCATGCGCCACCACTGCCCGGCTATGTTTTGTTCTTGTCCCCACTTTACTGAGTAGAACTTGAACCTAACAATGTGCCTTGTCTAAGGGCCCTGGAATAAAGAACTGGGCTGCAGGAGTGTGTGGAGGGATACAGAACAGGGAAAGAAAATGTCCTTTGGTTACCATGGCAGTTGGGGCAAAGTTATGTGGTATAGTGTATGGATAGCACACTCTAGGCCCTGGGTTCACTGCCAGAAACAAGGTTAGTGAAGATTGTAGAGGTGTGTCACTCACTCACTCACTCATTCATTCACTCACTCATTCATTCATTCATTCATTCACTCACTCATTCCATAAGCATTTATTGACTTGAGTGTCTTGACATCTGGAAAAGGTGAGCTTCAAGCCAGGAATGGTACTTTGTGCCTCCAATGCCAACACTGGGGAGTCTGGGGCAGTGGGATTTCCAGGAGACTGAGGTAAGCCTAGGCTACACAGGGAGTTCCAAGCTAGCCTAAACTACAGAGTGAGACTCAAAAATGAAACAAAGCAATCCAGGTGGTGATGGTGCACACCTTTAATCCCAGCACTTGAGAGGCCGAGGCAGGAGAATCTCTGTGAGTTCAAGGCCTGCCTGGTCTACAGAGAGAGTTCCAGGACAGCCAGGGCTATTATTTAGAGAAACCCTGTCTTGAAAGACCACACACACACACACACTCAGCATAAACCTAAGGACAACACTGTACAAATCCTCTCTTGGTCTCTCTTCCTTTTGTGTGTGTGTGTGTGTGTGTGTGTGTGTTTGCTTTGTTTTTTGAGATGGAGTCTCTCTGTGTAGCCCTGGCTGTCCTAGAACTCATTATATAGACCAGACTGGCCTTGAACTCAAAAGGATCTGCCTGCCTCTGCCTTCTGAGTGCTGGAATTGATGGTGTGTACCACAGGGGCTGCTCCTTCTCTGGGTTTGTAGAGACAGAGGCCTGCCACTTATCACTGACTGATCTAAAACTGACTTTGTAGACTAGGTTGGCCTTGAGTGGTGACTCACTGCCTCTGTCTCCTGAGTGCTGGGAGTAGGGTATGCACCGAAATACTTGGTCTACCTTTCTCTGTGTGCACTGTACCAGGCCTTGCTACCCCTGACTGCGGGGTACCCTCCTTATTCATAGCGAGCAGAGTCTTTTGCCAATCTGCAAACGCAGTACCTCTTGTCCGTACTTTGGCCATTTGGGGCTTTTTCTGCGCCTGCTCGGATGTGAGCTCCTCGGTTCGTCTCAGCAGGCCGTCTCCCACCCAACACTTGCCATGCCTTTAGCCTGTCGGCCTATCTCCTATCTTTACCTTTCTCTCTGGTCTCTCACGCCCACCTTCTCACTGAGAAAAGCTCTGTGTGGGCACTAGTATGCCGGCCCAGCTCCGTTCTTTCTCCCACTTTCTCTACTTTTATTTATTTTATGTCTGTGAGTGTTTTACCTACATGTATGTATGCATACCACATGCATGCCATCAGAAGAGGGCATCAGATCCCTGGAACTGGAGCTACAGAGGGCTATGAATATGCTGGGGATTGAACCCAGGTCTAACTCTTAACTACTGAGCCATCTCTCCAGCCCTTCACGGGCTTCTTTCCCTCTTGCATCCTAGCAGCTCCAGGGTGCAGTGGGGAAGAGGGACAGGAGCCGGTTAACTTTGTTTCATTTTGTTTTGTTGCCGGGGATAAAACTCAGGACCCCATGCACTCTGCCTCTGAGTTACACTGCAGCTGGGCACTAAGGTAGGACTGGGAGGACTTTGTAGGCTGAGACAGGGATCATTTAAATCCACCAGTTCAAGGGCTGTCTGGGAACATAGTAAGAATTTATCTCAATAAATACATTAGCTGGGGTGATAGCACACGCCTTTAAGCTCAGCACTCACGAGTCAGAAGCAGATCTCTCTGAGTTCAAGACCAACCTACATAATGAATTCCAGACCAGCCCACACGACGTAGTGAAAGTGTCTCAAAACCAAACCAAACCCCAAACAAAACACCCTGAAATTAAAACGAAAGCCAGGTAGTGGTGGCACAAACCTTTCATAACGGTAGAGGCAGAAGCAGGTGATCTCTGAATTCGAGGCCAGCCTGGTCTGAACAGAGGGTTCCAAGACAGGTCGGGATACACAAAGAAACCCTGTCTTGAAAAATCAAAAAATAAAAATAAAGTTTAAAAAATAATCAGCTAAACAAATAAATAAATAACCCATAGGAAGCTTTCCCAAACATACACATATTCTTAGTGCGATGGGAGAAGCAGATAAGGTGGTATGGAGTCCTATGGTGCATCGTGTACCCAAGCCAACCTCTCTCTGGCTCCTACCCTACACTTGGCTTTCCCACCTCAAAGGGGCCTGGGCTTCAGCATGGCCTGAGGGAGGAGAGACGCAACCATGGTCTCCTAGATTTTTTTTTTTTTTTATGTGTGTGTTTTGAGACAGAAACTTTCCATGTTGTCCAGGCCAGCCTGAAACTCCAAACTCCCCTGCCTCAGCTTCTCAGGAGCTGGAATTACAGGTATGTACCACCACATCTCACTCTGAACGTTGGACCTGTGAGAGTCTGGGTCCCGCTGGGAATGATAAAGAAGACTTATTGTACTCTCTGCCCTGTTTCCCTGGCCATCAGCTTCTAAGTCCTGTAGGGGGCAGGGCCCCAGTGATGGGAGGTGTCTTCTCAGGACACAGGGATTTGTCTTCCTAGCAAGGTCTGCACTCCCACTGAGGGCCTCTGCCATCTGGGATGGTCTCAGAGCGGGGCTTATCATCTGAAGCACGCTCAGGGGCACCATGCAAGAACAGAGCCAGGCATATACCTGTAAACCCAGCATGGTAGTAGACATTGTAATCCCAGCACTCAGGAAGCTGAGGCAGGAGGACTGTGAATCCCAAGAAGCTGCTCTAGAGAATAAAGGTCCCGCCTCAAAACCCAAAAAGATGGCTAATGGCTCAGGTGGCCAGAAAAGGCTCGGCACCTGTCCCTTAACATGTTGGTGCAAGCAACAGGACCCCAGGAACCCCCAGACTGCACTTTTTAGCCCTGGTTTTAGCAAAGGCAGTTGCATGGAGATTCTGCTGGTCTCAGGCCCCTCCCTGTGATGAGGGCCCGGGAGGCGGAGCAGAAAGACAATCAGGCCTTTGCTAGGCCAGGCTGGGGATTTAGCACTGGGCTCCCATTAGCCTGAGAAGCTGTTATTCTAGAACCTGATAACTGCCTGGGCTGGGCTGAGCCGCTGATAAGAGGCAGCTGTTTGAAGTCCAGAGTGATAACAGCTTCAGAAAAAGTCAATTAAGGCAGTGGGAAACATGGGTTAAGGTCACCAGCCTTGCCCGTGCGCCTTTCAACAATTCTCTCAACACAGCACTTAACTCCCAGATCAGATAGCCCAGCACGATGAGGGGGCTCACGGCCACCGGTTTCCAATGGTCAGGCACTATCTCAATGTTGGTGGGTGTCCTTATGCATGAGCTCTGTTGTTGCTGATGGGAGCCTATCAGCAGCCTTCTTGACCTCACTTCTTCTCAAAGGCATTCACTCTGTCTGTATACATGCACTTCCCAAATATGTAGAGTGCTCAACTTTGTGGCAGACACAGTTCTGGGCACCAGAAAGTCAGTGGGGAAGTAAGTCAGCAAGCGCCCCGTCTGTTCTCCCAGGGCTCATGATCTGGATGGCTGGAGAAAAACAATGAACCACTAACTGTGGTGGGTGGTGGAGGCAAAGGAGGAAATGCCAAGGAGAGGCAGAGCAGGGTAATCAGGCAGAGAGCGCTGGACTGCTGTCTGGGAGTCAGAATGACCTTTCCGAAGAAATGTGGTGGCTAAGAATGAGGCAAGACAGACAGACTTTCTAGGGAGGAGAGATGGGTGCAGAGGCCCTTTGGTGGGAACTGGGGCTGTCTGGAGGTGTGTGAGAGAGACAGACCATGAAGGTGGGCAGAGGGTAAATGTAGGTGGCAGGGTGGGCAGGATTTGTTGAGAGGTGACTTGGCTGGGGTTATGGCTCAGTGGTCTGCCATGCTGGAGACCCTGGGTTTAATCCCCAGCACCATTGTCTTTTATTGGAGGGAGGGGGCTAGAGAGATAGCTTGGAGGATAGGAACACTTGTTGCTCTTCCAGAGGACCTGTGTGCAGTTTCTAGCACCCACATGAGGCTGCTCACAACCATCTGTAACTCTAGTCCCAGGGGATTCAAAGCCTCTGGCCTTCTTGGGCAATTATATCCTCGTGCACATACCCATATGGAGACACACACACACACACACACACACAGACAGACAGGCACAGACAGACACACACACAGAGACAGGCAGACACACAGAGAAAGAGAATGAGAGATAGTCACACACATATGTACACAGAGAGAGAGGGTAATACACACACACAACAGAGAGACAGACAGGCACATACAGACAGGCACACACAGAGACAGATAGAGACAGACAGACAGAGATAGACACACACATGTACAGAGAGAGAGAGGGTGATACACACACAAAGACACACACACAAAGGAGATACACACAGAGACAGACAGATAGACAGACAGAGGAAGAGACAGGCAGACATACACAGAAACAGACAGACAAACAGACACACACAGAGACAGACAGACACACATAGACACACACACACACACACACACACCAGAGATAACTGCAAGAAAGGAAACCATAGGAAGGCCATCCCAAGAAACTGGGTTTCTTTTCTGAAATTTTCACTTGGCACCAAGTGGAAGCCAGATCGGAGGCACAAGTGTGGTCAGCCTCAAGTGCACATCTGGGAAGATGAATGCAGGCTCTACCACACACCCTTAGACCTCGGGCCAGATGTCTCACCCCTCTGCGCTCTGTCTGCACAGCTTCAGAACAGGCTTCTACTCAGCCTGAATACCAGATGCCTATTTTGTCCTGGTCCTGCTCTGGCGGCACGGGAGAGCCTTATGGGGGCTCATTCCAAACAAGGAATCTAACACTAAAACCAGAAACCCACAGGGAATGCGACCACTGTGTGGAAAGTGAAAATAGCATTGTTAGAAGGTGACTGAATCCAGTCAGAGACCACTGTGAGGATGTCACAGTTGGCTGGGGATCCAGAGGACACAGGAGGGGCCTTCTGTAGTAACAGCCCCAAATGAGGAGACAGAGCTTCAGGGAGATACAGATGTAGAGAGCCTGCTTCCTAGAACTTTTCCTTAGGGACAATCGAAGGCACAGAAGAGTCTCTGGCCTGCAGTGCTCAAAGGATGTTGGGGAGATTTTGTTGTTGTTGTTGTTTTGGGATAGGTCTTTCTGTATACCTCAGACTGGCTCTGAACTCATCTGCCACCTCTGCCTCTAGAATGTTCAGCTTACAAGTGTATCCTACCACGCACAGCTTGTTTGGTTTTACATTTTGTGCATATGTGAGCTAGTGTGTGCGTGTGCACATGTGCTTGCACACACAGAGGACAACTTTCAAAAGATTCGGGTCTGACCTTCCTCCATGTGGATCCTGAAAATCAAACTCAGGTCCTGGGACTTGGTGGCAGGTGCTTTTACACACCGAGTCATCTTGCTGTTCATTTTGTTTTAAAGGCATGATCTGACTGTGTGGTCTAGGTTGGCCTCCAATTTATCCTGTGTCAAGCTCCAGCTGAGATTACAAGCCTGCCCCGCTGCACATGGCCATTTGCTAGTGTCTCTACAGATTACAATAGGAGAGCTGGGGAGAACTGCAGTTTGCAAGTTGAGCAGACTTGGGGACTGAAGATGAACTCAGAGCCACCTAGGTCTTTGGCTCCGTGGCAGCAGGGGTGGCTGGTATTGGTGGAGGCGTTACCTTTTCTCCTTGTCATTGTAGAGAATTCTCAGTCCTGGAGAGGACTTTAGTAGGGTCCTCTTAGCATCCCCTTCCTTCCATACCAGAGCTCACCACTCCAGAGATTAATGGGATCTTATCATTCAGAATCTCACCAATGAAATCTTACCTGCTTGCCTCCAATGTATCATGTGGAAAAACTGTGGTCACATGGTTTATTTAATATCCCCTTTCCTAGGCTGGAGATGTCGCTCTTGGGTACACTTGCCAAGCATATCCAAGGCCTTGGACATCAGTTACCAGCATGGTAAATATTTTTTAAAAATCACTTTTCTATAGCCTTTCAAAAATAGTTATTGCCGGGCAGTGGCGTCACAAACCTTTAAACCCAGCACTCGGGAGGCAGAGGCAGGTGGATTTCTTAGTTCTAGGCCAGCCTGGTCTACAGAGTGAGTTCCAGGGCAGCCAGAGCTACACAGAGAAACACTATCTCGGAAAAGAAAGAAAGAAAGAAAGAAAGAAAGAAAGAAAGAAAGAAAGAAAGAAAGAAAGAAAGAAAGAAAGAAAGAAAGAAAGAAAGAAAGAAAGAAAGAAAGGAAGGAAGGAAGGAAGGAAGGAAGGAAGGAAGGAAGGAAGGAAGGAAGGAAGGAAGGAAGGAAAGAAGAAAAAGAAAGAGACAAATATCCCATGTTTGCGGAGCTAATATTCTACCTGCAGAGAATGATGATTCAAATCTAATTAACCAGTCCACAGAAAGCCTGACATGAGCAGATATGACGTAGAAAGGGAATGGGGAGAGAGTAAGGATGCATGTGGCTCTCATGTAGGTTCAATGCAGGACTCTGGCTTAAGGCCACATTTGAGGGGTCAGCTAGGAATGCTCTTGGGGACAAGGACATCCCAGTTGAGTAGGGAGGGGGTTTGTGTGAGGAACAGCAAGGGGACACAGTACACAGCTGAAACAGTGCAGAATGTCAGGGGGATGGCTTCTGCAGAGGGGTAGGGTGCAGGCAATGAAGCGCTGTGGACTTTCCATTGCCGATGGCAAATCAGGGATGGCTGAAACTCTGACTGCACCGTGAAGAAGAGGACATGCAGAAGCCTCGAATTTTGTTCTTTCCAGCAGGACATTCCCACACATACCTTGGGCAAAGCTGGAAATGGGGTTGAGGAGAAGGGAGCTGGGTTGGTATCAGGAAACTAACTCATGCTGCCCAGGCACACTAAAGTTCTTGGGGACAAGACTGGAAGACACACCAAGTGAGTTAATTCGGGCAGTCTGGTGTGCAAATAGGCCTTCGACCGGTTTGATCCTCACATGGCCACAGACAGCCTGACTGAAGCATGGCAGCGAGGCCCTCAAAGTCTCCTCCTTCCAAAGCTTTCTAGAGTGCTGTGGCAGCCAAGTCTTGGATGTTAGCTGCCATTGCTTGGGTCCCCACCTTTATTCATGTCCTTTAGTCTTCCTCTGTTTGACTCTTAGCTTCTCAGGAAAGGACCACTTCCCAGACATGCTAATTAATCCAGACCTCTCCCCCACACTCTCCAAAAGTCACAAACCTTTATGACTTTTATGACTTTGGCCAGGAGACAAGTTGGGGAAGGGATCCAAATTCATGACCCCGGGAGTCAACCTCTAGCCTCGGTTGTGCCTTTAAACTTGCCAAGTTGGTACATGACCAGTGACATGTAAATTGTTTTGAAATTCCTAACAAAACCAGTGAGTAGCTCCTAGAACAACGGTTAGGTATAAAACCCTTTGCATGGCATTGGGGGAGGGGTGTCACAGGCCTCTGAACTGCCTCCGAAGGCCTCTTTAGCTCTGGTTTTTTGGTGCTGCCTGAGTCACCAGCCTTGGGGAGAGTCTGGGTTGTTTATTTGTTTGTCTATCTGTTTGTTTGGGGGGGTAAGGGGGGGCTCACGGGTGACTTAAGACTTGGGGTGGGTTTTTTTTTTCTTCAAGATTTGTATTCTTCAGCCAGGCATGGTGGCGCACGCCTTTAATCTCAGCAATCAGGAGGCAGAGGCAGGTGGATTTCTGAATTCGAGGCCAGCCTGGTCTACAGAGTGAGTTCTAGGACAGCCAGGGCTATAAAGAGATACCCTGTCTCGAAAAAACCAAAAAAAAAAAAAAAAATTTGTATTCTTCTTAATTATGTGACTATGTGTGCACATCTGTGTGTGGGTGCATGTACATGGAAGGCAAGAGGTGGCACAGGGAGCTTGGGTTGTGAGTCACCCAGTGTGGGTACTGAGGACTGAACTCAGGTACTCTGCAAGAGCAGTATCTCTTAACCACCGAGCCCTGGTCTTGCTTTCCTTGAGTTTTAAAACAGATTTCTTTGTAAAGACAAAGAACTTGTGTCTAGAACTTGCAAGCTGTTGTCTTGGGGACCCAGGGGTGCACATGTGTGATGGAGAAGGCAAGGTCCCCGTGGATGAAAGGCCCACCACTTGTTGCAAAATAAGAGATGCAAGGGTGGTGGGAAGGACCTTAAAGTAGGTGGAGAGGTGGAAAAAGAGAGATAGGTCCAGGGAACCACAGGCAGAATGAGGGGAAGCTGTGGGCAGAGCAGGGGACCAGGCCCTGGTATCTCCACAGAGAGGAAGCCACGCCCAGATGGGAGGAGGGAGGCCTCTGTGAATCTGAGGGCATGCGCTCCCACCTCCACTCACGTTGACAGAGGATCTGGGAGATCTGGTGGCTTTGAGCCAAATCAGTCACCACCCTTTCTCACCAGGTAGTGCCTCTCTGCACGTTCACACCCAGTGCCCTGCTGGCAGGGGCTGTAACCTGAGCCCTGAGAGCCAGCAGGAGGAGAGAGCCGGTCTCCCCCAGCTTCCTTGCACCCCAAGGCTCACACAGGTTCAGCCCACGAAAAAAAGGGTACGAGGATTAGAGACGGATGACAGGCTGTCAGCAGTTCCCTGAGGACAGCTCCGTAATCCCGACACCCCAAGCTACAGTGCCCTTTGATCCAGCCTCTGAAAGCTTGATTATAAGACCCAGCCCTTGTTTCCATAAAGGGGAGAACAATTGCTCCCAGCCCAGACAAAGGACTCTTTGTACAGACCTGGGACCCGCGCCCCAGGAGCCTCCTGGGGGAGGTAGGACAACCGCGCCCAGGGCAAGGAGGAGGGGTGATGAAGTAGGGCCGTGCTGGGGCGAGGCAACCAAGGCTCCCGCCAAGCGTGGGGGAGAAGGGCAAAGGCCTTTAGGGACGTCTTATGCTCCGCCCAAGGAGCAAGCCCAAGCTCAGAGGAGGCGGGGCTCCCTGCTGAATTGCTTTAGCCTTGAACTCAGGATATACTTGGTCATACCAAGTTCCAGAACAGCCAGAGCTACACCTTGAGACCTGTCTCGGAAACAAAACAAAACAAACAAAAAACCCGTAATCTTTATCCCTGTTAGACTGATGTTGGGGAAGGGCTGGCTCCTCTTTGCCAGGTATCAACACCTGAGCAAGCAAACTGGTATCAGGGTAGAGAGAGAATCTGGACTAATAAAGAAGGATGCTCGGTGGGGAGATAGCCACAGCTGTATTTGGACCAGCAGCCTGCTTGGCGCTGTCTTTGCCCATCTGCAGCTGCTGTACAACTTACCTGGATATAACCACACAACACCCTCAGACTTTGCCAAGCAAATCAGCCTATTGCAGCGGCAAGAGCTTTGCTGTCCTTCCCTGAGCAAGGGAGAGGCCTGTGGATTGGTGGCACTTGTACCCAAGCTTGCTACACCCTGAGTGCATTTGTTAGTTAAATCAATGCTTTCTTTCTTCACTCTGCGACTGCAGGCATTGACTAGGAGGAGGCTTGAGGGTGGCCGGAGGCTTCTTCCCTGACAGAGGCAGTTGTGAGCCAGGGAGTCTGGTTTGACCCTGGGGGAGTCAGGAGAACCAAGGCTGGGCTTGGGAACTTACTAAAGTTGCCCCTGCAGAAACCAAAACAGCTTATGTGATGGGGAGATTAAAAAAAAAAAAAAAAAAAAAAAAAAACCAAAACACTGTTGAACGTCAGCTTCACATATATTTACTATCAACTCAGTGATAGTATCTAGCCCAGCTTAGTACTCATCTTGAAGGGAGATAGCCACCTCCGTAGTATTGGCAACTGGGAGTTTAGGTTGAAGATATTTTAGGGGTGGCATCTGTAATCTTAATATCCGGGAGGCTAAGTCAGGGGGATGGTAAATCAAGGCTGGGTTACATAGTGGGGCCTTGTTTCTAAATTTAAGTAAATAAATAATAAATTGACTAACAAAATGAATAAACATGGCTCCAGGGCTGGAACTGTGCCTTTGTTGGTAGAGAGCAAGCCTAGCAAGCGCAAAGCCTTGGGTACCATCCTTCGCAGGACTAAGACTAGAGTGCTGCTGTAGCTCTGGGACGTGAAGGTAGGAGTATCAGTTCAAGTCCATGCTCAGCTACGCAGAGCTTGAAGTCAGTGTAGGGCAGATGGACTCTCAGAAACAAAGAAATAGAAGCTGATGGGATGGCCCAGTGGTTAAGAGCATTTGTTGTTCTTGCAGAGGACTCGATGTAGTTCCCGGCACCTACACTGGGCAGCTCATAAATCTAGTTCCAGAGGATTCTACCCTTCTTCTGGCCTCAGAGGGCACCTGCACATGCATGTAGGCATACATGCTATGCATATACGTTTTTTGTTTTTGTTTTTGTTTTTTTTGTTTTTTGAGACAGGGTTTCTCTGTGTAGCCCTGGCTGTCCTGGAACTCACTCTGTAGACCAGGCTGGCCTCGAACTCAGAAATCTGCCTGCCTCTGCCTCCCGAGTGCTGGGATTAAAGGCGTGCGCCACCGCGCCCAGCACATATAAGTATTTTTTAATTAAAAATAAGGAAGAATAATTAAGGGTTGGGGCTCAGTAGTAGAGAATTTGTCTAATATGCATGAAGACTTAAATTCTTAGTCTAGGGGAAAAGTCACATGCAAAAAATAAATAAATATAAAAAGGCCTTTCATTGAGAGGGAGGGAGGGGGCTTTGAAGAATGAGACCAGGTATAAATCACTAAGTAACAGATCAAAACACCAGTGATTCCCGCCTTGCCTTTAATCTCAGCCCTCAGGAGGCAGAGGCAAGAGGGTAGATCTCTCACTTCAAGTCCAGCCTGGTCTACAGAGTGAATTCCAGGACAGCCACGTCCTCACTGAGAAACCTTATCTCAAAAAACAAGACAAACCAAAACCAAAACCAAAACTGCCAGAGATTCAATAACTGGTAGGAAAAGCCAGGCCTAGGGTACATGCTTTTAAGCCCAGCATTCATTTGAGAGGGGAGAGTCAGGGAGACCTCAGAGAGTTTGAGGCCAGCCAGATCTACATAATGAGTTCCAAGCCAGCTACAGCTACATAGTAAGACCTGGATGCCTCCATTGACGATTGGTCTTTGGAGAAGTTCCTCAGATAAAATAGAGTTCTTTAGCTGGACAGAAGCTATGGCCATGCTAGCGTAGGAGATGAAGATCAAGTCATGTAAATGGGGGCTGGTGAGATGGCTCAGCAGTTAGGAACCCTTGTCATTCTTGCTGAGGACTTGGTCAGTCCCCGGTATCCACCCGGTTGCAGCTTAGAACTATACACAGGCACATACACATGCAGCCAAAACGCTCACACACATAAAATAAGCAAATCTTAAAAGAATTAAAAACAAATAAATAAGCTCATGCAAATAGCCCTAGACTGTGGGTCTGATCTGTAGACTATGAGAGATGTTTGGTACAAGAATGTAGAAGTCATGACTCCTTTGGGGGTTGAACAACCCTTTCCCAAGAGTCGCCTAAGACCTGGGACAACACAGATTTACATTATAATTCATAACAGTAGCAAAATTAGTTATGAAATAGCAACAAAAATAAGCTTATGGTTGGGCTCACCACAACATGAGGAACTGTATTAAAGGGCCCCAGCATTAGGAAGGCTGAGAGCCACTGCTCTAGAGGCAATGGGGCTCACGCTGGAGTGTGTCACAGGTCTCTGGGTCTGTAGGACAGTTGAGCAGACCTCATGATGAAGAAGGAGAAGCTTTGGAGTTGGGGACGAGAGGGAGGGGACCTCCAGCTGACCCCAGGGAGAAGGCTCATGGGCTGGAAAACAGGATCGCAGGTGCCAAACAGGTCCTTGCGCATGGAAACAGGCTTTGTTGACTTTGGCAGCCCCACCCTCAGCCTCCTCCTGCCCCATGAGGGCCTGAAACTGACACTGGGCCATTCTGGGGGGTTGGAGATGTTCCCAGTCCAGTCCTGTTCAGGCCAGCTGCAGCAGGCTGCTTGCGCTCCTGGCTTGCAAGAGGGCTTAAGAGGCACAAGGGGCTGGTACCCAGGCCCCGCAGGTGAAGGCCAGGGCTGGGGGACATTAAGACTGAAGGATTGGTCTCTTTTTCTCAGACTGTAAGCCCAGCTGAAGGAGATGACTGTTATAAGGACTGCTCCAGGGTGTCCCCTCAGGGGCCTGACATCCAGATAAGTGCTAATTAACCACCACAACAAATCGGCAGTTAAAGAAACAGATGTCCACAACCAGACTGACCGGGAAGGGACAAAGTGGCAGGGCCAGCTCTGCTGTACCACTTGGCAGCAGCCTCTTGGGTTGAGCGGGCATCTCATTCATCTGCCCGCATCAAGGGAGAAACTCAGGTCTCTCCTGACTTGACTGAAGGATTAGGTGGAAGCCATCACTGGGAAGGAGGGGATGAGAGATAAGGAAAAAAAAGCAGTCAATGGAGAAAGATAGGCACGAAAGGGAATAGAGCCTTTAATCCCAGCACTTGGGAGGCAGAGGCAGGCAGATTTCTGAGTTCGAGGCCAGCCTGGTCTACAGAGTGAGTTCCAGGATATCCAGGGCTGCACAGAGAAACCCTGTCTGGAAAAACCAAAATCAAAAAAAAAAAAAAAAGGGAATAGAGAACTGTGTGTGCTCACGTGTGTACATGTACACATATGAAATGTGTGTATTACTTGTGTATATACATTATTGTTATTGTTGTTGTTATAATTTTGAAACAAGGTCTCACCATGTAACCCTGGCTAGCTGTGTAGACCAGTCTGGCTCCAACTCTTAGAGATCCAACTGCTTCTGCCTCTGCAGTGATGGTGTTCAAGACAAATACCACTTCATCTGGCCTTAAAAAATTTTAAACAGTTTTTAAATTCACTTTGTAGACCAGGCTGGCCTCGAACTCAGAAATCCGCCTGCCTTTGCTTCCCGAGTGCTGGGATTAAAGAGGCGTGCGCCACCACGCCCGGCTTTTTTTTTTTTTTTTGTTTTGTTTTGTTTTGTTTTGTTTTGTTTTGTTTTTTGAGACAGGGTTTCTCTGTATAGCCCAGGCTGTCCTGGAACTCACTTTGTAGACTAGGCTGGCCTCGAAATCAGAAATCCACTTGCCTCTGCCTCCCAGGTGCTGGGATTAAAGGCATGTGCCACCACGCCCGGCTTTAAACGTTTTTGATAAATTATTTCATGTAGCAAGCCGGCCTGCCGCTTACAAGGACTGGGTACACCTGGGAGGCAGGCTGGGGCTGAAAGATCCAGAGAAATAATGGAGCCAAGATGATTCCCTGTTCAAGGCTCAATGTTTACTAGCAGTCTGTGCTTATAAAGGGGGGAAGCCCATCCCCTGCCATGCCAGGCTTCTTGATGTTTTGTTGCCACATTGTTAGCACTAGTCCGCCAGAGCCGTTAGCAGTAAGTCGCCAGTTCCACTCTTGGTGCCTGGAGTCATTCCAGGCTGCCAGGCTGGCAGTTTATTCAGGAATCTCTCAGGAAGACAGGTTCAGACTCTTGGCAGGTGGCAGAATCTCAGGGCAGTTGTCACTTCAAAAGAAGCCAGCCAAGTCAGAAAGCTGCACCGCAGGTGGGCCCACCTCAGTAACAAGGTTTGTACCAGCCCGCTTCAGGCTGGGGGAGGCTACAGTTTCACTTATCCCAGGCTGGCCTTGAACCTCTGATCCTCCTGCCTCTACCTCCCCAGTACTGGAATGGCGCTGAGATTACAGGCCTGAGCCACCCTGCCCAGTCTTGTGTGGTTTTGGAAACAGAAGCCAGAGCTCGATCGACTGAGCTACACCCAGAGTCCAACACTGAACAAATGTATTTACTGTTTGCCCAGCTGGCCTTAAATGTGTGATCTTCCTGCCTCAGTCTTCCAAGTGTTTTGATTTCAGGTGTGTACCTCAGAACCCAGCTCCAGTGTTCTACACTTTGTTACATCCCTTTTCAGAGAGCTCTCAGAAAGGTAGAAAGGTGATCTAAGAAGACCATCATGAAGGATGGAGAGGTGGGGTAGCACAGAATTCCAGGAATACGCTTTCTGGGCAAGGCAAAAGGACCAGCAATAGGAGAGTAGGAGGGAAGAGCAGGAGAAGTGCCACACACAGGCCATAGCCGACCTTGGTTCTTGTGGGCAAGCACCCTTCAGCTTATCACCCTGGTGCTGGCCAGTTCAGGGCTTCCTGTTCCATTTCTGCTGGCCATGTAGTCAGTGTTCCAGCTTACAGTTATCCCTACAGGCAGGGAGTTCAGTGGGCCAAAACCTTAGGACTACCCTCAGCAACTGGACTCCAGCAGTCTTTGCTTCCTGTCTTTGAGATAGATGCCTCTATTTTCTGCGCCCTAATTTGAGGGAAGTTGAGCACTCAGGGAGCTGTAAGCCCAGAGTAAGTTGCAGAGGCTGCGAGGGTGAAGGAGAAGCTGGAGGACTTGGGCTGTAACCTGAGGTTTCTCAACCCAGGTCCTGACTTTATTATCTCTGCATCAAAGTCTCCCTGCCCATCCTGTAGGAGATCTAATTACAATAACAGTAAACCAGTAACAGCTGCTATTTACTGAAAGCATTCCTTGGGCCATACATACCTCCAGATAAGTGCACTTATTTTAATTTACATCTAAAATAGCAAGAAAGACAATTCTTATGTTCTTTTGATTTTTTAATGTGGTTTTGTTTTGTTTTGTTTTGTTTTTTTGGTTTTTCGAGACAGGGTTTCTCTGTGTAGCCCTGGCTGTCCTGGAACTCACTTTGTAGACCAGGCTGGCCTCGAACTCAGAGATCTGCCTGCCTCTGCCTCCCAAGTGCTGGGATTAAAGGCGTGTGCCACCACTGCCCGGCTGTGGTTTTGATTTTTAAAATTTTTGTTTCTTGAGACAGGGTAGCTCTGGCTGTCCTGGAATTCCCCCTGCAGACCAAGCTGACCTCAAATTCAGAGATCTGCCTGCCTCTACCTCCTGAGTATTAGGCTTAAGGTGTACTCCACACCTGGATGTTTCAATTTTTTTGAGGCAGGGTCTCTCAAGACTCAGTCTAACATTAGTCGGTCTGAACTTGCTGTGGAGCTGAGGATAACCTTGAATTATTGATCATCCTGAGGCCATCTCCCAAACGCTGAGGTTTTATAGATAATGCATTTGTGTGCATGGTATGTGTGTGTATGTGTGCATGTTCACATGTGTATGAACATATGTATGTGTGCATGTGTACTCATGTGTGTGTAGAGGCCAAGGTTGATTTCAAGACACTTCTTGGATTGTTCTTTAACCTTCTTTTTAAAATTATTTACTTTTATTTTATGTGTATGAGTGTTTTGCCTGGTGTCCACAAAAGCCACAAGAAGATATTGGATCCCCTGGAAATGAAGTTCCTGGGAGTTGTGAGCCTTCATGTGCCTGCTGAGACTTGAACCCAGGAAGAGGAGCTTAGCCATTGCCACAGGTTTGCTGGCCTGAGCATCCTCTCAGCCAACCCAGCCTGCCAGTGCTCCCCAACTTCCCAACCTACCAGGGCTATCCAACTTCCCAGACTTTTCTTCCCCCACCCCCCCACCCCCCATTGAAATATCTTGAGTGGCCAAGATCTTTCTATGTAAGCATGAGATCAGATCTCCAGCAGCTTCCTGGAGCCAGATGCAGCAGCACATCTACCTGTGGTCTCTGCTCTCAGCCATCTGAGCTGTGCGGACAGGAGACTCCTCAGACGCGTTCTATGCCTGCTACATGTCACACCATGGCGGTGAAGGAGTCTCAGATAAAGTGGAAGGTGAGAACCCGTTTCTGAGGTTGTCTGACCTCTGCTGGAACAGTCACACAAAGAGGGAGAGGGAGAGGTAGGTGTGTGTGTGTGAGTCTCTCTGTGTGTTTTATTTTTATTGGGCTGACGAGATGGCTCAGCAGGTAAAGGCACTTGCTGCCAAGCCTGACAATCTGAGCTCAATCCACAGGACCCACATGGTGGAAGCAGAGAACTGACTCCTAAAAATTGTTCTGTGACCTCCACATGCATGACACACTTATATTCACAAATAAATAGCTAGGCTGGGTATGGTGGTATTCATCACTAATCCAAGCAGTACAGAAAGAAAGGCAGGCAATCACTTCAAATTAAAGGCCTGTCTAGTCTACATAGTGAGTTCCAAGTCAGTTGAGGCTTATAAATAAAAATAAATAAATAAATAAATAAATAAATAAATAAATAAATAAATAAATGTTAAAAAAAAAAAGCCACTCTAAGCCGGGCGTGGTGGCGCACACCTTTAATCCCAGCACTCGGGAGGCAGAGGCAGGTGGATCTCTGAGTTCGAGGCCAACCTGGTGTACAAAGTGAGTTCCAGGACAGCCAGGGCTACACAGAGAAACCCTGTCTTGAAAAACCAAAAAAAAAAAAAAAAAAAAAAAAAAAAAAGCCACTCTAGGGCTCTGAGAGTTGAGAGTATAAAAATTTGAAGGCAGGGCAGCCTGTCTTGGGGAAAAAGCCATCTTTATGCAAAAACTTGTGATATGTTTTTGTAGTATGGCCAGCTCCTGGGGAGCCAAGGCAGAAGGATGAGCCAGGAGTTAGAGGCCAGCCTAAATGGCACTGTGAGGTCTTGTTGCTAAGAGGAAAAAGGAAGAGGAGAGAAGAGGGAAAGAACGCCCCCCCGCCCCCCCCACCCCCCGTGTGAACACATCAGATATTCTTTTTGAAGGCCAAGGGATAGATATCAAGCCAGGAGTCCTGCTTCCTGGATGAGCACAGTTTGACTTGCCTCTCCTCCTGCTCGTAGACCCCTGAGGACCCCAGTCACCTCTCAGCGGAAGGTGAAAGAGAACACCTACCTGTGCCTGTTCCCATGGCTTCCCACCGCGTTCTCCCCACCGTATGGTACTAATCCACTGTGGCTTCATGGCGGAGGGAGGGGATGGGGGCATTCCCATGTTCTAAAATTCACTCGTGTGTTGAGTGAGTTTTGGCACATGCCAACAATCCTGTGCTCCGCACACAATCAAGTCTTGGAGCATTTCTTTCCTTTTTGAATTTTATGCATATAGGTATTTTACCCGAATGCATGTCTGTGCACAGTGTGTGTGTGCCTGGTGCCTGCAGAGGTCAGAAAAGGGTCAGATCCTTTGGTGTTATAGACAGTTGTGATCCATCGCCATATGGGTGCCAAGCACTGAACACAGTCTGTGTGTTTAACATCCAAGCCATCTCTCCAGTCACTTTCTTGTTTTGGTTTTGAGAGGATCTCACCACGCAGCTCTGTCATGCCTGGAACTCATTCTGTGGGCCAGGCTGACCTTGAACTCACAGAAGCAACCTGCCTCTGAGAAGACCAGAATTTGGTTCCCAGAATTCACATTCCCCGCTGCTATCAATCTCTGTAACTTCAGTTCCGGGGAATCCATCGCCCCCTCCATCCTCCATGGGCACTGCACTCACATGGTACCCTGACATATGTGCAGGAAAACAAAAAACAACTGTACGTACAAAATAAAAATAAATAAATAAAATTTAAAAACAATTTTATTTGTGGCTGGAGAGATGACTCAGCAGTTCAGAGTGGCTGGTGTACTTAGGACACCTATGGACTAATGCACACACATACATACACTCACAATATACATATAAACACACTCTCATACATACACACTTACATATACACATACATTCTCTCTCATACACACATACACTCACACATACACGTACAAATACTCTCTCATACACATACCACATACACACTCACTCATAAACGCATATATACATACATACATACATACATATATACATGTACCACATACACACAGACTCATTCACACATGTAGGAAGCCGCCCTCACATTCGCCGTTGCAAGATGGCGCTGACATCCTGTGTTCTAAGTGGTAAACAAATAATCTGCGCATGTGCCAAGGGTAGTTTTCCACCCCATGTGCTCTGCCTTCCCCGTGACAACTCGGCCGATGGGCTGCAGCCAATCAGGGAGTAATACGTCCTAGGCGGAGAATAATTCTCCTTAAAAAGGGACGGGTTTTCGCCATTCTCTCTCTTGCTCTGGCTCTTGCTTCTTGCTCCTAAAGATGTAAGCAATAAGGCTCTTGCACTCTTGCGCTCTGGCTCCTGAAGATGTAAGCAATAGAGCTCTGGCTCTCTTGCTCTCTGGCTCCTGATAAGTAAGCAATAAAGCTTTTGCCGCAGAAGATTCCGGTTTGCTGCGTTCTTCCTGGCCGGTCGCGTGAACGCGTGTAAGACACACACACACTCACACATATACATATAAATACTCTCTTACACACATACACATACAGACTCTCTCACACACATACACATACCACATACACATATACTCATTTACATACATAAACATTACCACACATACACACACATACTCATACACACACAAGCATACAGGTATATATACATACCACACACACACATACATGCACATACACCCACGTAATTAAAAATAAAATAAACTTTGAGAAAATTACTTATTATTATTTTGTGTGGGTACTCATACCACAGCACACATGGAGGCCAGAGGACAATTTCATGGAGTTGATTCTATGCCGTCACTTTAAGGGCATCTGTCAGTATGCTTGCATGCCAAAAGTCTTTACCCTCTGAGCATCTGCCAGCCATCAAGTCTGAAGTATTTCTAGCCCTTGTATTTCCCAGAACTGGTTTGGGATAAGCTTACTTCGACTCTTACCCCCAGATGAGCATTCATTCTGACACTATTGTTTTGTTTGGGTGTTTTTCAAGGCAAGGTTCTCTAGTAGCCTTGGCTGTCTGAAGTTCACTCTGTAGACCAGGCTGGCCTCCTCGGAGATCCACCTGCCTCTGCCTCCTGAGTGTTGCGACTCCTCCTTGGCTGACAGTGTTGTATTCCCTCCTCCCAAGCCCACTCTCCAGGTCTGAACCCAGGGCCTTGGTCTTGCTACACACATTCTACCACTGAGCTAAGTCCCAATCCTGACACTGTTGTTTAACTTTTTCTATAAGTAGAGTTAGGCAGTCTGGACTATTTTGTGTCTGGTTGCCTTGAGGTATACCCATTGTGTGTGAGCTTAAACTTTATTTTCTTTTATGATATATAAATGTACATTTATTATTATTATTATTATTATTATTTGCATAGTAATGAAACCTTGAACCCAGCACTTAGTGCTGCATGCATGTCGAGCAAGAACGCTAGCTATCATTGCATTATATCCGTTGTCCTCCACTGTGACTTTCTGTTGTTTTTCTAGAAATTAGGATTGATCATTAGGGGGCTGGTGAGATGGCTCAGGGGGTAAGAGCACCTGACTGCTCTTCCAAAGGTCTGAAGTTCAAATCCCAGCAACCACATGGTGGCTCACAACCACCTGTAACAGAGATCTGATGCCCTCTTCTGGTGTGTCTGAAGACAGCTACAGTGTACTTACATATAATAAATAAATAAGTTTTAAAAAAAAAAAAAAAAAAAGGATTGATCATTAGAATGTCTGTGTATTGGTGCTTTGCCTGCATTCGTGTGGTGGCATGTGTTCCTAGGACCTGCCAGAGGCCAAAAGAGGGCTTGGATTCCCTGGAACTGGAGTTGCAGACCTTTGTAAGTCAGCATGTGAATGCTGGGAACTGAGCCCATGTTCCCTGGAAGAGCAGCCAGTGTTTCTAATCACTGAGTCATCTCCCCAGGGTGCCTCCATTGTGCTTATCGCTGAGTCGTCACATCTCCACTGTGCTTTAGAGAGAATTAACTTACTCTTTGGTTTTGCCTGATAGTATTCCACACTGTGATACCCTACACTGTATTTTTATACATCCAAGCATCAGTAGACATTTTCATTGATTTAAAATCTGCCTTGAACAGATTTCTCCATTTCTCATGGATGCGTGCTAGGGAATGACACTGCTAATTTGTATGTTCATTAGAAACTAGGAATGGTTTATTGGTGTTTAAGAACGTCAAACACACCCTCTCCCCTCTATTTTCATTTGATGGGTAAAGCTTTACTACTTTAGCCTCCACTAAAGTAGAATTTAAAAACATAAAGTCGTACGTTAAATAGGAACATAAATATTACCCACCAGTTTTTTAATTTTATTTTTTATTTACTTAATAAATTGTTTTTTGCTCTTTTAGGAATTGAAGCCTAAACAGGGGCCTAAAATATGGTAGACAAGTCCTCTCTCATTAAGGTACCCTCCCTTCAACAGCCTGAGGACCAGGGTTCAATTTCCAACACTTAGACGAAGGCTCACAACTTATCTCTCACTCTAGTACGGGGAAATCATATACCCTCCTCTGGCTACCTTGGGCACTTCATGTATGCAGTATACAGACACAGTCATACATGCAGATAAAACACCCATACACATAAAAATTGATCATTATTTTTTTGAATTGAGAAAAGGAAGTCATGCTGGGTCTGAGTACGGTGGTCCACGCCTGCCTGTAATCCCAGGATGCAGGAGGCCAAGGCAGAAAGATGACATGAGTCTGAAGCTAGCCCAGGCTATATAGTGAGTGTTGTGTTCATCGTGCAGCTCCAGAAAGACCACACCAGGCCAAACAGTTCCACATGAGGTTTACTGAAGGAGAGAAGGGTAAAGGTGGCGGTGAAAAGTGGGGAGGGAGAGAGGGAGAGAGGGAGAGAGGGAGAGAGAGAGAGAGAGAGAGAGAGAGAGAGAGAGAGAGAGAGAGAGAGAGAGAGAGAGAGAGAGAGAGAGAGAGAGAGAGAGATCAGAGAGGTCTTCCTTTTATATGGATAGTGACACAGCTATAGGTAAAGGTGGGAGGTGAGCCAAGTGGATTCTGGGAATATGGTGACTGTTGCCTTAGCAACTGGTGCGCGGGGTTGCACTGTTGCCTAAGTGTGATGTTGCTGGGTTCAGAGAACCTGATACCAACAGTGAGCACCAAGGCAACTAGTGAAATAAATAGTTCCCTGAGTAGAGGAAGGGAGAGGAGGAGAGAAGGAAAAGGAGGAGGAAGAAAGAGAGAAAGAAAGAAAAAAGAAAGGAAGGAAGGAAGGAAGGAAGGAAGGAGGAAAAAGGGGGGAAAGGGGGAGGGAGGAAGGGGAAGAGAGAGAAGAGAGAGAGAGGGAGGGGGAGAGAGAGAGAGAGTTTCCTATAGTGCACAAGGAGGCTGGGGATCTCATTCCCAGCGCTACAGGAAAACTAAGTCATGCGCCAGGCTGTGCAAAACAGCTCCTTCACTCAGCACCAGCTTCTTTCTCTCGGTCTGAGATGCTCCTCTACCTCCTTGCCCTTGTCTGCTTTCTGCCCGTTGTCCTGCCTCTCCTCCCCTGACCTAAGGCCCTATCTTTCTCTGCCACCCCTGCCCTGACTGGCTTTGGGCACTTTCTTGGCTCCTTCAGTGCCTCGGGCTTCCTTCTTCCTGTCTCAGCATCCCAGCCCGCCAGTTGGCTCATTGGCCTCCTCTCCGGAACCGCGGGACTGAGTCCTCATTTCTGTGTTCCCAGGGCCTGGCTGGCACCCTACACAGTTTAGTGGCCGTTTGTGAATGAGATACTGCTAGATGTTTCCTCTAGATTTCTTCCAAACTTTTTGATGAGTATCCATTCATAAAGCGGTTGCCATGGTTTCTCTTCCCCTCATTCTCCACTGGAGAGAAACTCAGCCTTGGGCTTGGGAGAGCCAGTGTACAGAGAATCAACTTGAAGGCCTGGTGGCAAGTGTCACATTTATGCATTTTGGGTAGGACTCTTGTATCGCCAACCTTTTGTTTTCCGAGTGTTTGTTGTTGAAGAGAGGTCTCCCAATACCTAGGCTGAAATCAAAAGATGAACCCAGCAGGCCTTTACACTTTTAAATCCCTGGGCACTATGGGGCTGGATCTTCAAGAGACTGACCTTGGGTGGGCTGGGTTTGGAAGGATAAAGAGACATTCTATGGAAATGTCCTCCTTGCTACCTGCTGGGCTACTGAATTCTTTGTACCCGATTGTGCCTTTCTTTAGTTTGGCTAGTTAACTAAATGTGCCTAGGAAGGGGGTTCCCTTATCTGTGCTGCTAGACCCAAAGCCCTCAGCGTGAGCTTTGTCCTGCCTTGTCTCTTTCTCATTGCCCATTCGCTGCTCAACCCCACTCACAGTCCAGACTTACAACAGTGCCCCAGCCAACACCCCAGCACAGTGGAGAGAAGGGACAAAGCCACAGCAAAAAGAAAATCTAGAAGTCAATCAAGGAACCTTTGGCTTGGGGAGCCGGTACTTCAGGCCAACAGCAGAGTCCCAGTGAAGGCCAAAGCATTTGTCACCTGCAGTGCCCCCGTGTATTCCACTCCATAGCTACTCTCTCCCATCTCTAGTGGGAGGTGGTACTGGGAGATCTGCTCTAGATGGTACACGAGAAGTTCCCATCTAGGGAAGCTGAGACGATTCATGGCAAGAGACTGCAAGGACAGACTGTGACAGAGTAGCAGCAGTGGGAATAAGGGGTGGGGGGTCCTCAGAAACAGGTGGCAGAGTGCTGCACACTGATTGCCTCCAGAGGAGCCGGTCAGGATCAGCCTCCTTGTGGGAGCGGAAGCCTGTGCTGGGCTCTGTAGAAGCTGGCGTTAAATTAACTGGTAAAGATAGCTGTGGTGAGCAGCAGAGAATTCCTATCCAGAAGAAGAACGGGTAAGCTGGTTTCTCTGTTCTCTGGCCCGTTCCTCTCTGTACATCCCAATCCCCAAGAGTTCGAAGTTCAGAAGAAGCGACATGACAAGTCAGTCAGCTCGTTCAGAGGCGTGTGCCCCATCTGGCTCTAGGAAGCCAGGTTGAGAAGTGAATGCCAGAAAGAATATATATAGCACATTTCTTTCTGTGAATGTAGGGCTTTTAGGGCTTTGGTTTATTATTGTTTTTTATTTTTAAATATTTGTTTGTTTGTTTGTTTGTTTGTTTATTATATGTAAGTACACTGTAGCTGTCTTCAGACACTCCAGAAGAGGGCATCAGATCTCATTACCAGTGGTTGTGAGCCACCATGTGGTTGCTGAGATTTGAACTCAAGACCTCTGGAAGAGCAGTCAGTGCTCTTAACCACTGAGCCATCTCTCCAGCCCCTGTTGTTATTTTTTTGAAGGTCAAAACCAAAACCAAACAAACAAAAAACCAACCAAACAGGTAGTGGTGGCTTACACCTTTAATACCAGCACTCAGAGGGCAGAGGCAGGTGGATCTGTGAGTTCAGAAGCCAGTCTGGTCTACAGAGTGAGTTTCAGGACCTTTAGGGTTACACAGAGAAACCCTGTCTTGAAAAAACAAGAAAAAGAAAGAAAGAAAAGAAAAGGAAATATTAAAAATTTTAACTATATATATGTTTGTACGTGTGTGTGTGTGTGTGTGTGTGTGTGTGTGTGTGTGTGTGTGTGTGACAAATGTTGAGCCAAGGTCTTGAGGATTTTATCTCAGCAGGAGAATGAATGAATGAACACTCAGCATGCCCTGAGTCCAATTCCACTAGTATCGAGTGTGCACTCACACACACTGGTTGAGCCTGTGCCAGGCATTGTGCCTGAGGGACAATCGGGTCATCTCATTTCATCTACACAACAGTCCATGGGTAGGTATTGTCAGTCCTGATTTACAGAAGCCATTCAGTGAGGACAGGCCCAGCCCAGATCTCACAGCTGATTGGTGAGGAACCAGGATAACCGATACCATGAATTCTCAAAATTCCACCACTTACACCACAATACTCTGTGCTGTCAGCAAATGCTCAGCCGAGGTTATTCACAACTCACCACTGCTAGAGAGCTGACTCAGTCACCCAGGGCAAGCGCTCCTGGGAGGTGGGTAGCAGAGGGTACCAGTAACCCTACAGTTGACAGACCTACCCCATCTGACTGCACTGTGCAGCTGCAAGAGGCAGAACTGGATCTTTCTTCCCACCTCCAAGGGATCCAGCCCTGTGATGTCATACTGCCGGGCAGGGCTTCCAGGGATTGCTGACGTCAGGAAACTGATCCACTCCACCCAGGAACTACTGTCGCTTGTCTGCATCTTAGCCATGAATGTAACTGCAGACCCTTACGAGTCCTCGTCCTGGCAGGACAGAGAAGATCTGTGGTTCCGGGATTTAAACTCATGGATGATTTTGGAGCCTCAAGACGGCTCTCTGTGTCTCTCGATAAGTCATTTGTCCTCTCTGGAAAACCTATAGGGGTGGTCAGACTCCTTCCTCAACAAGACAAATCGCCCAAAAGAGGTTGGAAGATCATTTTCCAAATGCCAGTTAGAGAGTGCCGGGAGCAGGGAGTGGGGGAGGCGGGTGTGTGTGTGTGTGTGTGTGTGTGTGTGTGTGTGTGTGTGTGTGTGTGTGTGTAGGTAGGACACCCAGTTGGTCCTGTTCTGTGTCCTCAGCTGTGTTGCTCCCCGCTGTGTCCTCTCCATCTCCACCCCCCTCTAGTCCCTGAGAGCTACAATGCACATGACTCACCCGGCTCTCTGCACCCAGTTTCAGCCTCACCCCACCCCTGCCCTTGGCTTTCCATTTGCTGTTTACTCCAGGGAGGGAGGCATAGGTGTGCCTGGTCACCTAACCCCAGAGGGGAGAGATACAGGATTCCAGGCTTGAGCCCCAGGACTCTGCTGGCTTCACTCCCACTGGTGATCTGGGGTAGGGATAGGGTTGAGTTTCTAGCAAGGTAAAGGGAGTGGGGAGAAAAAGGCTTCAAGTGGGCCCCACAGAGCCACCTAGCACTCTGGTCCATAGTCTCTGGTCTCCTCCCCCGCCCTTAGTCTTCCGGGGTCACCAGTGGTTTCAATTCTCCCCACCCCCACCTCCAGCATTGTTTGGTGGAGCAGCCCTGCCTAACCCTCACCCTGAGGACACCACACAGAGGTAAGGACACCCTGAAAGTGGTGGGAGCCAGCAAGGCTGCTGCTAGCTCTGAGGTGTGCAGGGCCAGGCCAGGCCAGGCCAGGCCACTCCCTGTGTTGAACTGGTACAGGGAGTAAAAGGTCACTGGTCCAGGACGCTGATAACCTTGTGTTGGGCTCAGAACATGATAACCCCAAGTATGGCATCTCAGCATGGTGCAGACTCTGGAGAAGTCCTGAAGGCTCCAAGTTAGCTCCTGCCTTTAGGTCTCCTAACCCTTTGTTCTCCCAAACTCAGTGATAAATGTTAGAAATCTTCCCCAAGGTAGATCTCAGACACTAGGCACCCTCTCCCCGAAAGTCACATAAAACTTAAAGAAAGCCGATCTCTTCTTTCTCCGCTAGAGACCCTGTGCCGAGGGGATTCCATGGCAGGAAGAGGACAGGCTACAGCGAGCACAGGAGGAATCTAAATGGGTGACCAGCTTTGCTGGGTCCACTTTTTCCAGCTCCATCCCTTTCCTGTGTCCAGACATATTTTTGCTCCAGCTGTTTGTTCTCCATCCTTCCTCAGCAGAGAGGATTTCCTTTCGGGGTCTTTGTCCTCTGAAGGCTCTGGGCTACGCGAAGCTCAAGCATTGTCTGGACACATGTGCTCTTCTGTCCTGACTTTTGTTGGTTCTGACCTAGGGAGTATGTGAGGAGAGGTGTCACACCTTTAACCTGCTTCAGATAGTGATGGAGAAGGGATGGGGGAGGGAGACTCCCTAGGACAGAGAGTGGTGACAGATACTGGACTGTGAACCTGGAAACTTGGCTCTAAGCCCTGACTTGGCTACCATTTCCCTTTGTGACACAAGGTTTGCCCATTAGCACATCTTGGTGTCACTGTATAAGCATCATCCACACAAGGCAGGGGCTCAGTCAGTCCAGGCTGCTTCCAGGGACCAACCTTCCCAAAGCCTCATCTATCCCTGCATCTCTTCTAGGGAGGAGACAAGAGACCCAGTTGGGTTGTGAAGTAAGGAAAGGGTCCCCAAACAACCCAGGAGTTCTACTCCAAATACCTAGGGGGACCTGCCCCTCCCCAGGCCCAGGCTCCAGACCACAGAACAGAAAACATAGGCAAGCAGGTGGAAAATTCCCTCTGGCTCTCTGCCCAGGCACCCTGGATTACAACTGTGCCAGCGCAGGCAGGCAAGAGCCGGGAGTCCAGGGTACCAAAAGATCGCCCAGCAGTTGCTTTGAGGCCTCGGTAGCTCAACTGTCTCCACTGTCCAGTCGCATAAATTATACTTTGCTCTGGTGGACAGAAGGTGTCCACCACAATTTGTTAAAATCTGTGTGCATCTCGGGAGTTGCTCCCCGAAGCTAAGATCATTGTTGTGCCTACTCTTCCTGGAACTCTGGTCCAGGGGTCCCCGTGACTCTAATGGAGGGTCCGGAGCCCGGAGCACATCAGAGGACATGTACAAATAGAGCTTTGGCAAGTGCTGCAGGGACAATCATCCCCGTGTGTGTTCCCTGGGTTCTGTGACCTTGGGCTGTACTACTCCTTTTAGTCCTTGACTTGCCCATCCAAACACAGGGACAACTGTCTGCCCCTGTCCTCCTGAAGGGCATGATGCAGAAAAGTAAATAGCTGGGTATACACGTGACTACAGGCTGGGAAGCAAAATAAGTCTCATGCCTACATGCCCAAGGACCTAGGGCCTGAAGAGCCAGGGCAGGCTTCATTGTGGAGACTCTGCAGATCCCGAGTTACCATGGCAACACCTCCTGCCCATCTTTATGGAGGCCTTACCTACCTGGGATCTGGAACCAGTTTCTAGAATGTTTATCCACAAACACTTTCATGCTGCCAGTCAGTCCAGAATCGAGGAGGCCCCCATTCCTCTTTGCTAGGTTACAGCCTGACAGCCCCTCAGGTCACTCCCCGAGAACATGCCATTTTCCTGTCACTTGAGGTGCAAGGAGTCAGAGTGTGATGAGGTCAAGGCAAAACCCCCACACAGTGCTGGGAAAGCCACTCAAAGGGCACGTCCCACTGACCTGGAGTCAGCAGCCTATAAGCGTCATCGCCAACCTGGGAACATTGTCCGTCTGGGTTGGCAGGCAGAAGAAGGCCCTAAAGATAAGGCAGGGCATGAACCCGACTCCATGACAGCCCATTAGCTCCGCTCCAGGAACCTAACCGCCATGAGTCACCCACAGCCAATCAGGAGGCCCAGCCATGTACCGCTTTCAGCCAGACACACCTGTAACCTGCTAGCCATCTGTTGGACCACACCCTTGCCCCAGCCATTCTAGAAAGAAATAAAAAGGTATACAGCTGCGTGTGTGGGGCTCTGTAACCCTAAGATGGAAGGAGTTGCATTGTGGCACATCGTGATTCTAGACAGATACAAACACGGGCATGCACAGGGCATAGCTGAAAACACCATGCCACTTCCAGCCCAGTTCCTTCCTGCCTCTCTGCCAAGGTCCCTATCATCCCCCGCCTCCACCTCCTAGGTCAGAAATGGGTACTAAAGATAAAGCCTATGATATTGCAAATGATGTCGATATTTCGTCCACATTCAGTGGTGGCTTTTTGTGAACTATGAGACCAGAAGTTGCTCTAGACATTTCCCCATAAAATTCCCCTCCTTTTCTGTCAACAAACACACAGAACAAAATAAACAACAGCGACTGAGATCATCCAGAGAGGTTGCTCTGGGAACCCTGGACTGGAAAGGCATTGAGAACTCTCCAAGCAGATCCTCCTGATACAGACTGGGGCTCAGGCCCAGAGAGATGGGGTTCTCTATGCCAAGGAAGGATCTTCTCACTGGTATTGCCAGGTTCTCTCTTGTTTTGGTTTGTTGAGACAGGGTTTCTCTGTGTAGCCCTGGCTGTCCTGGAACTCACTCTGTAGACCAGGGTGGCCTTGAACTCAGAAATTTGCCTGCCTCTGCCTTCCAAGTGCTGGGATTAAGGGCGTGTGCCACCACACCGGGCTGCCAGATCCTCTTGCCAAAGTTCTAGGAGGCAGTGAAATACTGCCTGCTGCTGGTCATGGTGTCGCCCAGTCTCAAGTCTCAGCCCTCAGGAAACAGAAGCAGGTAGATCTCCTGTCAGTCTGAGGTCAGACTGCTCTGCATAGTGAGTTCCAGGCCAGCCAGGGCTATATAATAGTGAGATCCTGTCTCAAAACAACATAATGTCGGCTTCTGCCTCTTTCTGGAGACCCTCCTGGGTGGGTAACGTCAGCTGCTAGTGATGGACGACTTGTGGCCAGAGGAAGGCCTGGGAAAGGGACACTAAACCATGCTTCTATTGACTCTCCACCTCCCTGCCTAGGGCCTGCACGTCCTAGGAGAGCTGTGAGGTCAAAGGCACCGGAGTTCAGTGCTGTGTTATACAGGGCACACAAGCTACCTGGGATGGAACCTCCAGGCCTTGCCAAAAGCCTGACCCATCCTTCAGCAGAGCCTGCAGAGATCAAAACTAGCTATGTCTATGAAGCACACTCTTTTTTAAAATTTTTTTAAAAATATGTTTCTTGTATATTGATGAACTGATTGTGTTAGGACAGGACTCAGGTTTGTACGAGTGCTCTACCCTGAGCTACATCCTCAGTCTGAAGTTCATACTTAGGGTCAAACTCCATAGGGAGGAGAGGGTAAAGGGAGGGCCCACAGCTTGTTCTCATGGCGATAGGTATGGTAGCTTTAGCAAAAGGCCCCTCCTGCCGTCTCACCTCCAAATCCAAGGTTGCAGCTAAGTCCTGCAGACCGACAAGATTTTGGTGCTAGGTTAGACAAGAGGATCTAGAATGGGTCATAGGCTTGACTGCTTAACACAGACCAGGGTGTTAACATGGTATGATTAGGACCATGGGGCAGACAAAGCCAGGGGAGTGCTCTCTCCTCACAGATGGGTGGACAGCAGGCAGTGGTGTTGGAATAAGCTCCGACTGCGGCTGGAGATCATTCTGTCCATCTGTAGGTCATTTGTCCTCTGATCTTCGGCTGCCAATCTAGACCTGCCTATTCTGGGGAACAGAAGCTGGGCCGCAATTCTAAGGTGTGACAGAACTGGGCAGAACTAGGGGGTTGGATCTCTGTGTCTAACTTTAGTCTCTTTTGCATGCTGGGAATTTCCTCCGTGTTTCCCACAAAAAGGTGTGGCCAGGGACCTTTGCACCCCCACTTTGAAGCAAAAGCTGAGTCAGCGTCACATTGCTAGCCTAGCCTACAGAGAGTTCTCTGGGCTCCTATCTGTCAGGGGCATCGGGGGAACAAACACTGAGGTGCAGAGCGTTCAAGCAGCGCTCTTGGTATGGTTGGGGAGATGAAACAGGGGTAATGTTGGAAGAGAGGAGAGAAGAGGAGGGAGGGAAGGAGGGAGGGGAGGAGAGCTGGAGAGGGAGGGGGAGAGGGGGAGAGGGGGAGGGGGAGAGGGAGATGAGAGAGAGATTATGGCATTGACTGGGTATAAAGCCATTGACTTGTAATCCCAGCACAAAGGAGGCTTAGGCAGGAAGACCTGGAGTTTAGGGCCAGCCTGGGCTACTAATAGAACACCACTTTGTGAACTTTATGTCAAGAACGTTCCATGGTACTTAAGTTATATAACTTAGCTGACCAGGGCAATGTGATGAAGCTACACACTGCTGTCCACATCTCCAGGATAAAAGCATGAGATTCTGGCTGTGCATGGTGTCCTGTGTTCTTAATTCTAGCACTCAGGAGGCAGAAATGAGGCAGATCTCTGGGTTTGAGGATACCTTGCCTACACTGCAGATTCTAGGCCAGCCAGGGCTACAGAGTGAGACTGTCTCAAAACAAAACAAACTGGGAGTGGTGGCTCACACCTTTAATCACCAGCACTTGGGAAGCAGAGGCGGGCAGATTTCTGAGTTTGAGACCAGCCCAGTCTACAAAGAGAGTTCCAGGGCAGTTAGGGCTAAACAGAGAAGCCCTCTCTTGAAATTAAAAAACAAACAAACAAACAAACACAACAACAACAACAACAAATCCTCAGGGGTAAGCTTTGACTTACTGAGGCTACACAACTAGAAGTCAGGGAATTTGTATTTTCATAGGTCTGATTTCATGCTGTGTTAAGAATCACCCATCAGTGCAGAGTGGAGGAGGGAGCTCAGGAGGACCTGGGAGTGGAAGTCCATCCTTTGCATCAGCTCTCACCTTACCTGGCCTGATGCAGCCAGTGAAGGGCTAGCCCCTCCTCTTTGGCTCTGAGCTGCATTCTTTTGTGCTGAGCCCTGGGGTTGGCAACTCAAATCAAGAAAGCAGAAAGGACACAGCCAGGGCACCTGGCAATGGATAATCTGCTTATCCCAGCCCTGCTGCCCTGTGGCTGTGTGGTGCTGGTTGAAAGGGGACAGCACCGCAGGGCCTGGGAGCAAAGGGCTCAGGGCCTGGAGCTTACTCCTTCATCTCAGTTATGATTTAACACAGAAACTGTGGCAGCTTTCCATGCCTCTTAGCTGCTGCCACAGTCGGGGACGTGACTCTCCTCTGACATGCTTTTGTTTTGTTGTGTATGTGGGTACACTGTTTTGTGTCGTTGAGACAAGGTCTGTAGTCTGGCTAACCTGAGACTCACAATGTATCCAGAACTTGGAGACTCCTGTCTCAGGCTCCCAGGGGCCAGGATTATCATCTGTGGCACTATTTGAAAGGATTAAAAGGATTAGGAGGTGTGGCCTTGTTGCAGTGGGTGGGACCTTGATACAGTGGGTGTAGCCTTGTTGGAGGAAGTGTGTCACTGGGGGGGGGGGGCTTTGAGATTTCATAAAGCTCAAGCCAGGCCTAGTGTATCACCTTTACTTCTGCCTGTGGATCTGGATGTAGAATTCTCATCTATTTCTCCAGCACTATGTCTGCCTGCATGGTGACATGCTTCCTGCCATGATGAAAATGGACTAAACCTCTGAAACTGTGTGCAAGCCTCAAATAAATGTTTTTGTTTTATGGGTTGCCTTGGTCAGGGTGTCTTTCACAGCAATAGAACACTGACTTAGGATGCAGGAATATGCCACGACACTGGGTTTTTCATATATATATATATATATGATGTAGAAAGATTATTTTCCCCCAGCACCGAGTAGTGAATGTCGTAAACCCTTACAGATGCTGGACAGATGCTTATTACTGAGCTCTGTCTGCTGTTGGCTCAGCTGAGACTTTTTTTTTTTTTTTTTTTTTTTTTTTTTCTGAGACAAGGTTTCTCTGTGTAGCCCTGACTGTCCTGGAACTCACTTTGTAGACCAGGCTGGCCTCGAACTCAGAAATCTGCCTGCTTCTGCCTCCCAAGTGCTGGGATTAAAGGCGTGAGCCACCACCGCCCGGCTTAGCTGAGACTTTTATTTCACTGTCTCCACCCACTCCACGGCTGCAGAATCAGGATTTAGCTTCCACAGGACCTGTGGAGGGGTCTGAGTTCAAGAATCCCACACAAGCCTTTGCAGATATACAGAGACATGGCCTTTGGCCACTCTAGCCCTGACCAGGCTGAGCTACATCCCCACGTCAGGATCAAATACTTCTGAGTAGTGCTGTATTTTGGTTTCTGTTGCTGTGATAAAAGATTTCGACCAAAAGCAATGTGGGGAGGAAAGGTTTGGTTTAACTTACAGTTCCACATCACAGTCCGTCGCTGAGGGGACTCAGGGCTGGAACTCAAGCAGGGACCTAGAGGTGGGAACTGAAACAGAACTGACCAGCTTGCTCCCATGGCCTGCTCAGCTTGTCTTTTTATAACATCTGGGGCTACCTGCTCAGAGGTGGCATTGCCCACAGGGCTGGGTCCTCCCACATCAACCACCCATCAAAAGAAACCAAAAAACCCAAAACACCATCACCAACAACAACAACAAAAAACAAACCCAAAAACAACAACAACAACAACAATCCGCAGTCTTGCCTACAAGTCAATGAGATGGAAGCATTTTCTCAGTTGAGGTTCCTTCTTCCCTGATGATCATGGCTTGTGTCAAAGTAATTAAAAAAAAAAAAAAACAATAAAAAACCCTAGCCAGCAAAAGTAGCCATGTGTCTGGTACATGATGCACATTCAATAAACTTTTGTTTTATATTTTTAGTTTTACTTTTAAAATGTTTTTAACCTTTTTTTTTAAAGATTTATTTATTATTATATCTAAGTACACTGTAGCTGTCTTCAGACACACCAGAAGAGGGCATCAGATCTCATTACCAGTGGTTGTGAGCCAGCATGTGGTTGCTGGGATTTGAACTCAAGACCTCTGGAAGAACAGTCAGTGCTCTTACCCGCTGAGCCATCTCTCCAGCCCCCTAACCTTTCCACCATCACATGTGTCTATATGACACATGTGGGTTGCATCCCCTTGAACTGGAGTTACAGATAATTGTGAGCAGCCATGTGGGTACCACCTCTCCAGCTCCTTTAGAGATTTTTAAAGACAGTTTCAGGGCTGGAGAGATGGCCCAGCCTTTAAAAGCATTTGCTGGCTGGGTGTAATAGCACATGCCTTTAGCTGCAGCACTTGGGAGGCAGAGGCAGGTGAATCTTTGTGAGTTGCAGGTCAACTTGCTCTCCAAAATTAGACCCTGTTTTGTTTCTCTTGCAAAGAACCCAGGTCTGGTTTCTAGCACGCAGGTCAAGTGGCTACAATGGCTTAAACTCCAGCTCCCAGGGAGCTAATGCTGACTTCTAGCCTATTTGAGCAGACATGTGCTGTACATACAGATAAGCAGGCACACACACACATAAATAAAGTAAAACACCAAGGAAACCCAGTTTCATGTCTTTAAGGCTGGTCTCTAACATGCTCTGAGGCTGAGAGCGACCTTTGACCTTCGACTCTGTCTCCCAGCTGCTGGGATTACCACACCTGGTTACAGTTTTTTTTTTTTTTTTTTAACAAAGTTGAGGCTAGAAGGCAACAAGCATCCTAGGCAAACACTATGGTTTGAGCAACATCCCAGTCCCCCAATACATACTTGCTTTGAGAAATACTTCTAGTTGCATTTTATTAATCTGTGTACATGTTTTGCATATATAGGCACGTGTGTGTACATAGGCACATGTGCATCGGTGAGTGTGTCGATCAGCCGACAATGGGTAAGAATTGATTTTCTCCTTCTACCAAGTAGGTCCCAGGAATGAAACTCAGGTTGTTGGGCTTAGAGGCAAGCACCTTTATCTGATACGCTGCCTTATGTGTCCTCTTAAACATTTTAAGTATCTACCTGAATGCCAGGCACTGAGGACCCAGATAGGAAGACATGGATCACGTTCACCAGATGTTTGGTAACTCCATTGTCTGGGTTCTTCTAGGACCAGTGTACCTCCCTTCGTGCCCTACTTAGGGCTGTGCACAGGAGACCTTCTGTTTGAATATAAAAAGAAAATTTAACGAGTGTATTTTGAACCCCAGTTTAAATCAGAACATCAGAGTCCCCTGGTTCCCTCTCTGGTCCCACCCTTGGGGCAGTCTGAGGCGTGGAAATGTATATTGCATGCAAATGGCCAGGTGTTTCTGTCCCTCCCTTGTACGTTGATAAGTACCAGCTGTTATCATCACAGAAGGCTTACCATTTAAAGTGTTATTTAATTCTGCCAGGAATGGTGGTGCACACCTTTGATCCCAGTGCACGGGACGCTGAGGTAGTAGATGTCTAAGTTTAAGGTCAGCCTGGTCTACGTAGCGAGTTCCAGGTCAGCCAAGGCTACATAGTGAAAATCTACATCAAAAAACAAAAACAAACTCCACCCCAAAATAGAAACAACCATCCCAAATTTACCCTATTTTGAATTTATTTATTTAGTTATTTAGTTATTTAGTTATTTAGTTATTTAGTTAGTTAGTTAGTTAGTTAGTTAGTTAGTTAGTTAGTTAGTTTTTTGAGACAGGGTTTCTCTGTATAGCCCTGGCTGTCCTGGAACTCACTCTGTAGACCAGGCCAGCCTCGAACTCAGAAATCCACTTGCCTCTGCCTCCCGAGTGCTGGGATTAAAGGCGTGCGCCACCATGCCCGGCTTGATTTTGTTTTTTAATTAATTAATTTATTTATTTTTGGCAAGCTAGGGATGGAAGCCAGGACATTGTTCATTCCAGGCTAATTACTTTCCCTCTAAGCCATAACCCAGCGCCGAACCTTTTCATTTATATATAAAAGGCCACACAGTGACCACATCTTACTGTCACAGCATCTTGTGAGACTTCAGAGCCAGGCACCTCTACTTCTCGCCAACGATTAAGTGAAGGGTGAGGCGGTCCCATGGGCTTTCGGGTCCCTGTCCTTTCCCTCCATGCCTTTCACCACCCTTTAGGCTGTTTTGCAGATTCAGCTTTTTAGTGGCCGTATCCTTCACAATAAGGTGAACCCCAATTCTCATGTTCCCTCTTTTTATTTTGAAAACTTATTTATTATTTTTTTAATTATTTGTGTGTCTATATGTGAATTTGTGCTTGTGCATCTGGGTGCAGAGCCCTTAAAGGCCAGAAAAGGGTGCTAGAGCCCCTGGAGCTGGAGTTACAGATTGTCATTAGTCACCGGAAGTAGGTACAGGGAACTAAACATTGATCTGTTCAGGTCCTCTGAACAGAAAACAAGCATCCTTAACCACTGAGCCATCTCTCCAACCTCCCTCTTTATGTTAGTCCCTAGATGTACTTTGGCTGCCTGGAAATTTGCTACACAGTCCAGGCTGCTTCAGACTTGCGCTGATCCTCCTGGTTCTGGCGCGCACTCTCACACACAGCTCAAAGGTGAATTTCACCAGGGCTTCCTCTGCGCCTCACCCTGGCTCTGATCAGCCAGGGCAAAGCCCAACACACAGTAGGTGCTCAACAAATGTTTGTAAAATGAACTACATATGCAACTTTTAGCTCTTTATTTTTTAGTTTATTTGGCTTCTCGAAACAGGATGTCCCTGTTAGAATCTGTCATACTCGATTTTAGCTGTCTCCCGCCTTTCTGCTTTGATTTCTGGCCCTGTTAAAGAAAAATCATAGCTAGCACTCTCTCTCACAAGGGAAGATGTGAATTTTCTCTTGCTAGTGGCTAGTGAGTCATATGGGCTGGAGAGATGGCTCAGAGGTTAAGAGCACTGGCTGCTCCTCTAGAGGACCTGGGTTCAATTCCCAGTACCCACATGGCAGCTCATTCTATAACTTCAGTTCCAAGGGATCTGTGGCACATGGTGCACATGCACACACACATACACACACACACACACACATACATTATGTATGTAGGTGTATATGCACACATATATGCATGCAGGTGAAAACTCATACACATAAAATAAATAAATCTTTTTTTTTTAAGTGAGTCCACATTACCCCCAGTATTCACACCGATTTGATCTTCCCACTTCTCAGGAGCCTGTTGCTGCCCCATGCTATGGGTGAGGAGCCGAAGCAGGGTTAAGCACTTGAGCTACTGAGCAGCTGCGAGTCGTGTACAAGGTGGCATTTGCTCAGTGAAATATGGGCTTGTATTATTTTCTTTGGTGAGGAGTCCTCACCTACTTCATTGCCAGGGAGAGCCCCGGTCTCTGTTTCCCTCTCTCCCTCCCACCTACATAGCATGTTGCATGTAGTCTCTCCCTCCCACCTACATAGCATGTTGCATGTAGTCTCTCCCTCCCACCTACATAGCATGTTGCATGTAGTCTTTAGCTACCAGTGGGGGAAACTCCCAGGTGGAAGCTCGGGGAATTCCTGGGATCATGGAGAGTCAAGGGGAGATTACGCAGGAGCTAAGGTAAGCCAAGTAAGAGGGCTGGCGTAGATCATCTCTGAGCTCTTTGCTGTTACAGCTCTGCACCTTCAGTGCCTTTCTGGGGTTCTCCAAGCAAGTGCTCCTCCGGCCTGGTCCGGAAGCTTCCAGAAGCAGCCGAGGGTGGAGAGCACTTTGCAGGTAGGTGGCCCCTCTGGAGGTGTTGGGTAGCCGTGAGCACACAGTACCACCACCATCTGTGTTTGGATCAGATCTGCAGGCAGCTCACAAGAACTGTGGGCTGGACTTGGGTACTGTGGGCTAGCTAAGGCCGGGGACAGGAGAGGACCAAGGCTTGAGAGCTGTCTTAGTCTCCAACTCTGATTATTTGGTTCCACCTAGTGGCCTCTGGCATTTCAGCTGTCTTACTGGAAATCAGCAAGGAGATTGCATGTCCTTTTAGGCATTTGAAGAAGTGTGTGTGTGTGTGTGTGTGTGTGTGTGTGTGTGTGCATTCATGAATGTGTGCGCCTGTGTACACAAACTCAGAGGGAGACATGGGGTGTCATGCTCCATCACTCTGCCTTATTCCTTTGAGATAAGGACTGTCAGTAAACCAGAGGCTAGCCTGGCTCCAGAGAGCTACAGACATCTTTCTATCTCTGCCCCGTGGCACTGGAGTTATGGGTATATGGAGCCACATTTTTAAAAAAAAGATTTATTTATTATTTTTATGTAAGTCACTGTATCTGTCTTCAGACACACCAGGAAGGGGGGGGGTGTCAGATGTCATTACAGATGGTTGTGAACCACCATGTGGTTGCTGGGATTTGAACTCAGGAACTTCGAAAGAGCAGTCAGTGCTCTTAACCAGAGCCATTTCTCCAGCCCCCAATTAAAAAAAAATATTTCTTTACTTTGTGTGTGTGAATACTTGCACGCATGTATGTCATTCCTCAGCCATTATGTGGGTTCTGGGAATTGAACCCAAGTCCTTTGCAAGACAAGTGCCATCGATTGGAACTCATTTTTTAAAAAAAATGTATTTATTTATTATGTATACAGCGTCCTGTCTGCATGTACACCTACAGGCCAGAAGAGGGCATCAGATCCCATCACAGATGGTTGTGAGCCACCATGTGGTTGCTGGGACTTGAACTCATGACCTCCGGAAAAGCAGTCAGAGCAGTCAGTGCTCTTAACCACTGCGGCATCTCACCAGCCCCTGGAACTCACATTCTTAGCTCTCTTACCCACTGAGTCGTCTTCCAGCTCAAACTACACGGAGTGTCTAGCATATGCAAGCACAATGTGAAGCAGGATGGGCTAGAATATAGAATGAATGAAAAATATGTGTGAATATGAAAGAAAAGCAGAGGCCTAACTCTGGCTTCCATCAGCCCTGTGCTAAGATCTAGCCCAGCGGTTCTCAACTTCCTAGTGCCAAGACCCTTTAATATAGTTCCTCACTGTGGTGGCCCCCCCTCCCCCAGCCATAAAATTATCCCATCGCTACTTTTTTTTTTTTTTTTTTGGTTTCTCGAGACAGGGTTTCTCTGTATAGCCCTGGCTGTCCTGGACCTCACTTTGTAGACCAGGCTGGCCTCGAACTCAGAAATCCACCTGCCTCTGCCTCCGGAGTGCCGGGATTAAAGGCATGCGCCACCATGCCCGGCCCATCGCTACTTTGTAACAAATTTTGCTGCGGTTATGAATCATGGTGTGATCACCTGTGTTTGCCAATGGTCATAGGTAACCTCTGTGAAACGATCGTTCAACCCCAAAGGGGCCGTGACCCACAGGTTGAGAACCACCGATCTGGGTTCCAGCACCTGCCTGTGAAGCAAGCTAGGATCGCACAGTATAGATGTGGCTGCCCGAGTCTGTTGCCGTGGGACTTGGCCTCGCAGGTCTTCCGTTTCCACGTCTGAGAAGTAAAAGGGCTGGCGTAGATCATCTCTGAGCTCTTTGCTGTTACAGCCCTGCAAGCTACAAAGGAGCAGGGGAGGGGTTTAGGGTTGTGAGTCAAACCTTTCTTTCGGATGTCTGGGTCATTTCCTAGCTGAGTGTCCTTGAGCTGGTTTCTTTATCTCTCTGAGCCCGTGTAATGAAGTAAAGGCTACCTGGTAATCATGAGTGTTTAGGACAGAGCCTGGTACTTGGGGAATGCTTAGTACAAATAACGATGACTCCCCTTCACCCAACTAGCTACAGCATAAGGCAGCATAAGGCAGAAAGAAGGTGGAGGATTTTAGTCGCAGCGCAGCCGTTTAAGGTCATGGGAAAGACAAAAAGACCAGAGTGGTTCTGGGGCAGGTTCCTGGAGCAGTTCTCCGGGAGGATTAGAAGAGCCTGGCTGGTTCTGAGCACGGAAGAGCATGTGGTGCTCGGGGCGGGGCCTTAGCGCTTCTCTTAAGTTTCCCGAAGACACAGGATTCCTGTGGGGTCCAAGTGTCCTTTTCCTGATGACATAATCTGGGTCGTGGTGGTGATGAAGCTGGGCTGCTGGCTGGCATGCCAGACTTCAGACAGAGCTCTGGCAGCTCCCCAAGACTCCTCAGCAGAGGACAGACTCTCCTATCTTTCTCTTTGTCTCCTCCTCCTCCTACTCTTTTTCTCCTGGAACCCCTAGTTTTACACAGCATGTCGGGACCTACTGGGTAGGGTGGCAAGTTTCCTGGTCAGGAAGTCTTCTGGGAAAGCTGCTTTCAGATTGAAAGTCTTGGTAGCAGTGGTCAGTTAATGCTTGCCAGTGGACTGTGTAAATAGCTCCCAGTCAGCCCTGTGTCCTGTTTGCTTTGGCCGTTCTCCTTAGCTGCAGAAATCAACATCCCAGTGCTCCGGCATAGATTTCCACTGGTATCCAGAAGGTCTGTCCTGCAGAAATGGACGGGCAGAGTCCGTTCCCTCAGCCTTGATACCTCCCACACTCCCTGCAGTGAACCCCTCAGTGTTGCAGGCTCTCCTGGAAACAATACCTGCTTGTGCTGTTGGGAATCTGCTGCCCATCCTGGCCCCCTTGAAAGTTACCTGGTCAAGTCAATGCTCTTCTTTGTGACAGTGTGTAATATTCTCCCTTGCCTCTGGGATAACATCTTTTTGTTTTGTTTTAGAGTCAGGGTTTCTCTGTGTGGCAGTGGCTATCCTGGAATTCTCTCTGTAGACCAGAGTTGAACTCAGAGATCTGCCTGCCTCTGCTTCCTAAGTGCTGGGATTAAAGGTGCGCACCACAGTGTCTGAACTCCTTGGTCTAGCATACAAAAGCCTTCTTGCTCCTTTATCTGGTGATTCTTGCCCCAACCCCATTGCCCTGCTCTCCATTTCCCTAGCATCCCATCCTCCTGTGAATTATTGCTGTCTGGCAGGAACACCACCCACTTTCAGGACCCTGCCATTTGTGTGCTGTATCTTCTGCCTGGAGCATCTTTCTGTCCATCTCTTAGGAGCCTTTAAGGCTTCACTCCAAAGTCGTTTTGCTTCAGAGAACTTCCAGCCTTCCAGACAGCCCCAGGATCCTCGGACTCTGCCCTGTACCTTGACCCCGCCTTTCACTGCATCTGCCAGGCCAAGGTGTAATCATTGATTTACATCTCTATTTCCTTTCTCTTGACCACACTTTCATAATTTTAATTTCATATTATTATTATTATTATTATTATTGGTTTTGTTTTCATGTAGTTCCAGTGCTGGAGACAAAACCCAGGGCCTCAAACATGCTAGGCGAGGACTCCCACTAAGATATGCCGCCATCCTAGAGTGTCGTGTTTGGAATTTTTCCTTGTAGCTGCTTTCCTTTGGGAGTCTGTGTGGCTAGAAGGCAAGGAATGGGCTCTTGCCTGCTGAGACCAGCATTGAGTTCAAAGGCTATGGAGTCAACTCCATGTTTGAACTTGTGTCAACTACATAGTTATTAAGACTACCACAAATCTTAAAATTTGAACTTGAGATCACAACAGCACTGCCCCACGAAACATATTAAGAACCGTCAAGAGGGCTGGTGAGATGGCTCAGTGGGTAAGAGCACCCGACTGCTCTTCCGAAGGTCCAGAGTTCAAATCCCAGCAACCACATGGTGGCTCACAACCATCCGTAACGAGATCTGACTCCCTCTTCTGGAGTGTCTGAAGACAGCTACAATGTACTTTCATTTCATATAATAAATAAATAAATAAATAAATAAATAAATAAATAAATAAATAAAAATAAATCTTAAAAAAAAAAAAAAAGAACCGTCAAGAACCCAGCTGATAGATGTTGGTGGCTTGCATCTTTAATCCTAGTGGTCAGGAGGCAGAGGCAGATGGATCTCTGAGTTCGAGGACAGCCTGGTTTATAGAGTGAGTTTCAGGACAGCCAGGGCTACATAGAGACCCTGACTTTAAAACAGACAAACAAACAAATAAACAAACAAACTCCAGAAGAATGGTACACCTACCCATGAATCCAATAGTTTTGGCAATTATTATAATTCAAGTTTTGACCTTGGCAAATTAAAAAAAAAAAAAAGGCGCAAAACCAGGATCTTGCTATGTAGCCCAAGCTGGCCTTGAACTCTGTCCCCCGTCTCAACTTCCCAAGGGCTGGGATTACAGGCCATAGTCACCATACCGAGCCTATCTTTCTGTTTTGAATGTAGGATCTGCCTTAGAACTGGGTAGAACTGGGAGATCTATGCTCCAATTATAGTCTGCCTCTCCATCACCTGAAAACCTCATTTCCCCGGTTGCAGTGATTGGAGCAGGTCCCTCGAGGGATCCTCAATCTGCCCCGCTGTGGTCTCAGAGCCTGAAAACGGATGTGGTCGGGAATGCAATGTGTGCGGCCAGGACAGACAGCTCAGTGTCCAGCAGAGGGCCCTGGCTAGACCATGGCCAACAGGATGGGAGGAAGGGCCATCCATGCCAGACGCCTGACTGGAGGCGGACCCAGCTGCCAGCTGCCTCTCTTAATTCCACGCAGCCCTTAGGTCCCCTCACCCTCACCTCTCCGAGGCAGCTGTGCCCTGCTTTCCTGGCCATGCGGTGGCTGTGGCCCCTGGCTGTGTCTCTTGTTGTAGTGTTGACTGTGGGGCTGAGTGGGGTCTCTGGGGCTGCCACCTCATCTTTAGGTGGGCATAGAGCCAAGGTCCAGGAGCAGCAGAGTCGACCCCGAAGAGGCACCAAGGACGAGGGGCCCAAGGAGGTACAGCACTATGTACCCGAGGAGTGGGCTGAATATCCCAAGCCCATCCATCCTGCTGGCCTGCAGCCCACCAAGACTTTGGAGGCCACTAGCCCCAACCCAGACAAGGATGGGGCCACCCCAGGTAATGGACAAGAGCTGAGGGTCAACCTGACCGGGACGCCAAGTCAGAGGCTGCAGATTCAGAACCCCCTGTATCCGGTGACCGAGAGCTCCTACAGCGCCTACGCCATCATGCTCCTGGCTCTGGTGGTGTTTGCTGTGGGTATCGTTGGCAATCTGTCTGTCATGTGCATTGTGTGGCACAGCTACTACTTGAAGAGTGCCTGGAACTCTATCCTTGCCAGCCTGGCTCTCTGGGATTTCCTGGTCCTCTTCTTCTGCCTCCCAATTGTCATCTTCAATGAGATTACCAAGCAAAGGCTACTCGGGGATGTTTCTTGCCGGGCAGTGCCCTTCATGGAGGTGAGTATGTCTTTCTATAGCCTAATTATAGGCTAAAACCAGGGAAGGGGCTCCAGTGTCTGCAAAGATCTGTAGGTGTGTATAATCCCAGCACGCTGGCATTTCCAGTTTTCTCTGTGTCATTGGGGAAGGAGACAAACCCTATCAGGGAGGGAGACAAACTCAATATTGGCTTCTGGTAGCTCTCAGGAAAGCAAGTCAAGCCAGATGAACAGGCAGGTGTACAAGACCACTGGCTTGGGACCAACCCGGTCTTCTTCTTTTGGAGTAGCTGCACAGAGGACTCACCCTTTTCTAGAGAAAATTCTGAGCTGTCTGTCTCTGATGGGTGGTTCCCCTGACCCCCAAGTCTTTGGGGGTCTCCTTTTTTCTTTTACTGTGTCTCTTGCCACCTGCCTTGTACCCATGGCTCCTGTTTTTAACCCTTTGGTATCCCAACATCCTAGCAATTTCTTACTAACACCCCAGGTTGAGTCTGTGTTTATTCCCTGTGGATGCAAACACCAGGACAGGCCCTTCTTCCTTTTCTCATTGAGATTATTGTCACCTTCCTTCAAGGTCATCTCCATTACTGTCCTCCTAAGGCCTCTCTGAGAGGCAAGTCCTACTTCTGGGTACTTATAGAAACAGTAGTGTCAGCTCTGTCACTGTATTTTGCTTGTTGCTGGACATATCTCATCTCTTCTCCTGCTTCCTTAGCATGGAGGGTAGACCAGATGACCTTTCTAGCTGGTTTGCTCTATAATTCTGAAGTATAGTGCTGAACCCCCTTGAATGGGGACTTTCTTGTTAAGATAAGCACATGGGTGAAAATGGCTGTGTGGACCACAGGGAGACAGCTTAATCAAATCACTGCACACATCTACCCATGCGTGAGGGCTGTTCTATCAATGATAGTACCAAACAGCGGCCAGCTTTCTCTCTCTCTCTCTCTCTTTCTCATTCTCTTAATTTTTTTTAAAGACAAGAGTTCACTCTATAGCTCAGCTGATGTGGTACACACTGTGTAGACCAGGCTGGCCTCAAATTTACAGTGATTCTTTGCCTTGGCCTAGTATTTCTTTCCTTGTTTATTTATTAATTTGTGTGTGTGTGTGTGTGTGTGTGTGTGTGTGTGTGTGTGTGTGTGTGTGTGTGTGTGTGTATGTATTTGGGTGTGGATGTGGATGTGTGGATGTGTGTGTGTGTGTGTATGTCCTGTAGCTCAGGCTAGCTTCAAATTTTTTTTTTGTTGTTGTTGTTTTTGGTTTTTTTTTTCGAGACAGGGTTTGTCTGTAGCCCTGGCTGTCCTGGAACTCACTCTGTAGACCAGGCTGGCCTCAAACTCAGAAATCCACCTGCCTCTGCCTCCCAAGTGCTGTGATTAAAGGCATGTGCCACCACTGCCCAGCCCTAGCTTCAAATTTACTATGTAGTAAGTTCAGGGCTGACCCTGAATTCCTCTGTTTCCCTTGTTTCTATCTCCATTCTAAAGTGCTGAGATTGTAGGCATGTACTTACCACAGTCAAGTTTATTTTTCCTTTTTTTAAAGATAGGGTCTCACTATGTCATCCAGGCTGGTTTACAATCATACTCACAAAGACCTCCTGATTGGTGGGATTTAGGAGGAACAGTCTGTCTGTCTGTCTCTCTTAAGACATGGTGTAGTCCTGGCTATTCTAGAACTCACTCTGTAGATCAGGCTGGCCTCAAACTCACAGAAAACCTCTTGCCTCTGCCTCCCAAGTGCTGGGACTAAAGGTATCTAAAGGCATGAACCACTACATCTAGTGGGAACAGCAATTTAAATCCTGGCTATAGGGAACTAGAGTGGTTAAGAGCACCGGTTGCTCTTCTAGAGGACCAGGGGTTGGGTCCTTGCACCCACAATCAATAGTTCACAATCATCCATAGCTCTAGTTCCAAGGGATCTGATACTTACTTCTGAACTCCAAAGGCACCTGGCATATACATAGTGTATGTACACATGTGCACACAGAAACAATCATAATATGAAAAGAAAAATAAATACATGTTAAAATTAACAAACCTTGGCTATAAGGGGGACAATGAAGGAAATAATGGCCTCCCATGAGCTGGACACAGGTTCAAAGCCCCAATTAGCTCTATATTAGTGATTATTACAAAACTGGCTGCTCCAAGGCTTAGAAGCTGAAACGGGTTTTTCCTGTACCCTTAATGCATGGAGGCCATCTATTTGGTGGGTCAAAGGTCTCCCAGCTTTAAAGAGACCCTACAATTCAACACGGTCTTTGCATCTTGTTGTTTGATGAACCCTTTTATGTGACTCTTTTTCCAGCCTTGAACTCACTGAGTGTAGACCAAGCTGGCCTCAAGTTCACTGAGATCCACCTGCCTCTGTCTTCAGAGTGCTAAGATTAAAGGCATGAGCCACCATGAATGACATTGGTCTGTAGATCTTACCTGTCATCTGGTACTCATTGCCTAGGTGAGCTAAGTGGCTACATGTTTAGGTACACGAACTCGTGTGTGTGTGTTCATGTTGTTTTGTCTCATCATGTAGCCTTAGCTGGCTTAGAACTTGCCATATAAGCCAGGTTGGTCTCTAACTCATGGAGATCTTCCTGCCTCTGTCTCCCAAGTTTGGGAATAAATGCATCTCTGTGCTGGGCCAGCACATTGCTTTGGAATTGAACAGATTATACTAGAAACTGGTCTCTTTGTCCACTGCTGGACAAGTTATTTAACCTACCTAAGCCTCAGTGTTCTCATCTAGGTTGATAACTATCTGAGTGAGTCGGGATAATCTTAAGGGCTTCACACATTCTAAACATGTACACTTCAAGCCCCAAAGCTTTTTGATATTGCTGCTGTTGTTTTGAGACAGAGTCTTCCACTGTAACCCTGGAAGACCTGGTACTTAACTATAGCTGTAGTTCAGACTCAAGCTAGTGGCAATCTTCTACTTCTGCCTCCAAAGGGTTGGGATTGTAGCTGTGGGCCACCATGTCTGGCAACTATTTTTCTAGTTAGGGTTGAACCCGGGGCTTTCACATAGGCAAGCATTCTGCTGAATTGTACCTCCAGCCCACTGTCCCTTTTTTTTTTTTTTTTTTTTTTTAGCTTGGGATATTGAACTCAAGACCTTGTGCATTCGAGGTCAGTAGCCCACAACTACTGAGCTATATCACCATGACTAATTTGCTCAGGTTGAACTTGGACATACTCTGTAGTCTAGATAGGCCTTGGACTTTTTTTTTTTCTTTTTGCCTTAGCCACCCAATTAGTTGAGGTTTTATAGGTCTGAATAGCTATGTCCAGCAATCAGCCCCAATTATTATTATTATTATTAATTTTATTTTTTGATATGGTCTTATGTAACCCAATCTGGCTTCAAATTTGCTATGTTGCTAGAGATGACCTTGAACTCTTGACTGCTCAGTCTCAGCTTCCCAGTGCTGGGGTGACAGGCATGAGTATCACACCCAGTTACTTTAGGGCCAAATCTCTCTCTCTCTCTCTCTCTCTCTCTCTCTCTCTCTCTCTCTCTCTCTCTCTCTCTCTCCACCCCCATGATCTCCCATTGCTCCCCTTGGCTCCAAATTCACTATAATGGAGGATGGCCTTGACCTCCTATTCCTCTCCCTTCTACCTCCAGAGTGCAAGCTTTACAGGTGTGTGTCGTCACTCCACTTGGCTAGTCCTGATTCTTGAAGGATTAAAATGAGTAGCGTTCTGCATGTGCTTAGAATCAATGGAGCCTATGGTGGCTTTTACTGGGGCAAGGCTTAAGGAGAAGAGGGAAGAGGGCAAGGCACACAGCAGCTCTTGCGTGTGACTGTGAGCCTCTACTGCTGCCCAGAACTCTCCGGTAGGGAAGACCCCAGGATGGCCCCTTGGTAAGATTTGGAAGCGTTTCTGAGCAGTAGGGGAAAAGAGAGACCGCTGTTTTGCCGGAGGCTGAAGGCTGCTCCTCAGCAGGCCCAGGCTCCCCTGCCAAGAGAGGGGGTTGGGGTTCTTACAAAGGACACTTGGTGGCAGTGCAAAGAAGCCCTGAATTGTGTTGCCCCAGCCAGAGAAGGAGGGAGAGGGAGCACTCTCCCACCCCCAGTGGGAGCCATCAGCTCAGGGCCTTTTCCTCTCGCTAGCTGGTGTTTCTTGCCCTGCTGTTCTGGCTTCCTCTTGGCTCAACCGGGATGATTTTCCTGTGTGCTGATGGACGAACAGTGTGAAGGGACGGTGAGAGCCCAGGCCTCTCTCCAGGAGCTGCTCCCTGCATGTGGGACTGCTTAGGACAGTGTGGGCAGGGTGAAAGCAAGGGAGAGTAGGCCAAGTTCCCTGGCACTTAACTCAATGGTCTCACATGAGAAGGTACAGGAAGTAGAAAAACCTGCAAAAAATCCTAAATTTGTCCATTCATTCATTCATTCTTTTTTTTTCCCCTAGCTATCCTGGAACTCACTGTGTAGACCAGGCTGGCCTCAAACTCAGAGACTCACCTGCCTCTGAGTCTTTCAGTGCTGGGATTAAAGGTGTACGCCACCACTGCTTTCATCTTTCATTGTTCTTTTGTTCTTTCCCTCCCTTCTTTCTTTCCTTCAGTCTGTTTTGAGACAGGGTCTCATATATCCCAGGCTAGCCTTGACCTTTTTGTATGGCCAAGGTTGGCCTTGAACTCGTGATTCTCCTGCCTCTGGCTTTCAAGTTCTGGGGTCCCGTGTACATGCCGTCACTTCCAGGCTAAGCCCAGAATTTTTATGTCTTTGTCCTGGTTCTTCCTTAGAGGTGACGTCCAGTGTCTGAGGGACGTCAGGGTCTGTGGGAGGTAGGTCTAGCAGACTCTAGTTTGGGAAGTGGAAAAAGGATCAAGCAATGCCTATCTACCTCAGTTTCTCCATTCATCCATCACCTGTGTGGTTGTGGACAAGTCGCTTTTTCTGCCTGAGCTTCCGTTCCTTCTGTATGATGGTACATCATCTGTATGAAGTGCTAGGATCACACTGTGTGTGTGTTGACACTATGCAGGAAGACAATTGAGAGTTTGTGACATACAGGGAGCGCTGGATGGGTAGAAAATTCTTCACCAGTAGCAGTTATTATCATAGCTGCTAGTCTCTGTTCAGGTGTAACTCGTGTTTCTATTTAGCCTGGACCAGGATGTCGTTGCCTCCGTAATCATTCAACTGAGCACTCTCTCTTCCACATCCTTGTTCACAGGTCTCCTCCCTGGGAGTCACAACCTTCAGTCTCTGTGCCCTGGGCATAGACCGATTCCATGTGGCCACCAGCACCCTGCCAAAGGTGAGGCCCATTGAGCGATGTCAATCAATTCTGGCTAAACTAGCTGTCATCTGGGTGGGCTCCATGATGCTGGCCGTGCCCGAACTCCTGCTATGGCAGCTGGCCCAGGAGCCGGCTCCCACCGCAGGAACTGTGGACTCGTGTATCATGAAACCTTCAGCTGACCTGCCCGAATCTGTCTATTCGCTGGTGATGACCTACCAGAATGCCCGCATGTGGTGGTATTTTGGTTGCTACTTCTGTCTGCCCATCCTCTTCACCGTCACCTGTCAGCTGGTGACGTGGCGGGTGCGGGGCCCACCAGGCAGGAAGCCTGAGTGTAGAGCGGGCAGGCATGAGCAGTGTGAGAGCCAGCTCAACAGCACCGTGGTCGGCCTGACTGTGGTCTATGCCTTCTGTACACTCCCTGAGAACGTCTGCAATATCGTGGTGGCTTACCTCTCTACCGAGCTCACGCGGCAGACCCTGGACCTCCTGGGCCTCATCAACCAGTTCTCCACCTTCTTTAAGGGCGCCATCACCCCTGTGCTCCTCCTGTGCATCTGCAGGCCACTGGGCCAGGCCTTTCTGGATTGCTGCTGCTGCTGCTGCTGCGAGGAGTGCGGCGGGGCCTCAGACTCCTCAGCCACAGTCAGCGCGGACAGCAAGCTGAAGGCGGAAGTGTCCTCTTCTATCTACTTCCACAAGCCCAGGGAGTCGCCCCCACTCCTGCCCCTGGGCACCCCTTGCTGAGTCTATGGGGGATCGGGAGCAGGTGCAGAGCCGGCGGGGGAGGGGTGCCATCCCGGTCCATGATGGTCTGCTGATTCTTTGACACGGTCTCACTTTGACCCCTCTCTCATCTTGCTGTTTAGAGATGGACTTGGCTCATCTTGTCAAAGTCTGGGCTTTTCAAAGCTCCATCTACAAACAATGCTGTTCTTATCCTCCGAGGGGCCTGCCAGATCTCCACCTCCTTGTAGATGGAGATCTGTCTAGGTCATTAGAGTTGCCCAGAATCTCAATCTGGCCACCCTAGAGCCAGGGCTTGGCCTTTTGCCTATTCTCCCTTTGGTCTTAGGATCTGACTATTGGCTGAGCCTGTCCATCATGATGGATTGTGTGCTGGTGAGCTCCAACATCATTTCTACTCCTACCTAGCCTCCTATACTGGACTAGGGACTTCTAGGGGGCTAACCTAACCAAGCCCTGGTCTCCACTTTCTAAAGTGGGTCTGTCTTAGCCCTGCATGTGTTTTCCCTTTTCCCCAGAGCATTCTCTCACTCTGTCTTCCGTTCTCAGAGGTTCTCAGTTGCATTGTTCCCGTTAGGTGCTTTTCTGTAGAAGGCCATTCTGGAAAAAACAATAAAGTAGGTACCACAACCCTGTGCCCACAGAACTTCCTTGCCAATGGATGATGGTGTTTAGACATGTAGTGGAGCCTTTTCTGGGGTGGGGCAGTCCCCTTAGCCTGGGCTTGCAGTTATTCTGCCTTGGGGGAAGGGTCCTAAGGATGTTATAGCTTTTAAGGGACAGAGAGGAGGGGAGGCTTCGGGGAACCGGGCACTAAACCTTTATCCACAGCTAAACCCAGATGCCCCTGAGAAGTCAGCCCACTGGTCTCTGGAGCTCCCCGCCTTCGTCCACCCTCTCCACAAAGCCCCCATTTGAGGAAATCCAGAGGCCTTCCTTTCGTGAGCCACACAGCTTCTCAGCCCCCCCTCACTCAAACAGTGGCTCTTGTTCAGCTTCTTAGAATGGACTGTTTGCCTCTGAGATGGCCCAGCTGCCTTCCCCCACCACCCCCACCATATCACCCTTCCTAGCAGCGTTCTATAGTAGGTCCCAGTAGGTCGATCCAGTAGCTTCTCCCACTGGTTCCTGCCCTTGGAGTCATTTGCTCCGGTTCTTCCCCCCCAGGCACTTCCAAAGACCCCTTCTCTCTGCTGGGCTATCAGCCAGAAACGAATCTCAGCCCCGGCCACCAACATTCCTTCCCGAATGGCCCAGCTTTCTCAGAAGCACCTTTATCTGGAGCTCTGGGTCCCACAAAGACTCTTGCACATCAGTCCAATCTAGAACCTCTGCTAGCACAGGTCCTTAAGGGTGCAGGGTCATGGGCACCTGACTCCATTCTTTGCTTTGCTCATTCACCCATACTCCTGGGCCGTGGCCTGCCCAGTGGCCAAGCCTCCCTGCCCTCCCCCCCCCCCACTCGGAATCTGAACAGCCTTGTTCTCACTCCCTGGCACCCACCCCCCAGGGCCAGCGATGCTGGCCAAGAGAGGGAGTCTGTTGCTAAGTGATGGAGCTGCCATGTGCACCCTTTGTGCTGGAAAATGACACCCACCCATTTCTCGGCAGACCTGTTGCTACAGTGACCGAACTCTCCGGCTTTGTGTTTAGGAACTTTGAGTGTGTGGGTAGTTGGAGAGGGGGCAAAGGTGGGCCCATGTCTCTGAACAGAACCAGCCAGCATATGCTTTCTTCTATCTTCCCTCTACCCCAGCCCTGCACACACCAATAGCTCCTAACTGGCCGGGTGAACTGAGGTGAAGTCAGGGGCAGGGAGAGGATTGAGAGTGGAAGGCTAGGGGGTGGGGTGGGGTGGGGGTGGGTTCTGCATCCTGTTTGGTAGCCTCTTCCACAAAGGGCACACTCTGGACCTCCCTCTTGCCTGCTGGCTGGCCCAGAGCTGAAGGGGAATGGGAGGGGGGAGGCGGGAGATGGTGGCTCTTAGACCCTACCCCGTTGCCACCTTCCAAGCCTGCCAACGTGAATGGCTTGCAAAGCTAGTCAGCAGTCCAGCCAGTCTTGGGAAAGAGCCACTATCCCTCCAGCCTGAGCCAGCCAAGGAACAATGTGGGATTTGTTGTTCAGGGGTCCCAGGCTTCAGGGGGAGGGGTTGTTGCTCAAGGGTGGGCAGTGGCTTTGAGCTGGGATGCTCAGGAAAAAGATGATGACATCCACAGTCCTCGGAGCCCGATGCCAGGGGAGAGGCATCCCCTGACATTCCCCACGGGTTATCTTTGTTCTGTCTCGGCTCCACCCGTCACCCTGGGCCCTGAGTATACCTGCTTCAACCTCAGTCTCAGCTTCTCACTCTGGAAACCGGAACGATCTCTCCTTCACAGAGGCCTATGGTCATTAAATGAGGCCAGATGCATCATATGCTGGAGCTGGAGCCCAGGGGTAGACTCCTTGCCGAGTGTGCTCCAAGCTCTGGGACCCATGCCCATTGTTAAAGAGGAAGAGGATGGTGTTCTAAGCATCTGGCAAAGTTCAGTGCCTTTTGGGATTCAAATCTCTAGCAATATGGAATAGACTTGCTTTTTTGTTTTTGTTTTTTCGAGATAGAGTTTCTCTGTATAGCCCTGGCTGTCCTGGAACTCACTTTGTAGACCAGGCTGGCCTCGAACTCAGAAATCCGCCTGCTTCTGCCTCCCAAGTGCTGGGATTAAAGGCATGTGCCACCACCGCCCGGCTTAGACTTGCTTTTAAACTACTTTTTTTTTTTTTTTTTTTTTTTACCATTTTTAATCATGTGTATGTGTGTGGAGTATGTGCACATGGACACAGTACCCACATAGGTCAGAAGTCACCTGACACATGTCCTAGGAGCCAAACCTGTGTCCTCTGGAAGAGCAGTACATGCTCTGAGCCACCTCTCCAGCCCCTTGGCCAGATATTAACTCATCTACTTTTGCCCTCAGAGGACCCAACCATGATGTTGTTTATACATGTAGGTTTATATGCATACTATCCATAGTTTATTCCCTATCCAAGAACAGGTTGTTTAGCCCCCGCTGCATGCCTGTTGTATGAATTCACTGTGCAGGGTACTGATTTTGCATGCAGTGATAACAGGCTCATCATCAAATCGCATCTGGAGAACACAGGACCCAAGCGGCAGCTCAGTGCTGCAACATCCTCAATGGCTGAGAACAATGGTCCTCTCCAGATATAGGCATAGAAGCACAGCGACTTCCTTGAAGCAGGCAAGGCAAAAGACAGAGCCTGGGCCCATCCTCCTTCCCAACTAAGGGTCACATTTTTTTTTTTTTTAAAGATTTATTTTATATATGTGAGTACATTGTTGCTGTCTTCAGACACACCAAAGAGGGTATTGGATCCTGTTACAGACAGTTGTGAGCCACCATGTGGTTGCTAGGAATTGAACTCAGGACCTCTGGAAAAGCATCAGTGCTCTTAACCACTGAGCCATCTCTCCAGCCCCTAGGGGGTGCATCTTATCCTTGTAAGGGGTTGGAAAGCTCCTGAGAAGCAGCAAACACCATCCAGTTTTTCCTCAAATCTTTTTCCCCCATGCAGTCAATGGAAGCCAGGGCCTGGTCTATTGTATGCTCCATCAGCGCTCTGTCAATGAGCTAAATCTCCAGACCCTGTCTTCAAATCCCCCCAGCAATAAGAGATCCTCTTCCAGGCTGGATATATTCACGGCTGAGTAGTGGCCTCACCCAAATCCTCTCACAAACCAAGGACAGATGTGGCTGTTTCTTACTGCAGATGCAGGGTGAAGAGATTGCTTATTCTACACGGAACATTCCAGTCTCTATTTCCAGGCAAAGGGGAGGCAGAACAGGGAGTGGGGGAGGGGGACCCAAGAGATCGAGGGTCAGTATAAAACTAGCTGTGGTTGGATTCACATTGGATCAAGGAGGGCCCACAAGAACTGAGGCTGTGAGCTCCAGCTAGACAGGCAGGGTAGGAATTCTATCCATCGAGTTAACAAATGGTTGGGTCCTTTTCTTAGATTTTTGGTTGTGAGCCTAGCCTTTAACGGCTGAGCCATCTCTCCAGCCCTGGTTGGGTCCTTTCCAAGAGACCAATAGCATGGACAGCAAGGATGACAAAGGAAGACTCTGCAGGCCCAGTATACCCCTGAGGACATTTGATTTCTTCTTGGTGGGCACTGAGTGTGATGAGAGGATGCAGAGTTCTGTTCTGGCTCCACTCTGGCTATATGGGAACAAGCAGGTGTAGACTGAGAGGGGGCCATGAGCTTAAGTGTTTATGATGGAGAGCAATTCAGTTTGAATGCCACATGAAAGGCCCAGGTCTGGGCAGCTCCTCTAACAGACCTGCTTAGTGCCACTTGGCAGCTGTCAGCGTACAGGAGTGAGAAGCAGACAACAAGCAGGGCCCAGAAACACGTGTGGGCTGCTGTCCCAGTGTGAGCACACGTGATAGGCCACTGTGTTTCCAGAGAGCGTGAGTATGTGTTCCCTGTAGGTGTGGCACCCTGTGGTCATCCCTGTGTATGATGTGTAGTGGTGCTCATGCCCCTGTGGGTCCGCTGGTCGGTGATATCTGTGGGAAACAACCAGCACCATACACACCCCCCAACACAAAATTGGTAATTTATTGTTGTCATTATTAGGAGGCAAAAAAAAAAATGTACAGTTACAAGGATCGTTTTCCAAACAGAGGTTAAATATGAGCTGAAAACTGTAAAAAGGAAGAGGAACATCACTTTACAAATTATTAAATTAAACAAACAAACAAACAAACAAACAAAACCAAAGAACCAACCCTCCCATGCTGAGTTCTCTCCTTGTACAACTCTGTGAAATGAGAACAGAAAATGAGATGGGCCGTGGAGGTGGGGACCCTGGGTAGGGGCAGGACCTGGGGCCAGGAACAGTGACAGTGGGGGTTGCTGGGACGACATGGACCCTGGTCCTCCCTCTTAGACCTGGTTGTACCTGGTGGCCCTATCAAGGCTGGGGACAGAAAAGGAGGCTCCTGCTGGCCTTCAAATTCAGGTCCTCCACTGGGAGACAGAGATACTTTACAGGACATGGGGACAACCACTGCCCTATGTGGCAGTCTCCCCTCTTCTGCATATGAACTTGCCCCACATCGACCCTGCATCTCTCTCTGCCTTTCCAGTTTGCCCCTCCCAGGTCCCGATTGGCCCCTGCAGCATCAAATGGTTGATCTTAGTCTTTGCTTAAATTAAAAAATTAAAATATATATACATATATATACTGTACACACAGGACAATAACAGAGTGTTGAAAGGGGAAGAGGAGGGTGGGGCAGAGAGTGAGGAGAGGGCTTGCGGGGCCAGGGCTGTTGACAGGGAGGGGAGTGGGGTAGCTGAAGGGAAAAAGAGAGCAAGGGAGAGAGGTTAGGGGACCAGACTTGGGGAGAGGGCAATTATTTTACAATAAAAACAGGAGTTGAAACCTCAGCAGAATAGGGCTCTAGGAGCCCCAGAGGGCCCTCCCCACACTGGGTGAGGAGGAGTGGGCTTAGGGAGAGACAACAGGGTGGGCGGGGAGCTCGGCTTCAGGTTAGGTGACTGTGGTCCCTAGTCAGAAGAAGAGCCACAGTCTCAGCTTCTCCGTGACTTTGAGTGTTGAATAAGCCACTGTAGGGTGATGTCTGAGGGGAGACAAGAGAGAAAGTTGTAAGGCCTCCCTGTGTGAGAAGGGCCTGGGAGGTATGAACAGTTAAGCCAGGTTCCTGCAATGGCAGCCTGGATCAAGCTTAGAGCTGTGACCCCACCCCCCCCCACCCCCCACCCCCAGCTCCACCCCCCCCCACCCCCACCCCCCGCACCAAAAGCTCCAAGCTAGTGATATAAAAGACACAAAGCCACAGCTAGCAAAGAAGGGACTGGAATACCTGCTCTAACCAATCTCAGAAGTGGAAGAGGGGGCAGGGCTAGGGTAACACCCAGAACTGGGGCCTCCTAGCTGCCTGCTGCACCCAAGGACAAAGTGGCTCGGTATGGACTTCCCAGATACCGCATCAGAAGTATCTTTCCCTTCAGCCCAGCCACTCCTGGCAGAGTGCCAGCAACTTCCCCAAGCCACGCACCTATGTTGTCCTTCTCTTTGCAGGATATGGAGTAGCAGCAGATCTCTCGGTCCTGGATAGCAGACAGGTTCCTGCGGGAAGACCAGAGAGGAGTCAGCGGATGCTGGAGCAGTTAAGGGACCAGGGAAGGGCAGGGTGTTTTTCTCAGTAAAAGGTCTACAAGAGGAGGGCGAGGCTTCTGGGAAAGATACGTTCTGCTGCCACCATGTGGTAAACACCAAGAACAGCAACAAGCCCAGCCCAGAAGCCTTCGGCAGCTGGGGAATTTGGGGGAGCTGAAGCACACAAAGAAAGGCCACTCAGCTCACATTTTCTCGATTAGCTCCTTCTCATCTAGCGCTCCGGCGAGGTCTCGCTTGTTACCAAGGACTAAGACCTATACAGGAAGCAAGCCGGGGAGAGTTAGAGCAAGGATACCTGGGTACCTCGGCTGTACGGCGCTCCCCCCCTCCCCCGCCCCCGCCCCGTGATTTCTGATCAGCTCCCTCTCCCACCCGCTCCATCTCCAGCTGACCGGGATGCCTTGTAGCTGTGGCTTGTCTAGCAGGTTGTGGAGCTCATTCTTGGAGGCCTCGATCTTCTCCTGATCCGCAGCATCCACCATATACCTGGGGAAGGCAGTGAGGGATACCGTGGGTTGAGGCACACAGGAAGAGGAGCTGCTGAGGGGAAGAAGGCCTCCAGTTCCAGCCTGGTCGCCTCTGGAGAAATGGACTACCCTGGTCTGACTCAGAGAACACTTTCCCAAACATAGGTGTGAAGCACTGCAGGCTCAGTCCTCTGTGGAACTGGAGCCTGTAGGATTAGCTGTGAGTCGGGCCCAAAGTGACCCATTTACATTTTCATGGAAAGCCTAGATAGGACCAGAGTAGAAAAGGAAAGGCCTCCCTACCAAGGGACAGGGTACAATGCTATTTTCTTTTTCTTTCTTTCTTTCCTTCCTTCCTTTTTTCTTTTCTTTTCTTTTTTTTTTTTTTGAGACAGGGTTTTTTTTCTCTGTGTAGCCCTGGCTGTCCTGGAACTATGTAGATCAGGCTAGCCACCAACTCAAGAGATCAGCCTACCTCTGCCACCTGCGTGCTGGGATTAAAGGCATGTGCCAGCTACCACCACCTGGCTACAATGCTTGTATAAAAACTCAGGTTTAAGCTGATCAGGAGGCAGAGACAGGTAGATCTCTTGTGAGTTCAAGGCCAGCCTGGTCTACAGAGCGAGTTCCAAGACAGCCAAGACCACACAGAAGAACCCTGTCTGAAAAACAAAACAAAACAAAATATACCAAAAAAAAAAAAAAGTTTAAACTGGGAATGGTATGCATGCATTTAATCCTAGCACGTGAGAGGGGGAAGTCTATGAGTTAGAGGGCAGCATGGTCTTTCTATATAGTGAGATCCAGGCCAGACGGGTCTACATAGTTAGATCCTGTCTCAAAAAACAAAAAGACAAAACACTGTTTATTCTATTAAGAAAACTAAACTGGGCATACTTTTTTTTATTTGTGTGTGTATGTGAGGTGGGGGGAGGGGGGCTGGAGTTGAATCCAGAGTGTGTGTGAGACTGGAGTTGAACCCAGAGCCTTATATATGCTAGAGCTTTCAGACCAAGTTACATCCCTTGTCTGGATAAAATTAACAGGCAAAGGAAGGAGTCACTTAAACTACCCAAAATTCAAGACATGGTGATTTGGATTGGGAGAGACACTGTAGGCTGGCTGATCAGATCTGTATATATATTACAATTTTCTTTTTTAAAAAAATATAAATTCTTTTTTAAAAATATATATATATTCAAATAAACAGTATGCAAAATAATAAAAGCAGGCCACGTCCAGGCAGCAGGCATTAACAGGGACCATGTGTGTGGTTCTGCATCAGGCCTGATGGCTTGCAGGCGGGAGGGTGGGGAGACCCTACTTACACAATGGCGCTCACTCCTCTGCAGTAGCGTTCCCACATGCTTCGGAAACGGGGCTGCCCCCCAATGTCCCAGAGCTGAGAGAGAAGAGGATAGGGAGAAGGTGGCCTCAGGAGCAGGCAGACAACTGAAAGCCATTGGGTTCTTAGCTTCCCTTCTGCAGTCTCCCCCCACCCTAAGGTCACAGCTCCTTCCCCCTCCTACGTCTACAGTGCCTATCTTCAGCTCCCTTTCCCCAGTCCTCCAGCAGCCCAGCCGGTTGCCACCCTCCCCTCCCCTGGCTGGCACTTCCCAGGTGCCGCTGTCGCCCTCCCTCACCTTGATGGTCACATTCCCTTTGGTGATTTTTCGCATGTTGAAACCCACAGTGGGGATCATGTCCTCATTGAACTGTCCTGACTAGAGAGAAGAGAGCCAGGATTGGAAAAGATGCAAACATTGTCAGGACCCAGATGTGATGGCCCTCCCTGGTGGGTCCAGAGCAAGAGGTTGCAGGGCGACTTTTAGGTGACCTCAGATTTCCTCTTGAATGTCTTCTGCTTTCAGGGAGCATGGATGTCATCAACTTACATGCCGTCCACATCTGGAGGTCTATGGGGAAGAGGTCACTAGCTAGCCCTTAGGTAATCTCAGGGTCTCTCAGTCTAGACAGGGAGAAAGCTATTCCCAAGGTCTAACCTACAGTTCTTGTTAAAAGAAGCCCCTTTACTTAGTCTCCAGTTGAGTTAGAATACATTACTTCTCAGGAAAAGAGGCTCACCACAAGAGACATGGCCAGGAAAGCAGAGATTATCAAAGTAGTAGTAAAATGTTTTTTAAAAATGAGGAGCCGGGCAGTGGTGGCGCACACCCTTAATCCCAGCACTTGGGAGGCAGAGGCAGGTGGATCTCTGTGAGGCCATCCTGGTCTACATAGGGAGATCTAGGACAGCCTTGGCTACATAAATAGACTATGTCTGAATAGGTGGGTTGGGACTAAATTCACCACCCACAAAATGCAACACATATTAGTATTCATCTGTTATCCTCTACCATGGATAATCCACAGCCTATTATTTACCTACATGTGTGTCTCCTCTCTGGGCTGAGAGCTTTCTGGGGGAGAGGAGCCAGGTCTAGAGTAACAGTGTTAATGTTTACAGAATGAGCTGAGAATAATTCCAGCTCCCATAATTCCTTTCAATGTCTGGTATTTTTCTCTCCCTGCATTCATTGTGTTTGAAATCTCTGGGTTAATCTAAAGTAGACACAGGCTTCAAATAAGGCCAGCCCTAACTCCTCCCAGGTCACCTTCCCGTCACGGTCACAGGTGGGAGCAGGAGAGACAGATGGAGGCCACACAGGAGAGGGTTGATGTACCTGGAAGCTGAGGGTGATGATCGTGTGCCTGTACCACAGCTTTTTGTCTCCTACCAGGTAGTAGACTACTTTGCTTGAGTCCCATACAGAGACCAGGGGCTCTGACCACTAGACAAAGAGCAGGAGATGATCAGTTCTCAGTCAGTGCCTGGAAGCCTCAGTGACGTGCTCCAGGTGTACCAGATGAGCGAGCCACTCCCCTGCCTCTGAAGGCCCAATGCCCAGTGACAAGGAATAGCAGGGAATCCTCATCTGAGAACTGCAGCTGGATTTTGAAAGTCCTCTGAGCCCCCTGGATGTACAGTCATCCACAGGGGTGGGTCCAGGGCCTGCCTCACAGCTCCTCATGGAGATGGCATAGCAATGTTCTGCAGGGTTCCTAAAACCCCCGAATTCAGGTGGAGGGGGAAGAATTAAGAGTTCAAGGTCAGCCTCAGCTAAATAGTAAGTTTGAGGTCAGCCTGGGTTATATGAAATTTGATCTCAAAAACCAAAAAATAAAATAAAATAAAATAAAATAAAATAAAATAAAATAAAAAAATGCCAGCACACATCTAACGATATACTTTAATTCTATACTTATTTATTTACTCTGTGTGTGTGTACACGTGCGTGTGCACATGCCACAACATGCTTGTGGAGGTCAGAGGACAACTCTTGGGAGTTGGTTCTTGCCTACAATCTTTGCTGAGTCCTGGTATTAAATCCAGGCTATGTTGCCAGACTACCTTAGGGATAACTAAGCCACAGTACCCCAGAAGTGCCTGATCTTGTCTGATCTCAGAAGCTAAGCAAGGCTGGGCCTGTTTTGTACTTGGATGGGACATGTCTCCTGTGCTCAAGTGACCTCCTCCAGGACCCTAGACCAGCGGGGACTGTAGGTCTCCTGGACTATGGCTCAGTAAGTGCTTGGGAGTGGCTCTGATGCTGTGTGGAACCATCACTGCGCTTTGGGAACTGAAAGACCCATATGCTCCCAAATAGATGAGAGTATAGCCTGGAAGACCATGACCCTGGCAAAGAGATGCTAGGAGACTCTCAGACAACCAGGCCTTCTAACACCCAGTTTCTGCTCAGTTGGGAATCGGAGCTAAGTTGCAATCAGGCTATGATTTAATTTCCCTGCTAATGACTCAAATTCTTCCTGTAAGGATGGAAGCAACTTTACGTCATGTAACCCAACCTTTTGTCTCAGACTTGAATCTACTCTATATCATTCTCTTTTCTCCTTTACCTTCTCTCTCTCTCTCTCTTTCTTTTTTTTTTTGAGATAGGGGCTCATGTATCCCAAGCTGGCTTGTACTCAGAGGTACCCTGAACTTTGTATCCTCCTGTCTCCACCTCTCTGGTGCAAAGATTATAGGCGTGTGCCTCTGTGTCTGGCTTTATGTGGTGCTAGGGGTTGAGCTCAAGGCTTTGGACATGTTAGGCAAGCCCTTCTGTCAACAAAAATACATCCCTAGCTCCTCCATTTATTATTATTATTATTATTATTCATTACTATTATATGAAGTGATCAAGACTGGCCTTCAACTCCTAATCCTCCTGCCTCAGACCCTGAATGGCTAGGACTAACAGTGTGCACCACTGTGCTAGGCTTCCACTCCCTCTCATGTTAGTTCAAATTATCAGAAAGTTCTTTATGACTCAAAAACATATCTTCCTATAACCTGTGCCCCCCTTTGTTCTTTAGTCCTTCTGGGTACCCCAAGACCAGTTCATCTATAGTGACAGCCTTTCATGTTTTAAGATATTTGAAATGACCCCCGTCAATGGGCATAACCACTCATGCCTACAGTCTAGCACTAGGGAGACTAGAGGATTGACCAGACTCTGTCTCAAAGAGAAAGGAAAAGAACGGCCTTTTTGCTTCTCTTGGGCAAAAACCGATCTCCTGCCGGGCGTGGTGGCGCACGCCTTTAATCCCGGCACTTGGGAGGCAGAGGCAGGCGGATTTCTGAGTTCGAGGCCAGCCTGGTCTACAGAGTGAGTTCCAGGACAGTCAGGACTACACAGAGAAACCCTGTCTCAAAAAACCAAAAAAAAAAAAAAAAAAAGAAAAAAAAAAAGAAAAACGATCTCCCACTTTTCTAATAAAACAGCTTTCAGCACTCAGCCGAGTTTCTGTCTCTCAGACATACTGCAATGGCTCGTTACATTCTTTTTACTTAACCTGCTAAGCAGCTGAGCTCACTAAACTCAATTCCTATTCCCTGCCACATCTCATTGGTGGTGGTGGTGGGGCTGGACGAGGGGGCACAAGGGTTTTTCTCTGTTTGCTGAGACAAACAGAAGCCAAGTCGAGAGCAAAGGCAGTGGTGGGCATGGGCACAGAGCCCAGGGGTTCCCAATCCTTTTGTAACTGTAGGGGGAGCGGCAGAATGTCTGTCAGGGCTCTGGTGGGTCTGAGAAGGCTGGAGTTACCCAGCTGCTGGAATTCCCTGCAGCACCCTAGGTGGTGGTTTTACCTATTAGGGTCTCTTGAGAGAAAAGAAATTCAGCTTGTCCATTTAGTGGTAAATTTAGTATCAAAAAGGAGAAGGGGAGTGGGGGAAGGAATGTTGAATACCAAACAAAACTGGTTTGTCTTTGTCTGTTTTTGTTTGTTTTTTTAATTTCTGAAACAAAGTCTCTCTCTATCCCAGGCTGCTCTCAGACTAGGGATCCTGCCTCAGCATCCAGACTGCTGCGTTTACAGGCATGCTCCATCATGCTTAGTTTCAAGGAACCTCTTGACTCTGGCAGGAGAATTTGAGAACTTGGCTTCTGTCCCTGACCTGTCAGAGCCTTCCATTCTTTAAGAAGATGCTGGTCTTAAAGAGTAGGCCCAGGCCAGGAAGTTGAACCCACCTAGGTGTCTCTGCATCCCTATACTAACACGCCGCTGAGAAAGACATCCCTAGGGACTGGAAGTGGTGTCTTGGCAGAGTCCAAACAGCTAGTTTCTCCTTTTGAGAAATACAAAAACATCTCCCAGACCCAAATGCCCCAAACCAAGCCACCTAGGTCTGAAGAGACAGGTGGGAATCCGGGTGTTGGTTTCCTGCTCTGACAGCCTAAGAGGCAAGTCAACACCAAGCCTAACCAGGGTGTTTGGTCCTAGGGACACAGCATGGCAGTCAGGAAGCAAATGTGTGTTAGTTCAGAAAAACATGTCCCAAACATCAGCAGAGGCCCGTGGAATAAGAAGGGTCACTGAGTAGGGGAAGGTCCAGAGGTCAATGGCGGAGCATATTTAGGGAAGAGAGAGCGCCCATGCTATGATCACCTTTAAGTCCCTCTGAAGGCTCCCCTTGCAGGGATATTGAGCCCTATGGGGCTTCAGGGTCGGGCAACAATACAATACAGGCAAGTGGTGGTACCGAAGCTGGTGGTCTCACATCTTTGCGGACCTGCACATCAGCATCTTTAGCCTATATCTGGCGAATTCACAGTCCTTGGAAAACCCATCTTTGGGAACGGGCCTAGGTTCTGGGGGGGGGGGGGGAACTATGTCCCCGTCCCAAGCCTTACTTGGTCCCATAAGCCCAGTCTTGCCTAGCTTGGAAATACAGGCTGCAGCCATTACTGCAGCTCAGCTCACGCCCAGGGAGCTCATCTTCCTCTTTTTTAAAGAGAAAATTTAACTCCTTCTTCACCACTCCTCTGGCACAGACATACAACTGCAATCACCCCCCTCTCTCCTCCGCCTCCCCCAGTGCTGAGTCTCCAAAGCTGCTCTCTCCCCTGTCCCCAGGTGGATGGCGCCCCTCCAGCTCATCCTCTCGGGTCCTCGGTACCTACTCTTGCAACTTCTGAGCCAAGTGGAGTCTCCCAACTCCCTTTATGGTGCCATGCTTTCGGGACCCCAACGCTAAGGCAGGCCCGGGACAGGTTCCGGGGAGGAGTCTGGACTAGAGCCAGGACCTCAGCTGACTCCTCTGCCTCTAGGGATACCTTCCCCCCGCCCCAAAGGGCCGCGGCTTCCGCGTCCAGCAAGGGTAGGCAGAGCCCTCGGGGTGGGGCTGGGCTGCTAGGGCACCCTGGCAACACGCTCCGGCCGCGCGTCCCGTGACCCTCCACGCGCGGAGCGGGATTGTCCGGGCACTTTCGCCCCGTCATGCCTCTTTGCGCCCGCCTCGGGGGCCTGTCAGCCTGCGGCGGGTTCCCGGTGCGTGGAGACATCTCCGTGCCGCCAGCTCCGGAACGCAAGCTCGGTTCCCCTGGTCCTCGCTACCCCGCCCCCAGCCCTGCCATCCTAGCCCAGGCCAGAGAACGGGTGGCACGCCAGTCGGTCCCCCAAGAACCGTGCTAGGCCCTAAGTGCCCGGAGCCGGCTCCTCCCTGCCCGGAACCCGGCGGTGCCGGGCCACGCCAGGCGCCGACCCCAGCTGCCTAGGGCGCGGCGCCGGCGACACATCTGCCCGCATACCGCGATCACGTTGACGAAGGTGGTCTTGCCCGAGTACTGCAGCCCCACCAGCGTGAGCTCCATTTCCTCCTTCCAGAACAGGGCCTTGAACCAGTCCAGCAGCTTGTTGAACAAAGCGATCATGGTCGCTGCCACCGGCCGCGCCCGGTGCCGGGTCCCCGCCGCCTTCGGTGCCCTCGCGCTGCGGCCCGGAGCGGCCCCTCCCCGGTGCGGCCGGGTCCCGCGGCTCGGTGCGGGCGGAGGCTGGAGCGCGGCGGCCGACGACGCGCTGCCCGAGGATCCGCTCGCCGATGGGTGTGGCCACGGCGCCTCCACCTCCTCCTCCGCCGCCGCCGCCCTCCCGCGGGCCGGGCCGCGTCCTGCTCGCACCCGAGCGCGCTCCAGTCTCGCGCGCGGCCTAGGCCAGCGCCCGCGGGCGGGGCGGCGGGGACCCGCGGCGGCCGGGAGGAGCGTGATGGCGCGCTTGCGGAGAAAGCTGTAATTTTATTTTTTCTGCTGCCCTCGTTTGCCCCGCCCTGACTGCACCGCTTTCTGGCTTGAACGGTGGTCGGTCCTGGGCGGGTGGTGTCCCGATTAAGCTAGGGTATTTCCAGGCCGAAGAACCGTGACATGAAGATCTCCAAGAAACGGTTTTGTTCCCTGAACCTTTGCCTCTGAGCATCTCTGGGTACCGAATTCCATCCCCCGAAATGCCATAGAGAGTAACAGCCGGATTTAGAGCCCTTAATACTCCATCTTGTTTTGTTAACCACAGTTTGCCAGGCTACTTGTCTGGGAAGCCCAAAGTGAGATCGACATTTGAACTTGATGCTTGTCTTCACTATAAAGAGACGGGCAAAATCAGGGCAAGGGATTCCCTGTGAGGAACGGCGGTAGCAAAGGAAAAAATGTATGCTATTTTGATACAAAGTTTTTGATAGTGGGTGGTGGAGAGTCTGCCAAGAAGTCCCCATCCTCCCTTGCAGGAGATAACAGCTCAGTCAACCGGCTGTGCCTTCCTGGTCTCAGGATTCCTAGGCAGCTGGGCTCTCTTTGGGGGTCGGTTTTCACCTGGAGGCTGTGATGAACTGTTAACATCAACTGTATGGATTAAACCTATTAAAGAACCAGACAGCCCTCAACATCTGGATCAGCCTATTCTGATTTACTAACATCTGTCTAATAAGTTCTTCTCTTCCTCCGTAGGTACATGCTATAGTCTGACATGTTTAAATTAAAGTTTAAGTTATCATACAAAGTAATAGATTTTCATTGCTTTACATTTCTGTGTCTTTCCCCCAGATTCATATATTGAAATCCCACTCCTCAAAGTGATGACCATATAAGGCGACTAGGTTATGAGGGGGGAGGCCTCCTAGCTAAGATTAGTGCCCTTATATAAGGAGAGAACAACAGAGGTGCCCAGAGCCTATACTCCTCCCATCTTGAGGCTACAAAGAGAAGGCTGTAATCTATTAGCCAAAAAGTGACTCCTAACCAGACCCTGAATCTACCCGTACCATGACAGATCACTTTCCCATTTTTCAAGCCATGAGCAACAACTTTCTGTTGTTTATAAGTTGTGGGGTGTGGGGTGCTTTGTTACAGCACCCTGAACAAGGTAGTGCCTCTGTGTCTCCCTTCCATTGATTACAGTTTTGTTACCATGTCCTTAGAAGTACTGGAAAAGAGTGTATCTTAGGGGTGAAGATCTAGTAGCCTGTTTCTGCTCCCGAGAGCCTTACTCTGTTGCTAGAGAGAGCCCCAGAGGCTTAAAATGATGGAAAGAAGAATTGGGTGGGCATCCAAGAGGTTATTTATTTATTTATTATGCTTTTCCAGAGCCTGTGCCCTCTAGAACAGGGTTGGGGTGACTGTATAGGGAGGGAGCCCATAGGGCTGTACAATTGCTCCCTTGCACCCTTCTATACAGTCTCTGAGCTCATGTAGCATCCTGTACTTTAGAAGCCTATCCTGGGCAGCAGTGCAGACCTTTCAGGGGACTTAAAAAAAAAGTGGAAGTGCAAGCCACCACCCCAAGACTAAAGAAGCAGAGCACCTACTCAGCTCAGGTCGAGCATTAAAAATGTTAACCTCAGTTGTAGCCTCACATTATTTTTGTTTGTTTGTTTGTTTGTTTAGTTTCGTTTCTTTTCTTTCTTTCTTTCTTTCTTTCTTTCTTTCTTTCTTTCTTTCTTTCTTTCTTTCTTTTTTTTTTCTTTCGAGGCAGGGTTTCTCTGTATAGCCCTGGCTGTCCTGGAACTCACTTTGTAGACCAGGCTGGCCTTGAACTCAGAAATCCGCCTGCCTCTGCCTCCCGAGTGCTGGAATTAAAGGTATGCACCACCATGCCCCGCTGCTTAGTTTCTTTTTGTTTGCTTGCTTTTGAGATTGGGTCTCACATCGCCAAGGCTGGTCTGGAACTCCCGATTCTCCTGTCTTCCCTGTCCAAGTGCGGCTCACAGGCTTTCGACACTATGTCCAGAAGCACTTCGAGTTCTCCAGAGAGATGCCAGGAAGCAAGGAGGCAGTCACTCCTCCAACTCCTTGGGGTTTTCATGGAGGACTTGTGTCACTTAGCACATCCAGGAGCTGAGGACCAGACAGTAGGAATAGTATTCTGCCTTCCCCCCCACAGGCAGCCCAATCCGGGTCAAGGGAGACTCAGGGTTTGTCTGGCTTTCTGGGATTCATAGTTCATCCCTGAGATAGATCATGAGTTCCCTGGAAATTCTGTGAAGTGATGATGATGAGGGCTGAAGGTCTTAGCCCCATGCTGCTTGGAGTGGTGACCACCCAGCCTGCTTCTGGAACCAGATAAGCACTCTGCAAAGAAATACAAGCCAGGGGAGGTACGGCAGGTAGGTTTTCTTGAAGCAGACATAGCTCTTTGTCTCTTCTCTCCTCTTTCTTTGATACTTCATGGGTACCCAAAGGATGCTCTGAAGTCACAGAAGCAAAGCAGAGAGTGCTGGGTTTTCCCCCAGAGAGTGGTTGGGAGCAGATGACAGGAAGGAAGCCATAGAAGCAGAGGCAACCCTCATCTCCTCCAGAGAGCAGAGAGCTCAAGATTGCCTTAAAAAAAATCTTGCTATGTTGTCCTGGCTAGCCTGGTACTCAAAATGTAGATCTAGCTGACCTCAAACTCGCAGCAACCCACCTGCTTCTACTCCTGAGTGCTAGGATGACAGGTACATCATCACTTCTGGGCTCATACAGTGATCCCAACGGCTAGAGCTGGTTACCTCTGCATCTCCTTTTATGATATGTATGGAGGCAGGCCAATCAAGGCCCTTATTCTCTTCTGAGCCGGTCCTCCAGCACTCACGGGTGTATGGGGAGGAGCAGTCTATGTAGGATAGAGAAGATTTGACCAAGGTCAGACCAGGATTTTCCCTGCTGTTGCATCTGGCCTGTGTGTGGGAAAGGCCTTAATGGAAGAGGATCTTGCAATCACCATCTCTGCAGCCGCATCAGCAGGGCTACATCTGGAATGGCTTTCAGGAACATTCTGTTTGACTGACTCTTTGTGTCATGGACAAGGAAGGGAGCTCACCGAAAGCACCTAAATAAGCCAGCACTCCAGCTGCTCTCTCAATCCATTGCAAGGACCAGCTCCTATCTGTAAGTTCAGAGCCACAGGACGCTCCCGCATGTTCCACTGGGGGCCACTGAAGAAGGCAGAGTCGTGGTTGGAGGTGAAGACCCGTGGCCTGGCTCCTGTTGCTTGCTGGGGCAGTTTCCTGAGACTGTAAAGTATTCCAGGGATCCTTTTCCTGTGCGGATGCAGAAGCCATGCCAGAGCTCACAGCCCACTTCCCCAGACCCACTGTCTCAGGCCTGAGAGACCCATGAGCTGGTGGAGGGTCAGGGGTTGGGCTCCGGGGGCAGCTGGGCTGCATATAGGGCCAAAGTGTGGTGCAGAAACTGGTACTGCTCGGCCGTCTGGATCATGCCTCCTCTGTAAGCAGAGTCAAGAGTCAGAGTCAAGAACACCTGCACTGTGCTAAGGTTAGCATCCTCTCTCACTGTCCTGCTAGGGAAGCCCTGACTCTCTCCTCCCCATAGGCACCCTTGCCCTTCCTACTCCCCTTTACTGTCCTCTGCCAGGACAGCCCCAAGGGAGGAAGTGACTCTTGGTCTCCTGTCTCTTATCCAGCCAGCTCTTCAGCAAAATCAGACCCATGCTCAACTCTCTCATTTGTAATCTTAAAAACGAACCGTTAGCCCCACATGTGTAGAACAGGTCTCATTTCTAAAACACTCAAGAAGTGAACCCATTTCTTCTTCCAGTTGGGGGAGTAGACTTTACCCCTCTCAATTGCCACAGGGCAGTGGTGGTGTACACCTTAAATCTCAGCACTCAGGAGGCAGAGTCAGGCTGTGAGTTTGAGGTCAGATTAGTCTACACAATGAGCTCCAGGATAGCCAGGAATACATAGACTCTGACTCAAAAAAAAAAAAAAAAAAAAAAAAAAAAGGGTGTGTGTATTGGGGGAGTGGCTACAGAATTACCGTAGCAGCTAGTAGCATATACCCCAGAGTCTGAACTGGCTTCTCCATCTTCAAGCCCAGTGAATACCACTATACCCATAGCTACTTTGTATCTAGAACAAGTTGTATCTTTTCTTTAAAAAAAAAAAAAAAAGTCAAGACGCTTGCCCTCTGTAGCCTCATTGGCCTTGAGCTAACTAAGCAGCAAGCGAAGGCTCTGACCTCACATTCCCCACCCTCGCCCCTGCTTTCTGAGTGCTGGGTTTACAAACATGCAGCATCATACTACCCTTTGTTTAACTTGTTCCCTAGCTTTCTCCTGAGTAGAGAATTTGGGGGCCAGGAGAGATTGAGGGAAAATTCAGGGTGACATATTTAATTCCAGGCCCCCACGCTAACATTTCAGACCATCTTTCATGTGGGCTTAGTTATTGGCAAACTAGAAAGTTCTTTTGAATAAAACAAGTTCCTTGCTTTCTTCCAGGAGGACCTGCAGGTGATGTGCACCTCGGAGCCACCAATGTCCTTGTCAATTACTGTGGCCGCCCACACCTGTTTCCCATGGACCCACCTGTCTAGTCGAAGTTGGCACACGATGCCCAGAATATCCACCTCCCCTCGGGCCTTCAGCTGCTGGCAGCCGATGCGGGTGGCGATGAAGCAGCCGGTCCGGCCGATCCCTGCACTGGATGGAACCAGAGAGAGGATGGGGAGGTCACAGGAGACCAGGGAATGGGGGAGACAAGTGAGCATGGAAGGTTGAGGCAAGGCTTCACGTGATGAAAGAAGAAATGGTATTAAAGTGCTCTGTTTGTGGGGTGGGACTTGCACATCTCCGATTCCAGCATCCCTGGGATCCCTGGTGGAGGCAGAAACCAGCTTACGCAGGAGAAGTCTGTAAGCCCTTATTACTCTCACTCTATGCCTAGTCCAGCTCACCATTAATTAATTAATTAATTAATTAATTAATTAATTAATTAATTAATGTTTTTAAAGATAGGATTTCACTATGGCTGTCCTGGAACTCACTATGTAGAGCAAGCTGACCTTGAACTCAGAGATCCACCTGCCTCTTCCTCTCAAGTTCTGGGATTACCCACCCCACCCCACCCCCGATAGAGTTTTACTCTAAAGTCCAGGGAAGCCTGGAACTTACTATCTATCCTAAACTCACTGTAATCTTCCTGCTTCAGCCTCCTGAGTCCTGGTTGTCCAGGACAGTCAGAGTTACAGAAGAGTGCCACCATATCAAGTCTTTTTTTTTTTTTGTTAGTTTGTTTATTTGAGACAGATTCTCTCTCTGTAGCCCTTGCTGGCCCTGGACTTATTGGGTAGACCAGGCTGGCCTCAAATTCACAGCCATCTGCTTGCCTCTGCTCCCAATTGCTGGGATTGAAGCCCAGATTTGTACTTTTTCCAGTTGTTTTTTCTTTCTTTTTCTTTTATATTTTTATTTATTTTAATCTCTCTCTCTCTCTTTCTCTCTGTGTGTGTGTGCGTGTGTGTGTGTGTGTGTGCATGCATGCACACACATCACTGTACCTATGTGAAGCTCCAGTAGAGACCTCTCATGGGTCAGTTCTGTCCTTAAACCATGTAGGGCCCAGAGATTGAACTCAGATGTCAGGCTTGACTGCGGGTGCCTTTACCCATGGAGGCACCGTGGTGACCCCTGATTTTTCTTTTCTTTTTGATAATAGGGTCTAGTCATGTAGCCAGGACTGACCTTTGATTAGCAGTCTTACTGCTTCGGCCTCAAGTGTGCTCTGCCACACCCTAGTCCAGCGCACACGGTGGTGATCACATCTGTTTACAGCACCTGCCTGTGCAATGGCTGTCCCCCAGAGCGTTCCTTCTCTGACCACAGCCTCCTCCCAGCTCCATGTGAGCTTCCACAGATGCTCCAGGGCCCCCATCCCATTATCCTCTTCTCAGCTCCATCACCTTTCTCTCTTCCCACACCCCCTCCCCTTCTTGCCCTTTCTGGCTTTCAGCTCCCCACATAAGTCTTACATGTGCCTTCAGTAGAAGGAGGTGTATACTGGGGTGTGTAGAAGCCACTAGTGACTTCCAGCACTGAAGTGTGTGCGCGCGCGCCCTCTGCATGGGTCCAAGCATGCCCTGTGTGTACTGTTTGCTTCTCCCTCCTCCTCCTCGTCCTCCTCCTCCTCCTCTCTTTCCCTCTCAACAAAACATCATATATCCCAGGCTGGCCTGGAACTCCCTATGTACTTTAGATAGGCTTTCAGCTCCTGGTACTCCCGTCTCTACCTCCCAGGTGCTGGGAATACAGGAATATGCCGCTGTGCCCGGCCCCAGGCATTGCTTTTAAATGGTAGATTTGGGGTGTTGGATTCAGCATCACAAAACCCAAAACAAAATGGCAAATCTAAGTGTCTTAGCCAATCATGCAAGTCCGATTCATGAAGCCCTTAGCTGCCTTCCATACTGTTTTCCATCAGTGTCCCTACATATAAGCACCACTCATAACAAGCTCCACCCACAAGCTCCACCCACACCAAGCCCCACCCACACAAAGCCCCCCAAAGCTCCACCCACAACAAGCTCCACCCACCCACAAGCTTGGGACTCCTCTCTGACCCTCCTGACAGTGTATCTTTTTTGTTTTGTTTTGTTTTGTTTTGTTTTAAAGTTTATTTCCTGAGCATATAAGGTTCTCTGCCTGAACGTTTTCCTTTCCCCCTTTCAGAGGCTTATTCTCTCTCAGGTATTAGGTGACCTTACCCTGTGGCCTCTATACTACTCCATCTAGCTCTCTCTGAATTGTGGTCTGCTTCATTGTTTAATCTGCTACTCTTCTGACTAGTCTATTAACCTGCCCGGGAAGAAACTAAACTGTTTTGTTCACCGTTATCGTCTTAGTATTTAACATTGTGCCTGATGATAGCAATAATAGGTTTCCAATAAGCCCGTTACAGTTCATGCCTGTAATCCCAAACTGAGATTGAGAGGTTGAGAAGCTGAGGCAGGAGGATTGCCATGAGTTTGATGCTAACCTTGGGCACAAAGAGGGATCCTGTCTCAACAACAACAACAAAAAATAAAACAAAAAACCAAACAACACAACAAACCCAGCAAAAAACAAAACCAATCCCAACACTAAAAGACCTAAGCCAACGAAAATGTTATCTGGTGCCTAAACGGGCTCCTCAACAGTGGGGACGGAGTTTATCTCATTTCTACCTCACTAGAAACTTCCCACAAGCCAGAGCTCTGTCTAGGTAAGAGTTGGGTCTGTCTGGTGTGGCGTTGGATGCCTCCACACCAGAGACTTAGTGAGCAGAGAAGGCAAGCATTGGATCTGCGCTGGGACCAGGGAAGTCCCTACCTGCAGTGAACCACTATAGGCCCGGAGTTGGCAGCTGTCTCTGGAGTCTCCACCTCGGCCACCAGGCGCAGCAGGGGCCCCGCTGATTCTGGAGTCTGGTGGTCTGGCCAGGCTGAGAAGAGGATGTGCTTCACTGAACGGCATTCCTGTTGGTGCTGGGGTGTGAGAAACCAGGAGAATAAGGCTCAAGACGTGGGATGTGGGTGTGGGTGCTGTGATCTATCGATCAATCATGCACAGTGGGATGCAGCATGCAGGGGTGAGTCTCCTGGCTACTTTGCTATTCAGCTTAGCCCAGGCTCAAGTCTTGGCTGTGCCTCTATCTATTGTGGGACTGTGGATAAGTGCAATAATCTCATTTTCTTCCCTAGAAGTGGGCACAGTGATATCTTTTTTGTTTGCCTCCCAGGATGCTTGGGGAACAACGAACTGATACAGAAATCATTTGGAAGTGTAAGAATGTGTACCTTAACAGAAAGCCCTTCCTTCCTTCCTTCCTTCCTTCCTTCCTTCCTTCCTTCCTTCCTTCCTTCCTTCCTTCCTTTCTTCCTTCTGTCCTCCCTCACTCCCTCCTTCCCTTCTCTCTCGACAGGAATCTTGCTATGTTGTTCCAGTCAGTTCTCTTCTCCCGTCATGTGAGTTCTGGAATTGAACTTAGGACAGCAGGCTTGGCAGCAAGTGCCTTTACCCACTGAGCCCTTTCTCTGTCCCCTAGAAAGCATTTTTTAAAGTCCATCTGCATATCTCATCTGACTTCTCCTGAATCTCCCAGCATTCCCCTGGGGCTCTCTAGTCTCCTGGGGCCCAGATTTCGAGCACGGGGAGAGGTTGCTTCCTGGTGGCCTCTGTTTTGTTAGTTGGTGCATCCCTATTTAATTAGAGGTACCCCTGAGGGGTGTACCCACCTCTCTCTCTCTCTTTCTCTCTCTTAGTTTTTCGAGACAAGGTTTCTCTGTGTAGCCCTGGCTGTGCCGGAACTGACTGTAGACCAGGCTAGCCCCAAGCTCAGGGATCCACCTGTCTCTACCTCTCAAGTGCTGGGATTAAAAGTGTGAACCACCTCCGGGCATGGTGACGCACGCCTTTAATCCCAGCACTCGGGAGGCAGAGGCAGGCGGATTTCTGAGTTCGAGGCCAGCCTGGTCTACAGAGTGAGTTCCAGGACAGCCAGGGCTACACAGAGAAACCCTGTCTCGAAAAACCAACCAACCAAACAAACAAACAAAAAACCAAAAACAAACCAAAAACAAACAAACAAACAAAAAAAGGAACATCATGTGAGATCAAGGTTTAAGTTAGTAAACTTGGCGAATTTAGTAAATTTAGTGAAGGTGGAGCCTGAGTTTCAGAGATACTAGGGTGGCCCAAACCTCCCATTGGTCTGTCCCAGGGGGAGGTACCTGGATGGTGAGTTGCCTCACAGTGTATTCTGGGTGCTCTTTCATGTCCTGGATGCGGATCTGGAAGGGCCCATAGGCTTCCTCTTCTGTGGGCCAGTAGTGTACACATTTCTAGAAGGGAAGGATCTGGGAGTCAGAGTGGGAGGGCCCATCATGGCACGGGGCTGAAGCAGCAGAGAGGCCTAGTTTTCTCTCCTCATATCTTACCTCAAGACCCAGGCCAGTGACCAGAGTCTAGCTCTCTCAAGCTTCAAGTGTATAGTCACCCCACCCACAGCTTCCCTGGGGTGTATTCCTGAGAGATATGGCAGAGGGCCTCTTAGGACTCTCAGCCCCCACTGAGGCCTCTGGTCTGGTGTGCATGGGTGGTGTGACCGGGTAGGGTGCAGACCCTTTCCAGATGACCCTGCCTCCTACCTCCTTGCCCTCTCGGAGCTGGGTGAGCATGACAATGAGGGATACGTCTTCTTGCCACACCATCTCCCAGAAGTCTGCTACAGTGTTGGGCATGGGGCCCTGGGTGGCAATGTAGACCTTCTCCTTCCCGTCATAGCCCTGGGGAGACAAAGCACAGAAGGACGGAGATGCTGTGACTTCTCAGTTCGCAGTGCTGGGGAAAGGCTAAACACTTACACACATTCATGCACAGACATGCACATAGAAGCCACATGCTGGAGGAGGACATGGGACCTACTATGAGGAACACCCGAGTTCAAATTCTTGCCCTTCTGTTTCCTAGCTAAGTGGTCAGAGGCACATTCCTGACTCAGTTTTCCCTGAGCTGTAGACTGTGCCCAGTAATTATAATAGAGTGTGAGTTAAATCAATAAAACACATTGGCGGTCTCTCACACGGCAGGCACCATGTACATTTGTTCCCATCCTCTGCTGCTTTCTTCTAGGGCAAGATATGACAGTCCTCAATATTTGTAAATGAACGTCTCACATTTCACAAATTACTTTTATACATTTGACACCAAAGTCCAGCATACTGTACCTAGTCTGTTCTCCTCCCTCCCATCATCCTTAGCTTCCATCATCCTTCCATCATCCATGCATCCCACTGTTTGCCTGGTCCCTGCTGGCAAACAGAGGACCACGGATCTATTGTGCTGTCATGGATCTAGTCTGTCTGACTGTTTTGCTCCTCAGCACCCAGACTACTGTCCTACCACATTTGGCCACAAGAGGGCAGTGGTTTCACACCCATCCACCAAACAAGGTAAGAAGTTGGGATAGATGATCCCTCTTGCTTTGAGGTTGCTATTAGATGGACATCAGTCAGTCTCTACAAAGTAGGCAGTACTTGGTAGGGGTCAGGTGTGGGGGCAGAGACTGAGTGTGGGAAAGGAGATAATAGGAGATAGAGAAATTCCTACCTGAGCTGGCTTTGTACAGCTTATAGAAGCCGTTAGCCTTTAAGAAACTGGTGACTAGGCTCAGCCAAGTTTAGAGGGTTGTCATGGGTAGGGTAACAGGTTAGGTTAAGGTGGCTTGGAAATTTTGACCTCCTTTTCTAGACTGATTTCTTGGGGGTCACTCAGTATGTATCTCTTTCCCTGCTCCCAAGTCTAGCAGAGGGAGCTATGGCAGGAGGGAGTTGGAGCCCTTGAGGCCAAGTCGCAGATGGATTACAGAAGGTCTCATGCGGTATTTTCATCTTTAAGGCAGTCTGGCTCCCAGCTGCAGCAGCCGACCACTCACCCGGATGTAGTTGGCATTGATGTAGTCACTGTCCTCCTGGCTCTGTGCCCGGCCAAGACAGACACGGCTCTGGGGATCTAGGAAATGTAGATCAGTAAAGGTGAGAGGTCAGAAGGTGACCAATGAATGTAGACTGTGACAGAGTCAAAGGGGAGTTCGTGTCCTCACACTGTTTGCAGTACTTTGTGGACAGCAGGTAGTCCGTTGTTTTATTTTATAGACAGATAACATAATAGCTGTGTATTATAAAATATACTATTTCATGACAACAGGGAGCCATGATGTTTTTGAGCCGGAAAGTGGTGCAATCAAATCAGAAAGATGGACTGAATGGTGATGTGAAGCACAGACCATAGAGCTGCAGACACCAACTGGGATATTATCATGTTTTAACCTTGAGATCAGCAAGGGTATAAAATGGGAGCGAACTGATAGGAAGAGGAAGAGATTCTGCAAAGGAAAAAAATGCCTTTTTGATTATGAATACAAGCGTTAGACGAATACATTGTTTAAGATATCACTCAACCACAAGGAATATTGGCTTCGCTCTCCAGAGGTGTGGGTTCTTCCCCAATCAAACCGGATGGGGGATGAAGAAGCTAACTTCCTCTCTTTGATGGTTGGAGAGCTTGCTAGAATTAGGCCAAGGCCAAAACTGATCCAACTCACATTGACAAGTGTTCACAGACAGTGCCTGGTCTCTTCTAGCAGGCACTGAGCCTGGAGTCTCAGTCCTGGGCAGGACCCATGTGCTGGGCTGAATTCGGACCACAGTTCTAGAAGCCATTGTACTAAGCTCTGGGTATCAAGCTGGCCTATGGGAAGTTGGGGGTGCTAGGCCTGGGTCCATCTGTGTGAGTTCACACCTACCACACAGGCGTGCAACCGCAGGAAGTGTCTGTAAATGCTAGCATGCAACTGGGCAACAACTGTCTGTCTCCTGGCTGCCAGGGTGTGGGTTAGCCTTTCTCTGTTGAAAGACAAGTGTCTCAAGCATTGATCTTCCTTGGCTTTGGAGAGCTGCTTTTTGTTATTGTTGCTTGTTTTTGTGAAGGTCTCATATAAACCAAGCTAGCCTAGAACTTGCTATATAGCTGAAACCGGCCTTTAATTCCTGATCCTCTACCCCAACCTCCAAGAGCGAGGATTATTATAGTCATACATCATTATGCCTGGCTCCCAGGCCATATGTATATCTTGCCTTCTTGAGTTCTTCACCCTCAGGGACACCAACCCCCTCAGTCCCACCGTGCTCCTTACTTGGCAAGATGGTCTTGTAGCGGTCTTTGGAGGCGTGGCCAGGGATATCCAGGTCTTCAGGGTTGACAAAGTTTGAGGGAATCTTCTGTTGGGGGAGGATAAATGAGTTAATCTCTGTTCCCCCACTTCCCAGCCTCCTTTTCTTCCATTCCATCCTCTGCACACAGAGAGGAAGAGCAAGGATGGGGACAACCTCTCTCCTACACCCCAAGGAGAAGAGAGGCCCAAGGAATCCAGGATGGTCTGATATGGAAGTGTAAAGTGATGTGGAGAGGACCCCAGGATTCCTTACCAAGAATTCCTCCTCTAGCTGCTTGGGGCTGGGAGGTTGGTGCTGTAGCGTCCAGCGTGTAAGGGGGTGTCCAGCCGTGCGCAGGAAGTGTAGGGTGACTTCCCGGGGTGTGTTCACTGAGCAGATGGGTTCAACCGTGCCCAGAGACTGTACATCCAGCATCAGAGCCACACTGGAGCCCCTTCTGCAAGCACAGCCAACCATTGCCCAGTGAGCATCTCAGAGCATCTGCCTCGCTTTCAAGCTCCTTGTGGGCTCTGTCTGGGGAGGATCTGCTGAGTCTTTGTCTTGACCTAGAGGCCCAGGGCACTCAAGGGTCAGGCCCCTACTGCGTTCCCCTTTTCCTTTATCAGATAAGAACAGAGCAGCCTGCAGCTCTTCTGCTCCTTCCTGCTGTCTCTCTCTCCTACTCTCAAGCCAACACAGAGGCTCCAATGCACACCCAACTCCACAGAGGCCCCTAGCTTTGTCCCAGAGACTGTTCATCACAACTTGAAACTTAGAGAGCAGACAGACCAGGGATGACGAGAAACTTGGTGCCTCTGCCATACAAGGAATGGGCGAGCAACCTTCAAATGAGCATTATTTGGTTTGGTTTTTCCAGGCCTTGTGGATTCAGTTGTTAGAACTGGACAGGAAAGAAGGAAGGGAAGGGACGGTGATCCAGGCCTAGGAAGATCCTCCCTGTGAAAGATCTCACCTCTCCTGCAGCCGCACATGCTTCTTGGCTGGAGCTTTGGTGGGTGGAGGCTGAGTCATGTCTGCCCCCAAAGACAAGGTCGGCAGCTGTGCTCTGGAGCGCCCCTCACAGGCCTGGACCATGCTGGGGTAGGTTGCTGGGCCCAAGGGAGGCTCATTCAGCCATGAGGCATGCCTGAAAGACAAGGTCCCGCGAAGGCCTCATTAGCTAGAAGAAGGCTTCTAGTCCAGGCCAGCCAGCTATTCCCTCAAGCAAGCGGCCCAACAGCTCTCTGTTGGGATGCAGGATAGAGGACAGTTAGGGGTTAGAGTAGAAGGAAGGTACTAGAGAGAATACAGGTATGGGGAAGATAGGAAGGAATCCAGAAGGAGGAAGAGAGAGGATACCCAAGTCCACAGGGCTCTAAGCTGGGGTCTGCATGAGGCCAACAGCCTGCTAACCACACAGAAGGAAAGGGAGAAAGCATACAGCTCTCTGAGTCTAGCCAGCTAGCAGGCTTCTCTATAATGAGAAATGGAGGCCTTGAGAAGCACTGGATCCAGTCAGGGATCCAGGCACGCTCCAACTTCTAGAAGGGTCTTCTCATTGTCGGCAGTTCCACTCCAAGATCAGTTGTGGCTCCTGGGGTCTCTGTCTAGGGCGGTAGCCCAGGGGTGTTTCCTCCCTCCTCCTTCCCATCCCCCAGTCTCCCGCCTCTGCAACCGTCACAGGAAATGGCCTCATCAAACCCTAGAGCGCCAGCGCATGGTGAGGCTACAGCTGGGGGTACAAGAGAGAGGGGGCATAGAGGTGATGAGGGCATCACCTTTTGGGGGCAGCCCCTGTCTCTCAGAGCTAAGGCATGGGTGACGTGGTGGTGGGGTTAGAGTCGCTAACCCATGGGGACAGAGCTTTGGGAGCAGTGTGGGCCCATGCAGGTGTGGCTGGGACAGTACTTGCCCACAACAGGAAGGGGCCTTTAGCCTCTCCTCTCCTGGCACTCTGTGTGGCTTCTTAGCCCTCCAGTCACAGGGACACCAGATATGTCACTTCTCATGCCCTGGCCAGGCATGGGAGCCCCAAACTCAATGCTTCTTCAACCCATCCTTGGAGCCCCCCATCCCACCCCAGGGCCATAGGATGTCTGTACTCACTTCAAGTACTTACTGAAGAAGCTATGTCCCCCAGGCTGCCTCTTGCCAGCTGTCTGTCAGTCCGTCTATCTTTGAGGACTGAGAGGTTTCAGGAAGCCAGCTTCCTCCCTCCGCCCCTCCTGGCTTCCACCCACGCACACCCAACTGCGGGCTGCCCTTCTGTGCCTGCCACAAGCTGCCACCAGGGGTCGGGTGCATCCTTCCTGTGCCCTCTAAGAGCAAGCGGCTGCTGTCCCGCCACCCTCACTGGATGCCAAGGCTCTGGGAAGCGGCGAGAGATGAGGCCTTCCCTGACCACCTCGGGCCTCCTCCTCTGGGTCCTCATCAAGTGCTGTCCCCCACCCCCACCTCTTCCTTGATAGCCATGGGGAACCTTCTGCTGCTCTTCTGGTTGTGACCTTGGCTAGAGACTTATTTCCACTTCTCAGCTTCTGCCCCTGTAAGCTTTGTTGCTTCAAAGCCTGGGAATTCAGGGCCAAACCCAGACCCCCAAACAGAGCAGATGTGTCACAGAGGTGCCATAGGGGGTGGCAGGGAAGAGGAGGCAGGAGTCCTTGCTCTGTACAGGAAGGAGAGGCCAGGGCTAGGCAGGAAAGCTTCTTTCCAACTCCCTGGCCCCTCAGCCTGCAGACATAGGCTTGTCACCAGAGAACAAGTATCAGAGCTTAACTGGAGAGGACTCTGGGGTGGCTTCCATAGCAGCCCCTCAGACTACCCCTCTGGGAGTGTCTTAGAACCCTGTATCTCCTCTGAAGACTTACAGATAGGTGAAGGCTGTGACCCTCACATCAGAGACTTCCCAGGTCCTCTTCACCAGGGGGCCACTTGGATGCTTGGGGTGTGGAAAGGGAGCAGTCCCCAAGTCTAGAACTCCACACACCCCCTACCCCCGCCTGGCTTTGCTAGGCCATTCGCTGGCCCTCAGCCCAACTGGTTCGTGGTTCATGCTTGCTTGCAAGACTCCTTCACTCTGTAATGTTCCCCAAAGCGTTCCTGGGCCCCACTGCTTGAATTCCACATCCTCTCTCTCTTCCTCCCACTTCTCCGATTCAACTGTCAAACGGGTGACACCGAAAAAGAGCTGCTGTGCAGTAAGCACAGGGATGGCACCTGAGGGGGGGGGAGGGGCTGCCCTTCTCTGGCCCACGGGGAGGAGGGGAGGACCAGGAAGAGCCTTTGAAGTCCTAGGGCTTGGGGCACCTGTCTTTGTTCTTGGCTGTAAGTCAGAGGGTGGTTCTCCCAGCCTCTCCATGGCTGGTTGGTTGGTTCTGGCTCCCTTTTCTCTGTGCCTGCTCTCCTGAGAGGACTAGGTGGGATTTCCTGAGGGGGAAGCTCAGTGGAGTTGGGAAGTGGTTGGCCCTGATGCCAGGATGAGATGACAGCAGCAGGAGCCTGGGAATCCCTGCACACCCGAGCACAGGGACAGGGAGACTGGGCTCTGCCTGGACCTCCCCACAGGAGCGTCTGCCCTGGCAGATAGTGGAGGGAGTGGGAGCAGAGTGGAAAGAGAGCCACCCGCCCTGGGGCCAGCTGTTGATTAGGATCAAGAAAAGGAAGTGAGGATACCACAGGGGCGGGGAGAAGGAAGTAGGCAAAGCCCTCCCCCACCGGTCTGCCTAGCATCCTCAGTTCACAGTGTTAGCCTGCTGGCTGTGAGCACACCTCTTGACCCTCACAGTGAGGACCCGGTGGGGTTCTAGAAGTTGGAAGATGAGCTCTTGGGTAAAGAGCAAAGGAGGCTGGGAGATGGGGAAGGAAGTTGGTGGGGCAAAAGGGTCAATCAAGGCAGGAAACAAGACTCTGAGGCTCTGTCCAGGTCTCTAGATGGCTTCTCACTTTCCTGCCTCTTCTATCTGTTCTTCCCATCCCTGGGGGGCGGTGGGTTGGGGGGATTGGTCTTTCTGACTGGGAATTAGGATCCAGTACTGTCCACTTTAGAGAATGTAAAGTCCTGTTTGGAAGCCTAGTGAGCAAGCAGACACTTAGTGGTCATGTGACCTTGGCCAAGTTCCCTGAGTCTCAGGTTCCCCACCAGCCTCCTCCTTCCCTCCCTCCCTCCCTCCCTCCCTCCCTCCCTCCCTCCCTCCCTCCCTCCCTCCCTCCCTCCCTCCCTCCCTCCCTCCCTCCCTCCCTCCCTCCCTCCCTCCCTTCTTGTCAGGAAGACAGAGCCCTGTGAAGTACTTTGTCCACAGCCCCAGCACTTGGAAAGTCTGGAACTGAGAGCTAGGGAGCCTCACCTGGTGGTGGAAGTGGAAGGGAGGCTGAGTCTGTCTGTCTGTCTGTCTAGGCTCTTCCTTCTTCCCCTTCCTTTTTCCAGTCAGCCATCATCTTTTTTTTTTTTTTTTTTTTTTTTTTGGGAAGTTCCACTCAGGCAGTGGAGAGAGTCTAGGAGTCACTCCCAGCAGCCCGGCATGGGCAAAGTTCCTCATTTCAAAATGCGCAGAGAATGGCGGTCATGCCTAGACCCTGGCCAGGGGTGGAGAGGAGCAAGACTCCCACCTGGAGCCTCACCTGTGGTCCTATGGCTAGCCTAAGATTTCTCCCTCCCTGCCTCTCTCCCCTTGATACCGGGCTTCTTCTCTCCACTTCCATCCCAGGGGCCAGGAGCCACAACTCCCATAGCTAGTGCTGCTGAAGTTCCCAGAAGTCCTTGTGCACTGCAGCTCTTGGGGAACCAGATAGCTGCCAGTCCCCAAAGGCTAAAGCTGTCACCCTGTAACATTCTGGGATGCTCTGGGTGGATACAGACAGGATGAGAAGTCCCAGGATGGGAGGTGGCTGTTCCTGACTGCCTCCATCCCCCTCAAATACTGAGGCAGCTCTTCCTTCTCATCCCTGCAAGCCTAGGCTTGTCCTTGGTAGTGTGGGGGAGACAGAGTTCACCAAGGAGGAGCCAGGAAGACACCCAAGGAGGCAGGGTGAAGCCGTGGCACAAAGGCCGAGGCACCCCAGCGTGCCCCAGGCTGTACCTCCGTGACAGCTGTCCCAGGTGCCCCTTCCTGACCCAGTTTTCCTCCTGCTATCTTTTTGGTGCCCGCAGGTGTTCGGACTTTCCCATACCCCTTGTCACTGGTGCAGAGGACCAATTGCACAGCTCAGCATGGAACTATGCTTACCTTTCCTAGAGTGCCAGGAAGTAGCCCCGCTGTACCCGCTGCTGGGCTCAGTGCCCCGGCACAATGACTTCAAGCTGAAGGGGATTCCCTCCCTTTCTCCCAAGTCCAGGGCCAGAGGGATGGACACCTGCCCCACAATGGCCCTTCCCCCCCAGGGGCCCTTTATGTCCTTCCCACTGCTGTCATTGATGCTGGCTTATACACCCCCACCCCCAGCACATTAGTGGCTGTCCCCTCCAGTCCCTTGCTGAGCTCTCCCAGCCCGCTCAGGAGAAACTGGACCTTCTCCCTTTCCTGGTGACCTTCCCCAGTTTGTGGGAGGCAGAGGGGGCGACTTGTTCTCTTCTGCCTGGTAATTATCTTCCTTTAGTGTGGGGGATGCCCAAGGCCTGGCTTCAGGCTGTGGGAGAGCAGAGGAGGAGCTGGAAGAGCAGCCTACAACAGCTGTCGGGAGGGACCAGGGCTAGTTCACACTTGGAAGCTGGGATGCCAGGACCGGCCCTCCTGCCTCTCTCGGTCTCCATCGGCCTCCTGGTCAGCTCACTCCACACTGAGACGGTAAGCTTCAGGACTTTGCGGTTTTCTAGGCAGAGGATGTGGGTTTGCCTGTGGGGGTGGCTTCTGGGGGAAAAATATATTTTTGCTGAATAGAGAATCTCGGCCTGGGTGTGGGGGGGTCGGAGGGGGGGCGCTGCTTTCTTAACCTTTTTCTGAGCCTATCTCCCATTCCCAAGGTTGCTCTAACAGGGTAAGGCTGGTAGCAGGGCCTTCTACGACCTAAAACTTCCCCAAGGTTGGTTCATAGGGCTAGCCACGAAGCATGTTCTGTCCCCACAGGCCTCTCTCTTAGCGACTTTGGGATCCCAATCCTTTACACACACACACACACACACACACACACACACACACACACACACACCCCACCCCATGCACTCTGTGTGTCCTCTATACAGATTCTGAAGTAAGATGCTCCTGGCTCCTCACAGACTCTGCTACAAGAGACAGAGTGAAGTGTCCCCAGGTGAGATGGGGTTGATGAAGGACCAGGTTAGGATCTCTCCCCTACATCTTGGCCAGACTGAGGCCTGAGACACCCCCATACCCCGCTTTCTCTGGTTGCTAGCTCCACTCCTTGCCTCATTCAGAAGTGTCCCGTTTGAGCGCACGAGCATTCACACATGTGCGAGCGCACATACACACACACACACACACACACACACACACACACACACACACACACACTCTCACTCATACACGCACACAGCCTGGAAAACTTGATGAGTCTGCAGTACTAAGTTTCCAGGACCCCATCCAGGCCGGTGGGCGGCTCTGAGGTTTGGGGCTGGATGGAGCTGTGGTAGGGGGTGGGGCGGGCAGCAGTCCCTGGTGCTGGGCAGAGGGAGGAGGCAGGCAGGCAGAGCTGGTTTCTGGTGCAGGCCTGAGCTACTTGCTGAAGCAGGCTAGTCTGCCTTGGTGTTCAGAGTCTGTAGCTCTGTCTGTCTGCACAGCCTCTCACCCCCCACCCCTCCCTTGCTCGCTGAGTTCTGGGCTTCCTTCCCAGGGCTCAGAGCCTTTGACTCTGCTCCTTCCCTTCCCACGGCTGAGTTGGCACAGGAGCACCTGGGTGAGCTGCACCAGGTGAGCAGCTGGCTGTGGGTGGGTACAGGCAGAGCTGAGCTCTTGCGTCCTCGGTCGGCCAGGCCTCAGCTGGGTCTCTGCGGTGTCTGAGGGCTCAGAGAGGGCAGGGGAGTCAGGTGGGTCCTGCTGACTGAAGTAGAAGTAAGGAGAGGGGAGAAAACCCCAGGATGCCAATCACTTCCAGAAGCTTCCGAGCATAGAGGACTTGAGCTGGGGATGGGAAACACCCTCTGCCTTCTCTGCTTGATGGAGTCAGAAGTCCCGGGTTCAAGTCCAGCTTCTTTCCTCACACACCCACCCATGTATGTGTGGACCCCAGGCTGGACCCTCTCAATGTCAGCTTCCTCCTCTGAGCAGTGAGATGTGAGAGACGGGCTCCAGAGGCCAGGCAAGCTCTATGCACATGACGTTCCTCTGTGCCTGTGACTACTGGAGCAGGTTAGGCAAAGGGGCCACACACAGCTGGCTTGCCCACCTCATGTACTCAGGATGCCACCCTCATGCCTGCCTTGAAACCTCACCCCTGGAAACACTAACACTATCTCTCAGGAAGGCACAGGGGAAAGGACTAATGGATACCAAGGCCTATTCTGGAGACAGTGTGGGGGAACTAGACACTTCTGCTCTGTGTGTTTGTTTGCAAGGCCCCATGCAAGTCTTCCTCAAGAGCACAGGGCAGTTTTTCTTCCTGGAGAGCTGACTGCTGACAGCCAGTGGAGACGAGAGGAGCAGAGGGAGGAGGTGGGCTTGTGGACCACCTGAGAGTTGCAGCTCCCTTAGGGCCAGACGCTGCTTCTCTTCCACCTCGCAGCCTTTCCCAGAGCAGGCTGGATTGGGGTCAGGATCTGCTGCCTATCTGAAAGTCCACCCTTCCCACCCTGGCCTGCCAGCCAGCCATCAGGACAAGGGGAGAGCGAGGGGACCTAGCTCTGCCTCCCGATTTTGCCTCTGCAGACTTAAGAAGATGAGGCCCCCGATTCTGTTAGCTGCCCTCCTCTGGCTCCAGGACTCTTTGGCCCAGGTAAGGTGGGCATGGGGCAGGGTGGGGTGGGTGGGCCTGTTCTCTGGGGGCATGTCTAGGCTTCCCACCTCTCTATGGGGCTCCACAGCTGGTCTTCATTATGGCAGAGGGAAACCGCTCCCTTCCCTCCCAGGCCAGCACAGAAGCTGGGAGGAAAAAAAAAAATTGTTCCAGCCTTCCAGGCTGCTCGCTGCTGGCTACTGCCTGCTGCTGCCTGTACAGTGCTTTCAGGAATTGTCTCTTCAGTAGTGTGTGGCAGTCAGTGTGTGGGAGTCAGACACACAGGGAATCTTTTCTCTGGTCTGGATCCTCACTCCATGGGCTTTCCCAGAGGCCGGTGCTCCAGAGGCCTCGACACATCTGCTTCCTCCATTCCTCTCCTCCCTACAGGAAGATGTATGCTCATCCTTGGATGGGAGCCCAGACAGGCAGGGTGAAGGTAGGTGTCTTTAGAGAGAGGGAGAGGGCTCTGGGTGTGGGCAGTAGGTGGGTCATAGGGCTGATTTCACCACTAGACCCTGCCTGCCCCTGGTCCCTTGACTTGCCTTCCTTTTTCAGGGCAGAAAGGGTACCGGGTGAATGTACTGTATCCACCCCTGTCCCCCAGGTCCACCTCTGAGTGTGAACGTCAGCAGCCGCGGAAAGCCTACCAGCCTGTTTCTGAGCTGGGTAGCTGCAGAGCCAGGTGGATTTGACTAAGCCCTCTGCCTCAGGGCTGTGAACTTGTCGGGTTTTCCAGAAGGGCAACAGCTCCAGGCTCACACCAACGAGTCCAGCTTTGAGTTCCATGGCCTGGTGCCAGGGAGTCGCTACCAGCTGGAACTGACTGTCCTAAGACCCTGTTGGCAGAATGTCACAATTACCCTCACTGCTCGAACTGGTATGAAGCCTGCAAGCTGAGGGTGGTTTTACGTGGGGTTGGGACAGGAGGTGACAGCTGCTCTAGAGGACTAGTAGGGGGACTCAGAGAAACCAAGAGGCAGCTCCTAGGATGGTCAGCCCTTTGCACAGACTCTGTGCTTCTTTTGCCCTTCGGCACAGCCCCTACAGTGGTCCGTGGACTGCAACTGCATAGCACTGGGAGCCCAGCCAGCCTGGAAGCCTCATGGAGCGATGCCTCTGGGGATCAAGACAGCTATCAACTTCTCCTCTACCACCCGGAATCCCACACTCTGGCATGTAATGTCTCTGTGTCCCCTGACACCCTGTCTTACAATTTTGGTGACCTCTTGCCAGGTAGTCAGTATGTCTTGGAGGTTATCACCTGGGCTGGCAGTCTCCATGCGAAGACTAGCATCCTCCAATGGACAGGTAAGCTGGGTAGCTGGCCAGGGACCCAGGTAGCAGCTAGACTAGGGGGGATGTGAGAGCGATGTTGAGTCTGGAACTTCGTAGGTGATGTGTCCCAGTGTGGCTGAAGTCTGGGATCCCTCCTGCTAAAACTGGTGTGAGCATCTTGCTCCAGAGTCCTTCCTCAAGCCTGGCTTCCTCTATCTATGCTTCCTGCAGAGCCTGTCCCTCCTGATCACCTAACACTGCGTGCCTTGGGTACCAGTAGCCTGCAAGCCTTCTGGAACAGCTCTGAAGGGGCCACCTGGTTTCACCTGATACTTACAGACCTCCTAGAGGGTACCAACCTGACCAAAGTGGTCAGACAAGGCGTCTCAACCTACACCTTCCTTCGCCTGTCTCCGGGTACACCTTACCAGCTGAAGATCTGTGCTGCTGCTGGGCCCCACCAGATTTGGGGACCCAATGCCACTGAGTGGACCTGTGAGTGCCTAGGAGACACATAGAGGCTGTTCCATTCTCCTCTGGCCAAGTAGTGAAGAGCTGGGTTTCCTCCAAGCCCTGGAAGGGTGTGGCCCTCTGGTTGACTTGTGATAGCCTGAGGGGATAGTAGTGGTTATGATCAATTGAACTCTTTCCAGGTAGACTCTGAGCCTGCTACTTCCTGGGTAAGGTTCCGTTGAATCCCCAAAGAACCTGGATAAAGGTCTTGCTGCCCTATAATACTCTAGGCACAGAGGGAGCCGATCATACTTTGTATAAATGTGGTTGACTCTGAACCTAGGCTGGACACCTGCCTCTGCCATCATGACACCATGTTTTCACTGTGAGAAAGAGTTGCATGGTGGTTAACAGTTTCTGCTACCCATTGGCTGTGTGTCTCTGGGCATATTGTTTACCTTCTCTGGGTTTTAGTTAGGGTTAGTGTTGTGGGAGGTACCCTGTGTAGAATCCTCCGGGCCACGCTGGCTTGCAGAGATATGAGTACTTGATATACCCTTGTTTCTGTTACGGTTGTGTTGCCCATGGCTGGTTGGTAGCTGCCAGGACTTGGCATTCATTTGGAGTATGAAGAGTGAAGCTAGTAATACCCCAACAAGAGGCTGGCAGGTATGTGTAGTGGTTAGAGCACAGAATGAGTTTTCTCACACACTGTATCTACCCATGTCTCCTCAGATCCCTCTTACCCATCTGACCTGGTGCTGACCCCCTTATGGAATGAGCTCTGGGCAAGCTGGAAGGCAGGGCAGGGAGCCCGGGATGGCTATATACTGAAGTTAAGTGGGCCAGTGGAGAATACAACTACTCTGGGTCCTGAGGAGTGCAACGCTGTCTTCCCAGGGCCCCTGCCTCCAGGACACTACACTTTGGGGCTGAGGGTTCTAGCTGGACCTTATGATGCCTGGGTAGAGGGCAGTATCTGGCTGGCTGGTGAGTCTGGTTGGAACAGGGCTCAGGCTGGGGGCTTGCATAGGAGCTCTGCAGCCATAGGGACCAGGATCCTCACCCTCTGGGGCCTGCTGATTCCCCAGAATCTGCTGCTCGTCCCATGGAGGTCCCTGGTGCCAGACTGTGGCTAGAAGGACTGGAAGCTACTAAGCAACCTGGGAGACGGGCGCTGCTCTATTCTGCGGATGCCCCAGGCCTCCTAGGGAACATCTCTGTGTCTTCTGGTGCCACTCATGTCACCTTCTGTGGCTTGGTACCCGGAGCGCACTACAGGGTGGACATTGCCTCATCCATGGGAGACATCACTCAGAGCCTCACAGGCTACACAAGTGAGTGCCAGTGTGCGAGTCTATTGGGCCTGGGTCTGGAGGGAAGATAGGGTAAGGGAGGGATTCAGGAGAGCTGGGCATATGGCATCACAGGAGTATGACATGGCCTCTTGCCAAATCGCCCCCTCTTTAGGTCCCCTGCCACCACAGTCTCTGGAGATCATCAGCCGGAACAGCCCATCTGACCTGACTATCAGTTGGGTTCCAGCGCCAGGGCAGATGGAAGGTTATAAGGTCACCTGGCATCAGGATGGCAGCCAGAGGTCACCTGGCGACCTTGTTGACTTGGGCCCTGACATTTCGAGCCTGACTCTGAAATCTCTGGTACCTGGTTCCTGCTACACCGTATCAGCATGGGCCTGGTCTGGGAACCTCAGCTCTGACTCTCAGAAGATTCACAGTTGCACCCGTGAGTTCCTGACCTGTCCCTGGGAGGCTGCCCGGCAGTGTGCATGTGGCCTTGTGGCCTCTACTCTCTGCTCTTCTCTGTGGTGTGAGTGAAAATAGAGGCCTTTCCTGAGTCAAGCATCTTCTACCCCGGGTCACATGGTTGGCTAGCCATGCCTACCCATCTATGTGCCCCCTCACGCCCCCCTCTCCTGTCCACCTATCCATGCATCCCTCTGCCTCTTTATTCCTCCTTACAAATACCTATTTAATGCCACTCGTTGCTAAGGCTAGATTATGAACAAGTCCAGAAAGGAAGACTGACAAACACAGTTCATATACTGATGATGTAATGACTTCACATATCATATTATAACAAATATAGATTAGTAGGGATATGCATGACATGTGAACTATTTTCTTATACCTGATTATCAGGAATTTTATTGTGGGTTGACTACATCTTCTCATACTGATAGACAGACACCTGCATAGGGGGTCAGAACAGGGTTCCCCGAGAAGGAACAGGAATGGACTGAAAAAGAAACCCATGTGGCTAGACAGGATGATGGGTGGAGGGCCTGAGCTTGCCAAGGGCCCACAGTTTAGAAGCATTTTGCACCACATCAACCCATCAGTGAATGGGGGATAGTGGGGTCCTGAGGTGTGAGGGAGCAGGCACTGAGCTAGCTGTACTGGAGGCAAGAGAAGGAAACTGGACATGTGTTTAGGGAGCTAGCATACCTCAAGGTAGGAGGCAGGCATAGGGCAAGAGTCAAGGGTCAAGGGGAAGGGGGCAGGGGGCAGGGGGAGGGGCAGGTGTTGGGTCCCACCTCTGCAAGAGGTTATCCTGGGCAGGAAAAACAGCCATCTTAGAGCCTTCCTGAAGTTGGAACTTGGGGAGCATGGAAGGCAATTTCACATTGTCCTGACTCTGTCTCTTCTTGTCCTCAAAGGTCCTGCTCCTCCCACCAACCTGAGCCTGGGCTTTGCCCACCAGCCTGCAACACTGAGGGCTTCCTGGTGTCACCCACCGGGTGGCAGGGATGCCTTTCAGTTACGGCTTTACAGGCTGAGGCCCCTGACACTGGAAAGTGAGAAGATCCTATCCCAGGAGGCCCAGAACTTCTCCTGGGCCCAGCTGCCTGCAGGCTATGAATTCCAGGTACAGCTGTCTACCTTGTGGGGGTCGGAGGAGAGCGGCAGTGCCAACACCACAGGCTGGACACGTGAGTCTTCCCCTACCACAGACTCCTTCCCCAGTCTTTTCCTCTCAGGGACTCTGAGACTGTGAGAAGGCAGCTAGGCTGTCTGTGGGGTCTGTCTCATGTGGCCTTGGACCTCTGTGGAGGTCTGCCTCCTGGTCCTGAGGCACCAGGAATTTTCTCACAGCCCCCCACCCCCAGGGACTCTTGTGTTTGTGCTCTTGCACAGTGCCACACCATTCTTGGGATGTCCCTCTAATGCAGTCTGGGTGTGAGCCATTAATAACAATAGTGTACTCACTGGGCTCCTTGCATATCGCCCTACCCATGTTCTCTTGTGTACCTACCGTGACAAGTCTAGGAGCTGACACTGTGGTCATTTAGATTTATAGTGGAGGGAACTGAGGCACAAAGAGAGAAGATAACCTTTTCTAGTCTCCTTAGCCTTACAAGGAAGGCTGGGATTTTTGTTCAGGTAGCATGAGCAGAATAGTTTCTCTGATATAGCCAACCCCAACTTTGCATAGCAGGGGTGGGGCACAGAAACACAGAGGTGCAGAGTATATTTGAGCACCCCACAAAGAGCTCCCAGGGCCTGCAGAGCCGGGTTTGGAGTTCCCCCTTTCACACCAACTTGATGTCTTGGGCTTGTTCAGCCCACAGCTCTTGGGGACAAATGAGGAGGTGGGAGCTCCTGTCCCCAGCATAACCTTCTCCTACATGGGGACTCTCCACACCTGCCTATGCCCCCCCTTGACTTCCTTCTCTCCCTTGGGGCACTATCACTGTCCTTTACACTCCCAGCCCCACCACCACTAAGGACTGTAGGACCTCAGACACCTGGGGGAACAAGGTATAAAGATGCCTAGCCTGGAAGCCAGGAAACCAGGCTTCTAGCTGCAGCTTGGTTCAGAGAGCAAGTCTTTGCTCCCCCGAGCCTCAGTTTCCTTATCTGTAAAGAGGTCTGTTATGGTGTGACTAGGCCAAGCTCACATGGCTCCAGATCCCAGGCTTTGAAGGTGGATGAATCAGCGGCTAGGCCCCAGATGACCATCCTCTGACATATGGGTTTTCAAACTCCTTGGCTGTATGTAGGTTCTGGGAAGGATTATCCACCCATCCATCACTCCTGGACTGCTGAGTTTAGCTTTGCTTCCCAGTGGGAGGTGGCAGGGCCCGAGTGAGTGATAGACTTTGAGATTGTCTCAGTGGCTTAACATGCGTGTAAATCTGTTTCAGAGTCTAGTCAGAGGTTCACCTGCTGTCCTGAGCTGCACTGAACTCCTAGGCTCTGGGGCTGAGGATGGAGGAAACAGGGATGGTGGTGAGGGGACACTTAGTTTAGGTTATTATATCTCTATCTGTGTTCTCCCATCTACTCTCTCTGCAGCCCCCTCAGCTCCTACATTGGTAAATGTGACCAGTGAAGCCCCCACCCAGCTCCACGTATCCTGGGTCCACGCTGCTGGGGACCGGAGCAGCTACCAAGTGACCCTATACCAGGAGAGCACTCGGACAGCCACCAGCATTGTGGGGCCCAAGGCAGACAGCACAAGCTTTTGGGGTTTGACTCCTGGCACTAAGTACAAGGTGGAAGCCATCTCCTGGGCTGGGCCCCTTTACACTGCAGCAGCCAACGTTTCTGCTTGGACCTGTGAGTGGGGTGTGAAAGGCATTGGGGGAGGAGACCCCTGGTCACATTAACTCCACTCAATCCCATTTCTCAGCTCTACACCAAACACCCTGAATGAGGTCAGCCAGCCCCAGCACTGTGTGAGGCATTCTCAGGACTAGGACCAGGGGCCTGGCTGACCTCTGCCTTCTCTCCACAGACCCACTCACACCCAATGAGCTGCTCGCCTCTATGCAGGCAGGCAGTGCTGTGGTTAACCTGGCCTGGCCCAGTGGTCCCTTGGGGCAAGGGACATGCCATGCCCAACTCTCAGATGCTGGACACCTTTCATGGGAGCAACCGCTGTCGCTAGGCCAAGACCTCCTCATGCTAAGGAACCTCACACCAGGACATACGGTTTCATTGTCTGTGAAGTGTCGGGCAGGACCACTCCAGGCCTCCACTCACCCCGTGGTGCTGTCTGTAGGTACGTTCTCCATCTATCTTAGGTTCTCTTAAGACCTGTGGATGTCTTCAAAGGAAGGGTGATATGCCTGAGAGGCTTGCCCTTCTGCTCTAAATCATCTGCTCTTCCCAGGCAGATGTCTGGCTCACCCCTGCCCCAGTCTATGCCTCTTCAGATGAGCAAGGGTACCCCAAAGACAAGTCATTTCTCCATGACGCTGCTGTCTCTTTCATGGCCATAAATGGTAGCCCTTTGTGTCCTCTGGTTTTGAGAGTCCCTGACACTCACCCGACACGGACACCTAACAATGTGAGTGTTCTGTTTCTTCAGAGCCTGGCCCTGTGGAAGATGTGTTCTGTCAACCTGAGGCCACCTACCTGTCCCTGAACTGGACGATGCCTACTGGAGATGTGGCTGTCTGTCTGGTGGAGGTAGAGCAGCTGGTGCCAGGAGGGAGCGCTCATTTTGTCTTCCAGGTCAACACCTCGGAGGATGCACTTCTGCTGCCCAACTTGACGCCCACCACTTCTTACCGCCTTAGCCTCACTGTGCTGGGTGGGAATCGCCAGTGGAGCCGGGTGGTTACCCTGGTGTGCACTACTTCTGCTGAGGGTAGGCGCTCTCCACCTAGACTTCCTTGTCTACTGTCCACTGGTGCCGTCCCTCTACTGAGCCTGGCTGCCTGCGGCTCTCCTTGCTCACAGACCTGGCCCCTTCCTCTGACCCCTGTCCTGTATTTTGGAGCATCGTGCTCTAATACCCTAACCCAAGAAACCCTCCCAGGCCTTATTAAGTTGTTCATGAGCCATTTGTGTTGCCAGGTGTCATGAGAATGCTGGGTAGTGCTGGTGTGCCCTGGAAGGCTGATTGTTAGTGCTGAGTTGAAGCCTTTATTTCCTTTTCCCTAGTTTGGCACCCCCCAGAGCTAGCTGAGGCCCCCCAGGTGGAGCTGGGGACAGGGATGGGTGTGACAGTCACACGTGGCATGTTTGGTAAAGATGACGGGCAGATCCAGTGATATGGCATAATTGCCACCATCAACATGACATGTGAGTTCTGGGCTTGCAAGGGCTGGGGAGAGCATGGGAGCACAGGGGAGGGTCAGAGAGAGCATGGGAGCACAGGGGAGGGTCAGGGAGAGCATGAGAGCACAGGGGAGGGTCAGGGAGAGCATGAGAGCACAGGGGAGGGTCAGGGAGAGCATGAGAGCACAGGGGAAGGTCAGGGAGAGCATGGGTGCAGAGGCACAGGCAGGTAAGGATAATCTAGGGAGGGAGACTGCATGAAAAGCCAATGCCAGGGCCAGTCTGTAACAGGAAAGGGCTTGGCTGTTACTGAGGATAAAGTAGGTATGGGTCTTGACCCACTGCTCATCTTGCTCTGTCTCTTTCCCATTCCTCCTCAGTGGCCCAGCCTTCCCAGGAAGCCATCAACCACACATGGTATGACCACTACTATAGAGGACATGACTCCTACCTGGCTCTCCTGTTCCCAAATCCCTTCTACCCAGAGCCTTGGGCTGTGCCAAGATCCTGGACAGTACCTGTGGGTACAGAGGACTGTGACAACACCCAGGAGATATGCAATGGGCATCTCAAGCCAGGCTTCCAGTATAGGTGAGGGCTCAGGCCGCAGGGAGGGCAGTTACTCTAAACTCCACTCTGGGTTCCTGTTCTTTCAACAATAGACAGGGGCAGACTCCTAACAGACTGCAAGTGCCAGTCCACAAGACTCCACAGTTATTTGGATCACTTCCTGGGGTGGGGGTGGGGGTGGGAGTGGGAGGAGGAGGAAAGAGGATACCCACCAGATACATGGTTCTTTTGTTAAAAAGACCTGGGGGATAGATTCTTTGGGGACTTTCAGGGAAAATCCAAGGCTTTCTGGTTCCCTATATCTAGAGTTACCTCTTGCTCCCAGAACAAGCCAGAGGAAAAAGAAGAGAAGCCAGAGATGGTCTGTGCAGGATGATAAGGAGCAGGCAGGCTATCCAGCCTCTAAATACGACAGGATGGAAGCTAGTTAGCTGAGGTGGCCGTGGCTGCTCCCCAGCAAGGGTCTCCTTCCCAGGATAAAGTCCTGTTCCTTTGTCCCAGGTTCAGCATTGCAGCCTTTAGTAGGCTCAGCTCTCCAGAGACCATCCTGGCCTTCTCCGCCTTCTCAGGTAGGCCAGGCACCTGGCCGGGTTCCGGCTAGACTGGCTAGATGCTGGAGAGGGAAAAAGGCTGGAGAGGGGAGGCAGTGGGAGGGACTGATCTCATGGGAGTCAAGAACTGCTTGGCAGTGTTGGGGACCAGAACATCAATGACATGCGCTAGACTTCCGACCTGGGATGGGGCTTGGAGCAAGTGTGGGAGAGGCAGAGACTCTGAAGGGGCTGTCATGGTGTACAGCCTCTGGCACCTTCCTGCACCACTCCCTGTAACTGGCTACTCCCAAACCCCTTTCATTCAAGAACAGCTCTGTTCAGAAGGAACCCTAGGGGAGACTCCAAGGTAGCCAAACAGGATAAATAAATTACTATTTCCTAGTAGGTATATTGGAAACTAAAAAGAAATAGGTAGCTGGGTATGGTGACATATGCCTTTAATCTCATCTCCCCTATATCCTGGGAAGGCAGAAGCAGGCAAATCTTCAAGCCTACTTTGGTCTGCCTAGTTCCAGACCAAAGGCAATAGAAAGAAGTAAGTTACTTTTTAGCAATTGTTTTACTTAAAGGAGAATAGTTAAAAGTAAGTTAATGTTTCAAAATCAGAAGGCGTTTGAGAGTCTGGGGTAGGATGCTTGCCTAGCAGGCACCAAGGCCTAGGTTGGATTCCTAGCACTCAACAGACCACACCAGTAACCCCAGCATCTGAAAGATGGAGGCTGGGGAATCAGCAGTTCAAGACTGCCTTCAAACATCTGATTGGAAGTCATTCTTGAGACTATCTAAAACACAAAACAAAGCAAGCAAACAAAAACAACAACGGAAAAAAACCCAAACAAATAAAAACTGTGACCCCCCTCCTCCATCCCCCTCAGCCTTTGGCCACTCGTGTGGTCTCACACTGCACAGATCTTAAACTGCTGTAGCCACACTGTGGGTGCTCAAGAGCCCGATGTGGCTTCTGGTTACTGCAGCAGGTGCTACAGTCATCAAAGGTCTAGGAGGCTAGGGCTTCACCCTCATTCCTCTTAAGGGTGTCAGCAGGAAAGCAGGGTCTGTGGGGTGTGGCCAGCCACTAGAAGGAAAGCTGTCTGTCTACCCAAAGCCCCAGACAGTCCAGACATTTCTGGGCTCTGTTTAGTATCCAGGGTTTCTTGGAACATGGAGGGATATTACTATATTCTGTCTAGAGCAGTGGTTCTCAACCTTCTTAATGCTGTGGCCCTTTAATACAGTTCCTCATGTTGTGGTGACCCCCAACCGTAAAATTATTTCATTGCTACTTCATAACTGTAATCTTTCTACTGTTATGAATTGTAATGTAAATAGCTGATATGCAGGATATCTGATATGTGACCCCATAGGGGTTGTGACACACAGGTTGACAACCACTGATCTAGAAGGCCCAGGTCCAGGAGAGGCTGGCATGGCCTGTGGGGCCAGTTGTGGAGTTTCCCGGTCAGTGTTTCCTTGCCTTCCACAGAGCCTCAGGCTAGCATCTCTCTGGTGGCCATGCCCCTGACAGTTATGATGGGGACTGTGGTGGGCTGCATCATCATTGTGTGTGCAGTGCTATGCTTGTTGTGCCGGCGGCGCCTGAAGGGACCAAGGTGAGGAGGAGGCAGGTGGGACTGGGAAGCCTTGTGTGATGCGGGGAGACCCTCACTTGCCTCCTGTTCTCTTCTCCACTGTCACAGGTCAGAGAAGAATGGCTTTTCCCAGGAGTTGATGCCTTACAACCTGTGGTGAGTGCATTGAGACTTCCCAATGACACAACAGCAGTATGGCCCTACAGTGGCTCTGTGAGGCTCCGGGGCTGCACCAGACAGGGGGCTCTCGTCTCTGATAGCCCCCATCTTCTCAGGCTTTTCAGACGTGGCCCCTCTCTTTCAATTCGTCTTTTTCCTCTTATTGAAACTCTCACCGTAGAAGTCAAGGGTTTCAGAGAGATAGAATCAAGGATTGGGAATCCGATGAGGTAGCAGGCCAGAGACCCAGAGAAGGGTCTGAAGGCATCTGCTGGTGGAATCCCTCTCGGTGGGGACAGGTCAGTCTTAGTTGTATTAAGGCTTTTAACTGACTGGACAAGGCTATCTCACAAGAGGGAATCTCATTGGCTTTGCCTGGACTGCTGCTATTTTCTTTTTTTTTTTTTAAGATTTATTTATTTATTATATGTAAGTACACTGTAGCTGTCCTCAGATACTCCAGAAGAGGACATCAGATTTCGTTACAGATGGTTGTGAGCCACCATGTGGTTGCTGGGATTTGAACTCAGGACCTTCGGAAGAGCAGTCGGTGCTCTTAACCACTGAGCCATCTCACCAGCCCAGCTGCTATTTTCAAAGGGCCAAAGAGGGCTGGAGAGATGGTTCAGTGGGTAAAACAGTTGCTATGTAAGCATGAGAACTGGAGGTCTGGTGGGTACCACCACAGCCTGTCTGTGATGTCAGGGCTCAGAGGGAGGTGACAGAGTCCAAGAAGCAAGTTGGCTAGCTAGAACAGCCAAAATGGTGAACTCTAGGTTCATTTGAGAGACATTGTCTCAGTGCATAAGGTGGAGAGTGGCTGAGAGTGACCCCTGGCCCAGCCTCATGTGACCACAGCTTCATATGTGCCCCTCCCATATAAGCTGGGAGGATTTTTGATCCTAGCCCTTGGGAAGCAGAGGCAGGCAGATCTCTGTAAGCTATAGGCCAGCCTATACAGATTGAGTTCCAGGGCAGCCAGGGCTATACAGAGAGACCCTGTCTCAGGAAACAAGGGCAAAAGATTGATACGCTCTAAAGAAAAATCAGAGTCTTCCAGAGAAGTTGAATGTTAATATCACCCATAAAACATCTTCACAGCAGCATCCAGGATAGCATTTACCTAAAATTCGGGTGCCACGTCGGGCCAAGGTGGTACATACATTGAACATCACACTCTCCTTCTCCAGTCCTTGCTAACGGCTTCCTAACAAACCATGTGAACCTCAGAAAAACAAAAGTATTTGTTGAAAAATACACTATAAAAAGGAAAATGTAGCCCGGAGAAAGCGCGTGGACTGAATCAGGCCTGGTTGCTTTCCCTCTTACTGACTTCCTGTTAAGTGATCCCATGTAGGCTGGGCAACAGTTCAGAGCTAGAACATTTGCCTACTGTGTGCAGGCCCTGGTTTTGATCCCCCAAACTGAAGAAACTCCTAAACAACAAACTATTACTGTGTCCAAATGCTCTGGCACACACATGTACGGTCTTCCTGTATCTGGACTGTCTCCCTTGCTGGTCCCCTTTTTCATTTTATCACGCTATGGGTTTGGGGGGCCTGCTGGGTCTTAGAGAAACTTTCTGTTCTCCACAGGGAGGGGAGGGCAGGCCATCATCTGCATGTCCCATGCCTGCCTTCTCCATTGCCTCATTGGGCAGGTCGCTTTGCATCTGTCTCCCGGGACAGGGCAGGGCATGCATTCCTAAAGCTGGGCTCTATTCTATTCCTTCCCTCTTCTGCCAGGCCGACCCATCGGCCCATCCCCAGCCATAGCTTCCGGCAGAGCTATGAGGCCAAGAGTGCACGTGCACACCAGGCCTTCTTCCAGGAATTTGAGGTAAGTCCTGTGTCATCCTGTGTCCCGAAGAGGGAGGACCGGGACATCTGGGCTGGGCTGGACCTGCCTTGCAGCCTAACTTCCTCCACTCATCCTACCTGCTGTGGGGTGAGATGGGTTTGTCTCTGCAATGGGGCCTTGACTTCATAGGAGCTGAAGGAGGTGGGCAAGGACCAGCCCAGACTAGAGGCTGAGCATCCTGCCAACATCACCAAGAACCGGTACCCACACGTGCTACCTTGTGAGCAAATGCTGGGAGCAGGAGGGAGGTGTGGGTAAAGGGTTGGAGCTTGGCCTTAAGGAGGGGCTGGCTACATGTGCTGCTTCCAAATCTATATCATGTACCTCTCTGCAGATGACCACTCCAGGGTCAGGCTGACCCAGCTATCAGGAGAGCCTCATTCTGACTACATCAATGCCAACTTCATCCCAGTAAGGGCTGTCTGCAGGCATGAGGGGCATTCCTACTGGGCTTTTGCAGGACACTGTCCTGTGCTAGCTATTGTAGTTGTCTGGAAATATCACCAGGCCATGTTTTTAGGCTAGTCTGGCAAGAGGTCCACTGTGTGCCAGGCTCTATACTGGTTCCTCAGGAGGCATACCTACAAAGAGGCCCACCCATGGTGTGTGTGTGTGTGTGTGTGTGTGTGTGTGTGTGAGAGAGAGAGAGAGAGAGAGAGAGAGAGAGAGAGAGAGAGAGAGAGAGAGAGAGAGAGAGAGATTTCAGTGTGACAGGTGGTATGTCAGAGGAACAAGACAAGCATAGACTCAGGCACATGCAGGAAAGCTTGGCACACTTGAATAATCAAAAAGACCTTAGAGGAGGATAGATTTGATCTCTTGAAGGATGGATGGGATTTTGATAATCAATGGGAGAAGGACACCCCACATAGAAACATCTAGAAAACAGCCAGACAGGAAGGCACAGGGTTGTGTGTGTCTAGCAGAATGTAGAGTGGAGTGTCTGGAGTGTTAAGTGGTGGGATGTGGGTTTGGACTGGATGAAGAATAACGTGGATTATCACACTGAAGGCTTTGATTCCACCTGCCCAGAAGTGGCAGCCATGTACAACATGAATACACACACACACACACACACACACACACAGAGGTGGGGGGAAGTGTTAGTTTGGCTTTAGGAAGATTTCTCTGGACCTAGGCATGACGGCAGACACCTGTAATTCCAGCATATTGGAAACTGAGTCAAGAGAATTGGGAGTTCGAGGACAGCTTGGAGTACATCATAAATCACTGTCTCTAGAAAACAAAGTTACTCCAGGGTTAGTGGGGAGGGGCTGGGTAGACTGTTTCTAGCATGTCGGGAATCTTACATTCCCACGCATGTTTTTCTCACCCGTTCCGAGTGGGACATGGGTGGTGGCAGTGTCCTTCAGGTCACCCTCCAGGACCACAGTTCCTGTAGGTCATAGATGATCATAACCGCTGCTGAATGTTTGATGGGCCCGGCTGGCCAAGACACTCTGGTAACATGCCCCTACCCTGCACCCACACCTTAGGGCTATAGCCACCCACAGGAGATCATTGCCACCCAGGGGCCTCTCAAAAAGACGCTCGAGGACTTCTGGCGGTTGGTGTGGGAGCAGCAAGTCCACGTGATCATCATGCTAACTGTGGGCATGGAGAATGGGCGGGTGAGTGCCCTGCAGCTTCCCAGAATCACCACCAGGTGGCATATGTCCTCCTCGCAGGAGTGCCCTCCTCCTCGATCTTGGGGCAGGTGGGCAAGTTGGGAGTTGGTAAAGGATTCTGAGAATCACCTAAGAGGAGGAAGTGGGGCGAGGAGACAAATGGGTTCATAAGTTCCTGGTTTGATTTAGTTCCTCCTGGTCACTTATTCTAGGCAGTGCAGGGGCAAGGAAGGCTCTCCTCTGACAGCCCAAGGCCACCTTCTCTGTGCTGTGCATGGACAAGGCTGGCGTAGAGCAAACAGAGGTGGCTGAGTGTGTCCTCCTGTTGAAGCAATGAGGAAAGGCCAGACTCTCCCTAAGTCAGGGCTATCTAGCTTCCCAAGGGAGCCAAAGCCAACGCAGAGCCCTAAGGGGGTTATAAGGGCATTGGAGCATAGGTAGGGGAGGGAAGCTTCTGAAAGAGATGGTCTCACATCTAGGTGGAGGCAAAGAAAGGAATTTCATTAGAATGGCAGGGACCAAAAATATTGAGACCAGATACAGTAGGGAACAGCTCTAACAAGCACCCCCTTACTCCTAGGTACTGTGTGAGCACTACTGGCCAGTCAACTCCACGCCTGTCACCCACGGTCACATCACCACCCACCTCCTGGCAGAGGAATCTGAGGATGAGTGGACCAGGAGGGAATTCCAGCTGCAGCACGTGTGTGCCCAGGGGACAGGGCTGGTGGGAGGGGCACTAAAGCTGAGACTCCCCTCCTGTTCCACATGACCTGCTCCTGATGGGGGCCATATGCTCTTGGGCACAGGATGGGATAGCATGTGGGGAGGGGGTCAGAAGACACAGCGAAGGCTAAAGGCTGAGCCAAGATCACACTGATGGAAAGAAAGAGCGGGTCCTTCTACCTTATGCTGGGCTCAAAGATCCTCATTCCCTCTAACCTCCTTCTTGTTCCCACATGCTGTGACCTCTTAGAACCAGAAAAGCCAGAGACAAGAATAGCCTCCCTGCCTGGCCATCTTTGGGAGGTAGAGATACACCAAGAGACTAGAGGAGGATCAGAGGTCCACACCAGGGCAAGGGCATGGGCTAATGTCCCGTACTGTGAAGCAGGAGCTTGCCTCTGCCCTTAAAGAGTTGGTGAGGGGCTGGTGAGATGGCTCAGCGGGTAAGAGCACCCGACTGCTCTTCCGAAGGTCCGGAGTTCAAATCCCAGCAACCACATGGTGGCTCACAACCACCCGTAATGAGATCTGGCTCCCTCTTCTGGAGTGTCTGAAGACAGCTACAGTGTACTTACATATAATAAATAAATCTTTAAAAAAAAAAAAAAAAAAAAAAAAAAAGAGTTGGTGAGGAAGGTTTCTGAGGTTAGTAAGAGGCCCTGGCATTCAGAAAATGAGCACAGCCCTTTCACCACCCTCCCCAGGGTGCAGAGCAAAAACAGAGGCACGTGAAGCAGCTGCAGTTCACGACCTGGCCAGACCACAGTGTCCCCGAGGCTCCCAGCTCTCTGCTTGCTTTTGTGGAACTGGTGCAGGAGGAGGTGAAGGCAACTCAGGGCAAGGGGCCCATCCTGGTGCATTGCAGGTGAGGACCAGCGGCAGGGGTGAGGTGGAGGGTCCCGGCTGGCCTTGGGCAGGGGAAGGGATCTGGGTTTCTAGGAGCCCTTCCCTTCCCATGCTTAGTGTTCATGGGCTGTCCCTACAGTGCGGGTGTGGGCAGGACAGGCACCTTTGTGGCTCTCTTACGCCTGTTGCGACAACTAGAGGAAGAACAGGTGGTCGATGTGTTCAACACTGTGTACATACTCCGGCTGCACCGGCCCCTCATGATCCAGACCTTGGTGAGGGCCCCATGTATTGGTCTGGGCGGCTTAGACCCAAAGGAGTGGGAGAGGGTAGGCAGCTTCACGAGAGCGGGAAAAGTTGCTCATGGGAGCATGTGGAAGAGCAAGGGGTGAGGGTCACACCTAGGCTATCATCTTACCCTGACTGCCACCCGCCTTTCTGTAAAAGGAGAGAAGGTATTGGCCCCCGACACCCTTGACACTGTAGACAGACAGCTCAGGACTCTCCAGCCCCACTTGCTACACTCCTGCCTGTGGGTTGGGACCAGGGCTACTTCCCACCGGGACGGAGGCCACTTAGCACGTCAGTGCCCTCTTTCTGCAGAGTCAATACATCTTCCTGCACAGCTGCCTGCTGAACAAGATTCTGGAAGGGCCCTCTGACGCCTCAGAGTAAGTCAGCTACCCTTAGGTCCAGGCAGGTGGGCACTGGTGTCCTGTGCTTCCCGCTAGGCTCTGAGCTCCTAAGCACTAGACCCAGCAGAGAGGCCCGGAAGCAGGGGCTAGACAACCAAGTGCTTTCTCTCTCCTCCCTCCTCCAGCTCCGGCCCCATCCCTGTGATGAATTTTGCACAAGCTTGTGCCAAGAGGGCAGCCAATGCCAATGCCGGTTTCTTGAAGGAGTACAGGGTATACTTTGAGCTGAGGAGTGAGTAACCATGGAACAGTTCTCCCTGCCCAACCTTACCATGTCCATCCATCTCTTTCCCAGCTCCTGAAGCAGGCCATCAAGGATGAGACTGGCTCTCTGCTGCCCTCTCCTGACTATAATCAGAACAGCATCGCCTCCTGTGAGTCTCACGGGATACAACGTTGATTGGGGTGGAGCAAATGCCGACTGTGAGACCCCTGGCAACTTCATCCTCTTCATCTTCTCTCAGGTCATCATTCTCAGGAGCAGTTGGCCCTGGTGGAGGAGAGCCCAGCTGATAACATGCTGGCAGCCTCACTCTTCCCTGTGAGACGATGCTGAGCCTGCAGCCCTGCTTGATTATTTGTGCTTCCCTGCCTGGGGTTGGGGCTGGGTCCTAGGGGCTTATAGCACAGATGGACTATGGTCAGGAGACTCCTTAATCCCTGGGAACCAACAAACTGTGCTCTGCAGGGTGGGCCGTCTGGTCGCGACCATGTGGTGCTGACTGGCTCGGCCGGACCAAAGGAACTCTGGGAAATGGTGTGGGAACATGGCGCCTATGTGCTTGTCTCCCTGGGTCTGCCTGATACCAAGGAGAAGGTGAGGCGAGTGGAGGGACAGTATGTGTTGCTCCAGGAACGGGGCGGGGAGAGGAGTAGTATATGGTGTTGTTTGCTGTTCAGCTAGGGCATGGGTGGAAATTTTGGAAGCTGACTGTTTTGGTCCTAGCCACAAGACATCTGGCCAATGGAGATGCAGCCTATTGTCACAGACATGGTGACAGTGCACAGAGTGGCTGAGAGCAACACAGCTGGCTGGCCCAGTACCCTCATCAGAGTTATACATGTAGGTGTTGAGATCTCAGGGCTTGGGGCAGAGGGCAGTGATATGAGAATCCCATGCTGACTTCCCTCTGCCACCCTCCTGGAGCACTAATGCTGGTATTGCCCTTCCTCCAGGGGGACAGTGGGACGGAAAGGCAGGTTCAATGCCTGCAGTTTCCACACTGCCAGACTGGGAGTGAGCTCCCAGCTAACACCCTACTGACCTTCCTTGATGCTGTGGGCCAGTGCTGCTCCCGGGGCAATAGCAAGAAGCCAGGGACCCTGCTCAGTCACTCCAGGTGCCATCGACAAACGTCATGTGTTAACTTGGGTTATGGGTCAAAGGGTCTCCCAAGGCTCCGTCTCTTCTGCTCCATTTGCAGGGATTTGGTAGGGCTCTCTCTAGCCTGGCTGGCCAATCAAGTGCCTAGCATTATTTCCTAGTCCTTAGAACTAATCTTGGTTTCCCCATGTGCCTGGACACTACCCCATCTCCAGAGGTCCCACATCTAACTCTAGGTCACTTACAGCAAGGTCACATACCAGCTGGGCACCTTCTTGGCTATGGAACAGCTGCTACAGCAAGCAGGGACCGAGCGCACAGTGGATGTCTTCAGTGTGGCCCTGAAGCAGACACAGGCCTGTGGCCTTAAGACCCCAACGCTGGTGAGAGGCAAAGAGGGAGGGGCTTACTGTGAAAGGGATCAAAGACAGGCCTGGTCTTGTCCCAGCCACAGATGACTATTAGGTTACCACATCCAGGTCACCACTAGGTGGCTCTGTGGACCACCGTGCCCTGTCCAGAAGGAGTAGGGGTTAGGAGAACCCTGGGAGCCTTCTCTGTCAGGTTTGGGCAAGTAGGTAAGGTTTCTTGCCTGTGTCTAACCAGGAGCAGTATATCTACCTCTACAACTGTCTGAACAGCGCATTGAGGAACAGGCTGCCCCGAGCTAGGAAGTGACCTGTGCCCTGCTAGGCATCACGTTCCAGCAAATCCACCCAGGCCTGGCTTCCCCAGGAGAACAGATCTATCGGCCTCACGCTGTCAAAGGGCAGAGTCTGGGAATAAAGAGACATGGTCAAACTCATGGTTGTGTCTGCTTCTGCATCCTTCAATCTAGGGCATGGGTGACAGCCGGAGCTTGGTCTAGCTAAGCCTGTTGGCTAAAGCTGGCATACTCTTGACTATTCCCAGCTATTCCCTGTTCTCTAACCTTCTGCTTTTCCAGTGTATTCAGACATCAAACTTTCTACCTGTCTTAGTTACGGTTTCCATTGCTGTGAACAGACACCATGACCAAGGTAGCTCTTATAAAGGACATGATTTAATTGGGGCTGGCTTACAGGTTCAGAGGTTCCGTCCATTATCATCAATGTGGTTCGCATGGCGGTGTTCAGGCAGGCATGGCACTGGAGGAGCTGAGAAATCTACATCTTGTTTCAAAGATAAACAGAGAACTGGCTTCCAGGCAGCTAGGATGAGGGTCCTTAAAGCCTATGCCCACGGTGACACACTTCCTCCAACAAGGCCATATCTCCAAATAGTGCCACTCCCTGGGCCAAGTATATTCAAACTACTCCTAACATCCTGCGATGCTGAGCCCTATTTACTTATTGTTCTTTCTCCATTTTTCTCATCTGCCACTGGACCCCCTTGTCTATCTCCAGGGGCTATCCTCAGTCACTGTAGGCTCCTTGCCAGAGTAGAGGTGCTAATGCCACACTGTGACCCTTAAGTAAGGAACCAGGGGTGGCTCTGGTTGAACCTGTCAAGTTTCCCCCATTCCTGCACTGTCTTCCTTTCTTTTATACAGGCCACGCCCATGGCAGCAGTAGCCAGGTTTCTCATTGGCTAACTTGGTTCTTAGCCGTATGCAAGGGTCCGATGGTCTGCTTCGGTGAAGAAGTGGAAGGAAAGCTTTATGGGTCCTGGGAGGTAGTCAGTTTGTAGAATTCTTGCCTTGTATGCATGATATCCCGGTCCAGGGTTTGATCCCCTAATAGCGCATAGACTATGCATGGTAGCCCATGACTGGAATCCCAGCACTCAGGATGTAAAGACAAGAAGATCCGAACTCAAGATCATCCTTAGCTACATAGCAAGGGTGAGGCTAGCCTGGGCTACAGGAGATCCTGACTCAAGAAACAAAAGTAACAAAAAAACCCTAAGTAACAAAAGGGGGCGCTGGGCTGTCAGAAGCTCAATGGGCACCAGTGCTTGGTGCCAAACCTGATAACCTGGGCTCAATCTCTGGGACACATATGGTGATGGAGAGAATGGACTCCCACCGATTGGTCTCTGGTTACATACTTACGTCATGTGCCATGGCACATGTGCCCATGCTACCCTTACACAAAATGTGTGTGTGTGTGTGTGTGTGTGTGTGTGTGCCTGCATGTATGTCTGTGTGAGAGTGTCAGATCTTGGAGATACAGTTGTGAGTTGCCACGTGGTTGCTGGGAATTGAACCTGTGTCCTCTGGAAGAGCAGTGCTCTTAACCACTGAACCGTCTCTACAATCATACCCATACACAAGACAAGTGTACTTAAAAAAAAAGTGGGGCTTTCTACTAGCGAGGAGCTTTCCCAAAGTGAGAATGGGTTCTTGTGACCCCCTAGGACTGAACATTAATGTTTTCTTCAGTACTGCATTTCTCAGGAGTCCAAGGGTTGGCCCCAGAGTGACTCTCCATCCTGTGGGCAGGCTGGACACTCAGCTCTGAGTTGCCCAAGCCCACTTCAGAAGGCTGCTCCAGAGGTGGAAAGGGGCCCAAGTGTGATTTTCCAGCTTTGGCTGGGGACTTGGAGCAGCATGAATGGTGTGTGTGTGTGTGTGTGTGTGTGTGTGTGTGTGTGTGTGTGTATGAGGGGTTAGAGCCAAGGTGAAGGCAAGGGGTAAGCGAGAGTAAATACAGAGGGGGCTTCTGCTTGCAGGTCTGTGTGGCTGTGGAGGGACCTTCTTACAGGCTCATCTTGTAGTTCTATCACAGCTGCGGCTGGAGCCCTGGAAGCACAGCACAGTTCTTTTGGCTTCTTGGTCTGACTATGCAGCTTCCCCTCTGCGGGCCCTGCGGCGTCCGCAAAGATAGAGAGGGGTTGATGAAGTGTTTGGGATATAGAAGTAAAAGGTGGAGGGTATCTTGGCTACCTCCGTGTGGTCCTCATGGACCATGGGGATCAAACTGCTCCCAACTTGGTCTAGTTCCATCCTGGGGCTTGGCTCAGGGAAAGATCTGGAGACCAGAGAAAGCAAAAGGACACGTGAAGGAAGCACTGCTAGCCCAGGCTGGCCTAAGAAGAGAGCTGAGTCTTGACTCCAGTTTTAGCCACTATTGCCCTTGCTCTCCAAGGTCCTGGGATTATAGATGGATTATAGATGGAATCGGGCCCTTAAGGTGCTTGAGCTGCATCTGTAGTACTGGGCCTCCAGGTGGCGCCAATCAGCCGACTCGCTGGCAAGCTCTGGCAACCAGCTGTGCGGAGGGCAGCCCCTCTGCTGTCCTGGGTCCCGAGATCAAGGTTCAGGGTGATCTCTAGACCTTAGATCTTATAGTCTACATGAGTTCATTTCCATGCCCTGTGCATCAGGTGGAATCTACGCCAGTTGCTTGGTGTTGAGGAGTGGCTCCTCAATGAGGGGGCCCCTCCTCATTCCTACTACCAACCTGCGACCACGTCCTTCCTCCTTGAGACCTTCTTCCTTCCCTGGTCGGAATGGGTGTAAAGGAGTGATCTGGGCACTAGTTCTGAGGCTGTCCCCAACTGCCGTGTGACCTTGAACATCTCTTTCTCTCGGGTCTCTTTTCCCATCAGCCTAAAATCTGGTAGTGGGGCTCAAGTCTGTGGAACTCTCTTTTGTTGTTGTTTTTTTGTTTTGTTTTGTTTTTTGTTTGTTTGTTTCTCCCCTGATGGTCTCTGGTCCCTTGAGACCCTGTGGCTGTTCCCAAAGTCAAAAAGAATTCGACCCCATAGGCCCAGCTCTGGGGCACCCTTTCTAAACAAGTGCAGGTCTCTGATGTGCTGGCCCTTCCTAGCTTTCTTTGGGTTTCTTTGCTTTCTTCACCGCCCCTCTCCTACCCCACGCCCCCGATGAAATTCCTGCCAGCTGGGAAGGAAGGAGGGAAGGGGAGCGAGCCACAGCGTAGAAAGTTTCCTTGACTCCTCCTCCCAGCCCCCCCACCCCACCCCCGTGTCTCCCTCCCTCGCCAAGCCCAGCCTGTGAAACTGAATAACGAAGATCACTCAACAATGCCTGCCCCTCTCTGACTGCACCGTCCCGCCGCCGCTGCCGCCGCCGCGCCCAAGCCAAGTCGAGCGGGGGCGTTGCCCACCGACGGCGCAGCCCTCGGGCCCGCCCGGGACCAGGAGGTGAGCCGCGCGCGCACAACTCCGTGCGCTCGCCCGTCTGAGCGCCCGCCAGGTGCCCCGCAGCCCGCCGCCGAGATGCACAGCCCGCCTGGGCTCCTGGCGCTGTGGCTTTGCGCTGTGCTGTGCGCATCGGCGCGCGCGGGCAGCGACCCCCAGCCTGGCCCGGGGCGTCCCGCCTGCCCGGCTCCCTGCCACTGCCAGGAGGACGGCATCATGCTGTCCGCTGACTGCTCCGAGCTCGGGCTCTCAGTGGTGCCTGCGGACCTGGACCCCCTGACGGCTTACCTGTGAGTACTCACCTGCTGGTACCTGTTATTCGTAATGGCCGCCTGCCCCGCAAACACTCGTTTGGTGCCCTTGGACATGCGCATCCCCAAGAGGGCTCTTCCTTTTCCAAGAGTGAAGGACTGGGAAGCTAGTCTTAGAACTTGGGAAACTGAGGCAAGAAATGAGCCTAGGCCTCCCTGCTACCTTTCCCAGGTGTTTCTCCCCCACCCCTATGGGCTTAATGTGGGACCTGGTGAAGTGCAGTGTGAACGCCAAGCAAGAAAGTGGTGTGTGTGTGTGTGTGTGTGTGTGTGTGTGTGTGTGTGTGTGTGACAGTATATTCTTTTGCTGTCCTCCTCAGAAGAACACTGCCCAGGATTGATGAAGGCAAAAGTTAGTGCTCTGTTAGGAGGTGAGGGAAGTTTGCCCTGGTAGGGATGAAATGGGTTCTTCCACCACAGCAGGAAGCGGCACTGCCCCACTGAGGCAGGGGGCTTTGGTGAAGGGTCCACGCAGCTCTCCTCTCCTTAGTTAGGGACTCTGCCAGTACCATCTTCTTGTGTGGAGGTCTCCTACCCCCTCCCCAGGCCTCCCTGAAGTCTTGTCCCAGGAGGCTGTGTTAGAGACACTAATTTGTGGGCAGGCTTCAAGACTGAAAACCAGAGAACCATTTTTAGAGTCTGAGTTGGGGTGAGGTGGTGCACGAAGGGGACCCTATTGGGGGTAGCCGGCTCAGAATCGGGAGAGCCGGAAGCTGTAGCTGATCACTACCTGGGCAGGAGTGGGTGGGAGCATAGCCCGGACCTCTTGGCCCTGACCCCTGCTGCAGGGAGAGGAAACCCCCTGGCCTCCCCTGCTATCCCTTAGAAGAAGGAGAGAAGGTGGGAAGATCTGGGTAGAAAGTCTGGCCAGAGCTCCCTCAGGCCTGAGAGAGGCTCTCTCGGCTTTGGGATCCTAGAATTGAGGATCGCTGAGGAAGAGGCAGCCGGGCTTGTTCCCAGAGGCTCGGCAATAGAGCTGGTGGGGCCAGGGTGCGATGAGAGGGTGGTGTCCTGGTAAAAGTGGGGGATCCTGAACTAGTGCCCCTTGTGGGGCTCCTTCCATATCGCGATTACCTCCCCGCCCCCATATCCTTCTTCACTCCAAAAGAAACAGTTGTGGGAACAGAAACACCCATATTCCAGAAGGACAAACCAAGTCCTGTACAGCCCCTAGGGGTGATGGGAGAGGTGGGCACAGGTATTCACAGCAGAGCTGTGAGGGTGCCCAGCACCAAGCAGAGAGCAGCAGGTCTGGGCCCACCGCCATCACACCCCAGAAATTCCATTTCTAGCAGTTTAATACATTAGGGGTCTATGACACTGTTTCTTTGGAAGACAGGGAAGATGGCTAAAAAGACTTTAGAAATAACTTCTATTCAGCCTTCCAGGACAGCAGAAAAGAGGCCTCTTGCCTGTGTTAAAGGAACAGAGAGGACACAGGACCTTTCAGAGGGTGGCAGGTCAGGCCACATTTCTCAGCAACCAAAATTTTCTAGAGTAATCTGTGGACTTTTTTTTTTTTTTTTTTCCTGGCAGGGCTTGGGAATAAGGATAGAGTTTCACTTTGGGGATCCAAGTATTCCACGTTCCATGGTGACAACAGTTCCGTGACACTTTGACCCAGTGCCCTCTGATATGCGGGGTATCTTTGGGTTAGAAGAGGTGAAGGTTTCTGAGCTCTTCCTGAGTCTTTGTGGGTGTCAAGGAAGCCTTTGAGTTTCCGAGGGTAGGAGAAGGGAGTCACGGGTGTGGGTCCTGGGTGATCCGGAGATTTTTTTCAGCAATATACACAGCGTTGCAGAGAGCTGGAAAGACCCATCCTCCTGCCTGGGCTGTGCAGGGGTCCCAGTGGGGGGTGGAGGAGGGGCTTCTACTATCTGTAGATAGCTCAGAGGTGGAGCCTTCCCTCTTTGCTTTCTCAGGGGAGCTGCGAGGACATTTTACATCTCTCTCTCTCTCTCTCTCTCTCTCTCTCTCTCTCTCTCTCTCTCTCTCTGTGTGTGTGTGTGTGTGTATCTATGTTGGTGTGCACATGTCTGCAGGTACATGTTCAGTGTGTGTGGAGGCCAGGGGTCAACCGCAGGTGTCACATCTCAGGAGCTGTCCCTTTGGTTTGGTTTTGTCTTTGTTTTTTGAGACAGTGTCCCATGCTAACCTGGAGCTCATTGAGTGATCTAGGCGGGGAGTCCCAGGGATCTGCTCATATTCCTCACCTGGCGCTGGGGAATGACCAAGTGCACACCACCATTTCTGACTCTTTTTGCATGAACTCTGGGGAATGACCAAGTGCACGCCACCATTTCTGACTCTTTTTGCATGAACTCTGCAGGTAGAAACCAGATCTTCATGCCTGTGCATCACACACATCACTGTTCTGAGCTATCCTTCTAGCTCTGCAAAGGCCTTGGAAGGTAATGAGAGACAGATCATGAGAAGGAGCCAGGCAGGGATATCTTGGGACCCTGTCCCTTCTTGGCAGTATTAGGACCTGCTGGCGGGCCACAAAAGACATCCTGGGTCCCTTTTAGTGCTTCCTTGACAGAATTTCAGTATAAAACTACTTGGCCTCTGCTTCCCACCCGGGGATAGTAAGGATCCTTCCTAGCCAGTACCTGTCATGAAGTGGCTGCCTCCACCTCCCTCCATTCCTGTTCCCAGGGAGACCGAGAGTCTTTATGTCTATTTATTTGACACACAAGTCCAAAACCCACGAACAGTCTGGGGCCCAATGCCAGCCCTGTTTGATCAAAGTTAGGAGTCATTCATTTATACACAGTACTTCAAGTGTCTCTAGAAGGGCTCCTCCCACACCCTCACTGGAGTGAAGCTCAGGGAAATTTGCTGGGTTTTGTGTGTCTCCCTGAGTTGAGGCCTCTTACGGAAAGAGATGGAGAGGAATATGCCTCAGCTGGCTCTGGGGCACTGCAGTTTGTGGGGATGGGAATGAGAGGTGTCCCTGTCATGCCCCAGCACTAGCAGTCACAGGAATATACATGTAGCACGTGCTCGCTAGGCAAATGCACCCAGAGCTGGGGAATCCAGGGATTTACGTGGGGTCTCCTGTTTGCCTTCGGCACTGAGAAATGTTGGAGAGTGTGTGTGTACCTCTGGCTGTAAACTCTCAGAGGCTCAAGCACTGTGGGTTACCCCTAAGCATCCGTTTTGTTACTTACTGCTGCCAAAACGTTTGCTCTATGCCAGGCTACTCAAAGGGAATTCGCTTCCTTCAAGCCAGAATAACCACTGGGTTTGTGCGAAAGGTCAGGTGCGTGTGACTGTGCGTGTGTGTGTGCGTGTGCGTGTGCATGTGCGTGTGTGTGTGTGTGTGTGTGTGTGTGTGTGTGTAGAATCAGGATAATCTCTTGCCATTGCTTAAGCATGTCTATAACCAGACAGATGGAGGTGGAGGCAGTGTGTCATAGGAAGAGCACAGAAGGTTAAGGGTGGGCGTTGGTGTGAAGGGCAGCGCTAGCAGAAACTGAGCAAGTATATTGGTTTATAACTTGACCTGGCTTCTCCATCTATAAATGAAGCTAATACCTGATTCAAACGGTGGCTGTGTGGCTTCACTGAGGTAGTGTCTGCAGGTATAGGGTCCGGAAGAACACAGTGTTAATAGTGTTGTCACCAGGGAGCCAGGAGGCAGTTGTCTTGGAAGGCTCCCTGGAGGTGGAGGTGCTGGAGCTAGTACTGGAAAGCGGAGCAGCCTGCTATGGGAGTTGTTCAACAAGTCTCTGTATGCTGAGGGCTGTGTGTATGTGGCGGGAGAACACACTGTCATGTAGACATTGGTGGCGACCTTGGGGAACCAGAACACTTTTGCAGCTGCCCCCACCAGCTGGTACAGTCTCAAGACTTCGTGGAATGGGAGGGGGTGACCACTAGAAGACCCTAGCTTGCTCTCCAGCTTGCCCCAGATGGGTTACTGGAGGGACGAGAGGTGAGATTCACTTAGCATCAATTGGCAAACACTGGCCCTGGGTTAGAGTGTGTGTGTGTGTGTGGGGGGGTATCACTTTGTCAGCTCACTTCCTCATCTCGGAGGCTCCCTGCCTGGTCCAGCCTCTGCACTTCCGTTGTGATGAGGGGTACATAAATTCTAATCCTCAATCTCACAGTGGGTGAGAGACCCCCAGGTAAGTCCCAGGGTTTCTCTGGATCTCTGTGCTCCACATTTGGCTGGAAACCCTGGGTCCTTCGCTGCCGGTGTGGAACAGGGAGAGCTCTGGAATCCAGGAGGGAGAGAGAGAATCCAGGCAGCACCCAGACCAAAGCAGAGAGAAGCAAGCAAGGGAGGGATGGAGCAATTTCAGGAAGTGGGGTCCCCTGGGCCCTCCCTTGTTGAAAGAGCCTGGGGGGTTGCTGGAGGAGAGTGGCTGTGTGGGGGAGCTGTCACCCCAGTTCAAAGGAAAGGCAGGAGACAGCCTTAGGCAAAAAGAAAAAGGAAACCTCTGGGCTCTGGCGGCAGTGGGCACGGGAGCGGCTGGGTGGGGCACCGGCGGAGAAGAAAGCCTGGCTCAGAGGGAATTGGCCCCCAGCCCGCTCAGCACCACCATCTTCCCCCTCCCATGGGCACGCTCTGGATGGTTTTTTGTGCCACAGCCTGCTTCCTGCTCTGGCCCAGGCTCACAGGTGACAGAAGGTGGACGGGGCACAGGAGAAGGGGCCCACATGGGTGCCACTGGGTATTGGTAGCTTATCAGGTTCCAGAGATCAACACCAGCAACCCTGATGTGGGCAGAGCTCTTCTCTTCTCTTCTCTTCTCTTCTCTTCTCTTCTCTTCTCTTCTCTTCTCTTCTCTTCTCTTCTCTTCTCTTCTCTTCTCTTCTCTTCTCTTCTCTTCTCTTCTCTTCTCTTCTCTTCTCTCTCTTTGGGTTTTCTTTTTCTTCTTTCTTTCTTTCTTTCTTTCTTTCTTTCTTTCTTTCTTTCTTTCTTTCTTTCTTTCTTTCTTTCTTTCTTTCTTTCTTTCTTTCTTTCTTTCTTTCTTTCTTTCTTTTTTCGAGACAGGGTTTCTCTGTGTATCCCTGGCTGTCCTGGAACTCACTCTGTAGAGCAGGCTGGCCTTGAACTCACAAAGATCCATCTGCCTCTCCCTCCCGAGTTCTGGGATTAAAGTTGTGTGCCACCACTGCCCCACTTGTGGGGAGAGTTTTTAGCTCCAGACCCACAGTTTTAGTTTCTTAACCTAAAATGGAAATACTGCTTGTGTCTACCTAGAAGGGTTGCCAGGGGGAACATGGCTCAGAGGGAGTTGGCCCCCAGCCCACTCAGCACCACCACCTTCCCTCTCACTCACATGGGTACCCTCTGGATGGTCTCCTGTGCCACAGCTTGCTTCCTGCTCTGGCCCAGGCTCACAGGTGACAGAAGATGGACAGGGCACAGGACATAAGAAACACGTGTGACACTTCTCACAAGCACTTTAAGTACGGGCCCTCAAAGAGCACCAGCTGGACTTTTTTTCTCTCCGCACTTCAACTACAAGTGCCCCAAGAGGCCCAGAAGGGGGATGGTTGTAGTGCCAGAGCTTCATCTTTTAGGGCTCTTCAGAGGGGTCCTCCTTCCCACTGACTTCTTCACTAATTCCCTCCACTGACCTTCAGGGAAAGGGCCTTCCAGGGATACAGGCTGCTCCTGGGCTCCAGGCTGGGCGTTGGAGGAAGTGACCCTGTGTTGAGCCTGGAGGAGCCGCCAAGAGTGCCTGATGGGAGACTCTCCAAAGAGGAAGAGTCTGGCTCTCAGGTCAGGCTGCCTGGAGAGCCTGGCTTTTCCCCAGAACTGGAAGACATTTTCATGGGTACGGCCTCAGGTTAGTGGTGGGGTACTGGGACCTGGGCTTGGGTCTCACCCCGAGAGTGCCTGGAAGGGCCCTTTGCTCCTCTTTGCTCATCTCTGTTGGGTTGTGTGACCTTAGGCTAGTAACTGGCTCTACCGGGAGCAGAGTCAAGGACAAAGAGTCCTTCTAGGGCTTTGGTCACCTTGGGAAGGTGCAAGAGTAGGAGGTGGGGGGCCATCCCCTCCCTCTTCTGGAAATAACTTCCGTTAGCCAAACTGAATAGACTTATTGATTGAGGGGCTCTCAGAACTCTGGGAGCCCCTTTGTGCTAAGTAAGGAAATGGCAAGCCCCAATTTCTAACAATAATTTGGGTCTCTCCTGCTGCCCTTCAGACATGGGAGAACAGGTCCCAGGAGGAGAAAAACAGCCGAGAAGCCAAACTTGGGCAGTGAGCGAAGAGTTATTTTGGAAGCAGTGAAAGGACATGGTGGGGGGAAAGCTCAGGGCTTGGCACTGAGCCCCCCGGAGCCATGCCAGAGCAGGCCACAGCGGGCTGGTGTCGGGCGGGCAGGTGGGGGCTGGGCCGGCAGCTCAAAGACAAGGTACCTCCAGAGGAGAGGTTTTCTTTGTGTCCCTTCCCAGCCCTCTCAGCTGCCAGGCTTTTTCTCCTCCAGAGACCTCCAAGGGACTTGTGGCCTGCATCCGGATCAGAGGCCCCTCTGACTAATGGAAATGTGGCCACTGCAGCACTTACGTCCCTGGCTTTCTGCCGCTCCTGTCTGCTTCTAGGTGCAGCAGCGATGTCTTACTGGCTACAGTTTTCAGTTTTTTGATTGTGACCTTACCCCCAGAAGTACACTAGTTCCCCCAGGAAAGTCTATGTCTGGGGCCCAGTCAGGATGGCACCTGATGGTCCTGGAGAGACTCGTTTATGGACCTGCCATCACTCCTAAATCCATCACAGCAACTGCTGGCACTTCCTGGTTAGTTGCTCGGTGGCACAAGCTGCTTTCAAGCACTTTATCTGAAGCATCTAGTATAAACCCCGTGAGGGAGGGACTTGCGTGAGGTCCATCTTACAGTTGAGGAAGGTGAGGGATTTAGAGTCTAAGATCTCTCGCTGGTCACCCCCGGTGTTGTAGTTTCAACAGAACAAGCTCTTCCCTAACCCTTTGGATAGTACTGCTTAGAGGTCAAACTGGAAGGGCTCTGAGCTCCAGCAGGATGGGCTGCGTTCTGAGAAGTTAACACCCAGCTTAAGCAGCCTCACAAGGCCTGTGTCCAGTCTCCTCAGGGTTGGGATTCATTTCTGTCTCATCCACAGGGCATGACTTCTAGGGACTCATCCGTGGTAGCTGATTGAAGGGGACGGTTTGGGGCTCATCGCAATTGAAGAATTATAGCTGGGGAGGGTGAGACCATTGCTGTAGCAGACATTATCCTCAGTGGTGTTGTCAAAGACCTACTGTGTACTGAGACCTACTGGGTGCGATTATGGGAAATGGGGCCAAAGTGTTCGTGAAAACTGAACTCACTGGGCCAGATCTTCCTAGGAGCATCCTCAGAGAAGTGTGGTGAGGTTGACAGGTGCTCCGAGAGAGATGCCTGGTGGGTTCAGGGAAACTCTGGAGAAGAAGAGGCTGAAACCAGGCCACCTGAAGCATCTTATCTACCACCAGAAGACCCTGCAAGAGAAGAGAAAGCCTCGAGCCCTAGGAGACTCTCCAATCAAGTCAGGGTTTCTTTGTGTTTGTTTTGATTTTGAGGCAAAGTTTTGCCGTATAGTCTAGGCTGGCCTGGAATTCACAATCTTTCTCTCTCAGCCGCTAGAAAGCTGGGTTTACCTGGATCCTTCCTGATACCCAGCATGCACTGGTGCTTTGCTGCACTGTCCCGGCTGCCTCTCTGCACAGTTCTCAGAGGCAGGAGGTACCAGGGCAGCGCTTTCTGCCTTTCCTCCCCAGGGCACACATGTAAAGCAAACAAAAGGATTGGAGGTGTTCATCAGCTAGGACTTATCAATTGTGCTTCTCAGGCCGCCAGCACTGCCAACCAACCCCAGGCAACATCTGGCACATCTGGAACCACTGCCGTAGAAGGAAAGAACTCCTTCCTTGTGTGTGTGTGTGTGTGTGTGTGTGTGTGTGTGTGTGTGTGTGTGTGTGCATTCACCAGGGACTGGGCCTTGCACATTGTAGACGAGTACCACTGAACTACATTTCTAGCTTTTGGCTTTTAAATTTAATTTGTTTTTAGGTGTATATTTGCTTCACTTGCGTGCATACCTGTGAGTCGTGTATATGCCTGGTGCCTATGAAGGCTAGAAGGCGGCACTGCATTCTCTGTGATTGGAGTCACAGACACTTGTAAGCTGCCAGGTGGATCCTGGGAATGGAGTCTGGGTCCTCTGGAAGAGCAGCCATTGTTTTAAACCATCAGCTCACCTCTCCAGTCCCTGTTTAAAGCCTAAGATGGTCATTCTCCCTGCGTAGCCTCCTGAGCGCATGGTGCCCACGCCCAGGGTACCAGTGTGTTTCATTACGTCTGCCGGCCTGTTTCTGTAGCTCTAAACTGGAAACAATCACAGCAGACTCTGAGACAGACATTTGTAATTCAGCACAGTGCTTGGCACACCGCCATGGCTGACACGAGGCGGTTACGTAGGAGGGACTCTGCTATTCCCTTGGGAGAAGCATTTGGAAGGAGAAACTGAGTCTGTCTGTCTAGGACTTTGCTGAGGGTGATATCCAGAGGGCTTGTTCGAGAACAGAGTTCCTCTCTCTCTCTCTGCCACTTGCCCGATCTCTTTTGGCCTTAGAGGTGTTGGGGAAGGTGGGAGTGTCCCCGTGGCAGCACTCAGGAAGGTGCTGAGTGTCTCCTGTTGCACCAGTGTCTGAATGTGGTCCCCAGGGCCAAGGCCAAGGCCAATGGCTAATGCAGGGGAAAGAGAGGAACAGTGCTGGCAGACTCCTCATCACTGCCTCTCAACCTAACCCCGGAGATTGCTGGGCTCTCTGTAAGGGGCAAGAGCGTGTCCTCTTATTCAGGAATAAACAGGGGAATCAGAGGCACAAGCCCCAGCCAACCAGGGTTGATTGCAACTCCACTGTGACTTGGGATTTGGACTGCACCCCACCTGTTACCACGGGCTCCTGGGAAACAGGCCCAAATCGGCTGCTGCTGAAAGGTCTTTAACATGCCCTAGAGGAGGGAGCCTTTCCAGGTGACCCATTCTGTGGCTTCTTTCTGATAGGTCTCCAGGCCTCTCTGGTTTGCTCTGTGTTCCCCATGCATGCTATGAGGCAGGAGCGTAGGCTGAAGCCCAGCGACTTGTGAATTCTGGTGACACCTCTCACCCTAAGTCATGCAGTAAACACTCCCTTCCCATCTTGTTAACGGCTAGTGAGGAAGCTACTTGAACCCCCAGGCTGTCTCAGGGAGTAAACACTCGCTCACTCATTGACTGGCCGGACACAGACAGGATGCTTGCTCCCTGAGAGCCTCTGCATAAGGTTCTTTGCGTGAATGTCCCATGTGAGGACAAGACCACTGCTATCTCCTCTGAAAGGATGAGGCTATGGGGTCACAGAAGGGAGAAAAAGAGCCAAAGGTGAGCTTGGACTCCGTAGTCCATGCATGGTCTCCTCTGGGCCCGAGGCTCAAAACAAGCTGATAAGACAAACGCAAATAACACACACGAGGCGCCTTGTGGGAAGTGAGAAGTGCTGTAGGCGGGGTCAGATAACCACATGCCCTGGGCAGGCAGGGCAGAGGACAGGCTCCGCTGAACTAACTGAGGTCTCATGTGGGAATCCCTCTGAGAGGCAGTTGTGGTGTGAAAGAAAAGCCACAGGCCCTTGAGTGAATGATCTATGAGGACTGTTTGCCAGGTAGTGTAAGTCTCTCCCTGCTGATCTGTAGGAAGCAAGAGCCTGCCCAGGGGAAGGGCTTTTCACACAGGGAATGTGACTTTATTTTCTTTGAAAATATTAGGTATTATTAGAAACCGTCTGCATGAGTCTGTCTCTGAGTCCGAGTCCGTCTCTTTGATGGGGCTTTTTTTACTATCAGATTCGGAGCTCACGGGGTTCTTAACTCTGACTATCCTTTCACTTTAGACTGGGAGGGAGTCTCCTGCAGGCCTGGTCTATGCTCCCCGGCCCTTTTACTCAGTACCCTGTCAAACTTCCTCTTGCTTGTAGGCCCATAATATGGGTTTCTTCCTGCAGGGGGTGCTCTGGGTAGGGCCGGACAGACAGTCCACCTATAGGTATTTGGTCTTTGCTTCCTTCCTGTCAGCTCTAGATCTGGGGCAGTGAGGGTGTTTGAGGATGGGAAGGCTGGATCCAGTGTCCAGGTATTGCAAGAGTTGAGGCAGGAAGGGCTGTAAACAAATCCCCTGCCTTTGTGGTGGACCAAGCGGAGGAGGCAGGGAGGAGACAAGAAAGGAAGGCAACCATTGTTTAGGACAAAAGCAAGAGAGAATTGGGGCAGGACCTGGGTTCCCACCCTGCTTACCTGAGGACAGGTAGGTACTCAGAACCCTAGAGGATTGGAGGTGAGAGTCAGGTACCTCTGACTCCACCCTGGGCCCAAATCCTCCAATTACCTGGACATCAGCCTGTGAGTCACCCTGTCACTTGCCACCTATGCACTGCTTTGAAGGGCTCTAACTTGGGTCAGCACTCTGCTATTTCCACATGAGAGACTTTTATTTTGCACTGGATCCTGTTAAGTGTGCAACCCCCTCTCAGACTCTTAGGCCATCAGAGCCTCACACTCTGGTTTGTAGGGATGGGGTGTGTGTGTGTGTGTGTGTGTGTGTGTGTGTGTGTGTGTGTGTGTGTGTGTGTGTGTGATTTTTACCTTGACTTAGCTTCCATTTCAGGTAGTCATATGTTCTGTCTGTTCCTGAATGTTCCTCTTCATATGAACTAGGGACTGTCTATTATATATGATAGAGTTCCCCCTTACACTCAAGACGCTCCAGTTAGATGTCTAAGAGCTCAGTTAGTACCATGCCCTATATAATATGTGCTTCTACATGCTCACAGCGAACAAATATTACTTAGGTTATTAATTAAGCATGGGAATGTCACCAACAGTAACAATAAAATGAAATAGAACGATGAAAGAGACCTCACAGATGCTGTGACCCAATAGACACATTGCTGTCCCATTGCCCCTTGATGGTGACCCCTTTAGGTCTGATGGTTGGGGGATGGAAGGAAGGGACATCTATCTGTGGAATGCAGTGGTGTAGACGTGAGCTTTTGTCCAGATACACCAGAGGGGTCTAGGATTAGAGAAAGACTGGGCATCTCCAGGTTGCAGGTGATATTTAGTTTAAGAATGGCACCTGGTGGCCGGGTGGAAGTGGCACTTGCCTTTAATCCCAGCACTAGGGAAGCAGAGACAGGTAGATCTCTTGAGTTTGAGGCCAGTCTGGTCTACAGGCAGAGTTCTAGGACAGCCAGGGCTACACAGAGAAACCCTGTCTCAACAAAACAAAACAAAACAAAACAAAACAAAACAAAACAAAACAAAACAAAACAAAACAAAACAAAACAAACGAAAATGAATGGCATCTGCAGGGCCCAGGGCTATGGAGTATGCTGTGCTGAGGTGGGCAGGGAAGCACACTCAGTCCAGGTGGGATAGGTCGAGGGCTCCGATGCAAAGGCATTTGTTTAGTGGGAAGGAGGGAGGGAGGGAGGGAGGAAGGGAGGAGGGGAGGAGGGTAGGGAGGGAAGGGAAAAGAGAGAGAGAGAGAGAGAGAGAGAGAGAGAGAGAGAGAGAGTCCTGTATGGCAGACTCCATCCAAGTGCCAACACACTTGGTTAAGGGCACCACCCCCCAGCAGTCAGTCTGTCTGGGTTTAGATCCTGGCTCAGTACTCAGGAAGAGACTCTTGTTAGCTTCTTCCTATAAAATGGAATTAATGATACATACCACATGGGGATTGTGAGGACCACTGACACATCATAACCAGTTAGTGGACATTAGCCATCATTACGTTTGTTTCGACCAACAAATATTTCTTGAGTGTGTACTTGGTAGCAGACAAAGCTGAACTAGACCGTGGCATTAATTCTCAGTATTAGTGGTCCTTTCTTATTAAAAGTTCTAACTTTCTGCAGTTTCAGTTATCTGTGGCCAAACAAGGCCTGGAAATGTTACATGGAAAATCTCAGAAGTAAATAGTTGATCGTTTAAAATCGTGTGACATCCTCAGTAGCGTGATGGCGTCGTGCTGTCTCCGTCTCAGCAGAGCTCTGTTGCATCCCGTGTCCAAGGTTTCTGTGCTGTGTATGCACCTTCTTGATAGTCACTCAGTAGCCTTTTGCTACTCAGTTCATCTGAGAGGACCCTGCAGGGCAAGCAGGCCTTGGTTTAACAACCTTTGCTTTATGTCAAGATGGCCCCAAGTGCAAGAACAGGGAAATTGCAAATTCCTTTAAATTAAAAAAAAAAAAGTATAATAAACTTCTTTTAAGAGAGAATGAAGAATGCATGCACATTCGCTTAATTTTTATTAGAGTATATTCACTTAATTTTTATTAGAGTATATTGTTATAATTATCCTGTTTTAGTGTTGCTATTGATAGTATCTTACTATGCCTAATTTATTAATAATGTATATAAAGCATGTATGTAGTATATAGGCTTTGATATTATATGAGATCTTAGGCATATTGAGGTGTACCCCTCTTGGGTAAAGGGGACACTGTGTAATAGACAGTCCCTAGTCCACCCAGGGAGGAAGGCACTCCCGAGCTTCCAGATGTGGGAAGCCCTCCACCCTGGCTGCCCAACCTTCCAGGCTCACCCTGCTCTCCGCTGGGCTCTTCCCTACAGCGTCCATTCTTTGCAGTGTGAAGGGATCAGTAGGCCCCCTCCCCTTATGTCTGCAACTCCCCTGACCCTACCTGTCTAGAATGTTAGGTTTGTTCTCTCTTCTGTAGAACTGGAATCAGGGGTCCTAGGCTGGAACCTACCACTGACACCTGTTTATCTTGGCCAAGACCCAGGTCTCCTTGGGCCTATTTCCTGCAGGTAATAGCTCCTTTCTCCCAGATGTTATGGAGATAAATAAGGATGCAGAGGAGCTGGGGAGAGGCAGTGTAAGAGACCCAACGAGAGGGGACTTGATAGGAGGACCCAGCCTCCATTTTCCTTGAAATGTTCACTCCCTGAGACTTGAGATCCCAAGGGCTAAGATAGGGCATGACCGTCATTACTCTCTCTCTTTCCTTGTGTGTATGTGTGTGTGCTGACACTATGCCTAAGTGTTTTGAATGCAGAGGCCCAGGGTGCAGATACTTCACCCATCTGCCCCACGTTCACCTGACATATTAGCAATGGTAGTGGAAGGGTACCATTTTAGGCCCAGGGACATGCTAGTGGTAGAGTTAGCAATTGGCACTTCCAAGCTGGCCAATTCTCCAATGGCTGGTGTTGATGGACAGGTGGCTCTGTAGCTTTAGATGGTGGGGAGGGGGTCGAGAGTGTAGCTACAGAGGAACATCTAGAACTTCTGGAGCTGGGCCTGAAGAACCCACCTGTTGCTTTGCTCAGCCCTAACTGGAGCCTACAGATGGGCAGAACAGATCATTCAACACCCTGTTTCTACTTTCACCACTACCACCACACACACTTGCTTTGGTATTTGGCTTTGAGAACATTCTGGAAAGTGCCTCCTAGTATTTCCCCCTGCCTACCCCCACTGGCTGTGATGGCCCTATCCCCCAAGTTTATCCTCTTTCCCCAGGTTTCCTATTAGACTGGGGAGAGAGATATCAGCTAGTCCCTGCTTTGCTAGTAACAAAGGCATCAGTGAGATGGACTGGGTTTTGCTTTGTTTTGTCTAAGAGGAAGGAAACCTGGAATATAGAAGCTTTCAGAGATGCCATACACGTGACTCAGCATCCCCCAGGGTCTGCCCACTGATGAAGTGCCTGAGAACCTCTCTGTTTCCACATGACTGGTCACATCCTTGTAGCACCAGGCTGCACACACCTGCCATCGGGCTGCAGCTGGCATAGGGGATGCCCTTACGCAAGTGGCCTCATCTCATGTAAAGGGTCAGAGTTGTTAAGTGGAAGTGAGACAGGGTTTTAGCCTCTGCCTTTAGGTTCCTCTTTGGCCAGGAGCTTTATTTAGGCTAGACCACAAGGTGTTAACAGTACTGTGCCAAAGGGATCAACACTTAAGATGAAAATAGTGGTTGAAAAACTAGTCAAGGAAACAAAGAAATGATACAGTCAAAGTTACAAAGACTTAAGAGCAGGTGCTGCGGAGAGAGATGGAAAACACCAGGCTCTTGCCCATCCAGTGTGGAATCCTTTGGAAAACTCCAGAAATGGTCTGTAGTCTTTTCTGTTTAAAACAGGGTCCTAGGCTGGACTCAAGAGATCTGCTTCAGCCTCAGGAGTGCTAGGGCTCCAAGAGGGTACCACCACTCCCCTGTCCCCCCCCGCCCCCCATGTGTGTGCACTCACGCATGCATGTGCATATGTGTATGTGTGTACAGAGGTCTCGAGGAGCTGGAGAGAAGGTGCGGTTGGTACAGTGCTGACTGTTGAAGCACGGGAACCTAAGTTTGGTCCTCAGCACCAACACTTTCTAAAAAGCCAGGTGTGGTGACACACACGTATAATCTCAGTTCTGGGGTGACAGGGACAAATGGCTTTCTAGATTTCTTAGACAGAGAGCCTAGCCTAACCAGGGAGTCAGTCCCAGATCTCTCCTAGCTACTTGCTTAGCTGAGGCATTGTTAGTTCACGACCAGGATGGTAAGGAAGAGCCCTGTCATTGTTGAGTTTCTGCAAGACCATGGTTAAGAAACGGGTTCAGACAAGAAGCTTGCAGATCTGGGAGATGTTGGAGGTGGTCAGGAAAAGATCAGATTATCCCAGATGTTCAGGCAGGGTTTCCCAGAAAGGCCTCCACAGTCCTCAGCGCCAGAGAAGGCTCCCTTCTGCATCCTACAGTACCCTGGGGCCCTCACCCAGACTCTTTCCAGTATATTTGTTTCTTAAACTAGGGTGAGAGCACCAAGAAGACAGCCTTGGCCACCAGTGCACTGGAGGTATCCCCAAGGCAGGCACAAGCCCCACTGCATGTAGTGGTCAGGGGTATTGGGGCAAAGGACGAGATGTATAAATGAATGAATGCACGGAGGGCCGGATGCCAGGAGCTACAGAGCAGTAACAGGCTCAGGCTGGAGCAGACGGACATTCTGGAGAGACAGGGTGGGGATCGAGGGAGCCCTCTCCAGACAGGTGGTGGCACTAACCTGGCTCCACTGTGGGCAGGAGCTTGAGGTGTGGCATCCGACCCAGACGGCTGCGGTGAGGACAGAGCCGCAGTGGAGAGGCTCTAAAGCTGCCAGGCAGCCAGCTCATGGCCAGGCTTGGGTTTCATTAGAGTGAGCCATCTGTTCTATAAAGCCTTTCACTCGGAGGCTGTGGCCTTTCCTATTCATTGCCTTTATTTTTATGTTTAAAGGAAGACTTCTTTTGAAAATTTCCACCCTGTTCTAAGCAGGCTAAGATGAACAAAAATATGTGCCCGCCCTAGGCTGGGTTGGGCAGATGGTTCCAGGGACTTAAGTAGGTGGGCACTTGGATCCCAAGGGTGTGCCTGACATTTGCTGAAGACCCAGGATGAGTAAGAGCTACATTCTGTGTTTAGAGAGACCCCAGGCTGCTAGGTCAGGAAATTCCATTCTAAGCATTTAAATCGTAGGCAGGAGATGTGCAGATGTGCTCATGGGGGCACTCAGGAGATGCCTAGGTGGGGACAATGGGAGGGAAAACTGTGTCTCATGTGAAGTAGTGTGAAATCCAGGGAGCTCATCTGGTGCCAGGGAGGCCTGGGAGCAAAGTCGGGGGGGGGGTACTGATGCCTTAGTCATGCCGACAGAGCTCAAGTGTTTATTAAGGGTCTGTTACATGCCAGAGTTCGTGCAAGGTGCAAAGCGTACACAGAGAAGAAAGATGAAAACAAGACACAGAAGCAAACACTGGCACTTCAGCCCAGTGAGGTGACACGGGAGGAGTACCCACGCCAACCAGGGGGCAGAGAGGGAACCATTTGCCAGGCTGCACCTCATCGAAGATGGTTACTTATCTCTAGTTTTTAGATATCTATTTCTATTCCTGTGTATGTGTCTCTATGCCACCGATGTGTAGGTAGCTGGAGACCCCAAAGAGGGCGTCTGATGCCCTGGGGCTGGAGTTACAGGTAGCTTTTCACCACCTGATGTGGATGTTGGGAACTACACTCGGGTCCTTTATCTTATGGAAGAGCAACAACAGCCTCTCCTGGAAGACTTGTAGAAGGTGGGGTGTGTGTACACATATGCATTTGTGTACTTGTGCATGTAAAGGCCAGAGGGTATCTTCCTCAATTGTATACCGCCTTATTTATTTTATGTGTTTTGCCTACATGTAGGTATGTACACCCCCAAGTGTGTTTGGTAGCCAAGGAATTCAAAAGATGGCATGAGACCTTCTGGAACTGTCACTGATCATAGTTACGAACCACCATGTGGGGGTCGGTATCTGAACGCAGTTCCTTTGAACAGTACCAAGTGCTTTGGCAGAGCCATCTCTCCAGCCCTACTCGCTATCTATCTTTCTATCTATCTATCTTTCTATCTATCTATCTATCTATCTATCTATCTATCTATCTATCTATCTATCTATCTATCTATCTATCTATCTATGTGAGATAGACTCTCTCACTGAACCTGGAGCTTACAAGTTTGACTGGACTGGCTGGCCAGCAGGCCCAAGGAAGCCCCTTCTTGTTTCTCCAATGTTGGGGCTGCAGGTTCATCCGGTTTCTTTATGTCAGTGTTGGGGATTCTAACTCGGGGCCTCATCTCAGCCATTTTCCCAGCCCGTTTTGTAACTTTTAGAAAGAGTCTATCTGTAGATAGATAGCCCAAGTTGACCTCAAATCCATTATTTAGGCTAAGGTATTCTTAAACTGCTGCCTTTCCTTCCATTGCCTCCCAAGTGCTGGCATTACAGATCTGTATCACCATGCCTGCCACCCCCCCCCACCCACCCAAGGCTTTAAAACTAGCTTTGAGATAGTTCACTGGTAGGTATCTGCCTAGCATGTGTGAGGCCATAGGCTGCATCTTTAGCACCACAAAAGAACAAAGAGCTCCTGAGCCTTTAAGAACAATACACATTGCAGAAAGGAGTACATAGCATAGGTTGAGAGCTTCGTAATTTTTGCCAGTGAGTACATTGTGTAACCAGCACTCAGAGAAACAGAACACCATCGTCTCTGTGGAAGTTCTCTGCTCCCATGCCCTTTTCTGGTCACCATCTCCTCACAGGGTCAGCAGGGATGGAGAGTTCAGTGTTGGCTTTAAGCTTTATGGAAAGGGGAGGTATGTTGAGTCTGGCATGGTTTCCCCAGTATGTTTGTGATTCCTGCCTATGACTGCTGGTCCTGGCTTGCTCATCCTCATGGCTGTGTAGTGCTCACACAGATGAATATGGCACAATCTGTCCGTTCTGGGGATGCTGCTGGTGTTGCTATGGATATCACTGCTAAGGGTTGTTCTGTGTGGATGTTTAATGAGTACACAGATGCACTTCTGTTGGTTAAATGCCCAGGATGGGAGTTGCTGGGTCAGAGTAGTCCCAGGACAAGTCTCAAGAGGTGGAGTGACTGTTGTAGGTGGAAAGAATGAGATTGGTTGCTGGTTTGGCCTGAGGTACCAAGGGAGGGGCATGATGGGATCCCAGGGGAAAGGGGGTGCACAATTAATCCCACCTGACAGGCCCGTGGCATTTGTGTTAATTTCCAGTAGCTACCACGACAAAGTGCCAGAGAGCTGGTGTCTTAAAACAGAAGTTATTCTCCACCAGCGTTTGAGCCAGAAGCCTTTACTGTGTGTTTAGAGAAGAACCCACCTGTTATGGGATGGGAATAATCTCTGCTTTTCTTGTGCCTCCCCTGCCCCCGTGTGTATTAAGGGCAAATATCTACAGACTTTTGAGCCCCCCTGGAGGGTCCAGGATGGGCTTCTTATCTCAAATGTGTCATTTCACTGTGTCCACAAAGACCTATTCTCATATTCACAACTTCTAGGTAGCCATACAACTGCGTGTGTGTGTGTGTGTGTGTGTGTGTGTGTGTGTGACTATTCATCTCACTATCCCCCATACTCCTACTTTAATTTCTCCCTCAGCAAGCTCTAGGTCTGGGCGTTTACTGATGGGTATTATGCTCCCAGACCAGCTTCCTCCAGGAAGTCCTCTGTGATGGTACTTCGGTCCACAGGCTCTTGAGAGTCTCCTAGTACTAGTGTTCTGAGTTCTGCCCAGAGTGGATCTGTAGTCCCCACTCCCTCCCCAGACCTAGGGTTCCTGAGGTCCCGGAATCATCCTTTCTCCTTTTTATACAAGGCATACACACTTCCTGTGTACTCAACAAGGGATTTACATTCCAGGACACTGAGAACAAAGACCTTGGCCCTGGGAACCTTTCCATAGGGGTCTGGTCCAGCTAAGATGCTGAGCCAGCTAAGATGCTGAGCCTAGCTGGAGTAGCACCCAGAGCCAGGGGGCTTCCTCTCTTATTTTCTCTTCTTTCCAAAACCACTCTCAACCCCCTGCCACCTCAGGTGGACCTGGTTGTTACCTGATCTAAGGACCTGCGTGACTTCACAGAGCAGAGGAGGGGAGGAGGGAGGGGCCGGGGCATGGAGCAAGCCCAGCCCTTTGCCTTTCCTTGGAGGAGGCTGGAAGACAGGAAGACAGGAATGCCTTTGGCTGGGAGACCCTGGCCAGAGATCAGAAGATCAAAGGCAGAGAAGATCAGGGGCGAGGCAGGTGGCACCACAGAGAGAAGCAGCAGCTGGTGCCTCCTAAGGGCAGGGCTGACCCAGAACGCCCTCCCTTGCCACCTTGCCATCTTTGCTCCCTGCTGCTTTGCGGCTTGCTGCTTCTGTCTGATGGAGGCGTTGGGGGTGGTGTGTGTGAATGCCCCTGAAGGAAGGAACGCCTCTGGTGGGCAGATTTAATACCCTCACCATGCACCTGGATTCTACCACTTAAACCCCACAGCGGTTCACTTAAGAGGGACTATTATACAACCTTTCTTAGACCCCCTAAAGTGAGGCACACATAGGGTAAGTAGGCTTAACACCATCAAACCACTATTCAGTGTCGGTGCCAGGCCACAAAGTGGGTATCTGACAATAGAGAACTCCATAATGGATGGCCAAGAACGCTAGCACAACTGTAGTGTGAGTGAGAGTGGGGCTCAATGCCAAGGACTTCTTGTTGGGAAGGAGTTTTTTGAACCTGAATCTTTCGTCTAGTCTTTCTACAAATGTGATGATCCAAATAGGCAGAAGGTTGAGCAAAAGGGGAAGCGAGTGGGGCTCCACTTATAGGGAAGGACACACAGGCAGAGGCAACAGAACTAGAGTGGCTCAGCGTGGGCCGAATGGGCAAGGGTAGCAGCGCACAGAAGGCCTAAGGGTCTGGATGGAGCTCAGAGCGCCGGAGCCGCTCCGTGGCAGGCGGGGCCCCAGGGGCGGGGCCCCAGGCGCGGTGCAAGCAGGTGGGTCGGGGTGATGGGTGGGGGTTTGGGGAAGGGCGCGAAGCTCCAGAAAATGCCACAAGGTTCCGGGAAAGGAACCCCAAGATCTCCCGCACAGGTGGCGCCCTCCTGGCTGTTCTTGTCTCCAGGTGCGCCCGGGCGCAACAGAATTAAACCGCGTGGGTTCTCCTAGCAGCGGCTGTGTGATCTGGGGGCCGAGTGATATTTCCCAGTATCCATTTCCTCCTTTAACGTAGGGACAATGTTCATTCCCTTGCCCGTAAAAAAAAAAAAAAAAGTCGAATTAAATGAGACCTAGAAAGTGCCCGTGTTTTGGGTGGGAAGAGGGAAGGCTGATGCGGTTGGGGGTGGAGTGGGTCAGGCGGCAGCAGAGGCAGCTGTCCCGGGTACTCCGGCCAGATTCAGACTCAGTTTGAACAGGCCAGGTTGGCCCGCCCGGGAGGGTGTTGGTGCCGTGGTGCGGTGGTTCAGTGTGTGTGACACAGGCGGGGCGGCAGGGTGCAGCTAGGTGAAGGTTCTCCCCAACCTCCCACTGCTGTCCCGGACTGCCACTATCTTGCTCCCTATCCACTACTGAAAGCCCAGGCACTCCTCCTGTCCCGGATGGGGGTAGTTCCATCTGTGTGAGCACAGCTAAGGACCATGGATTGGGGGCCTTACATTAGTGTTCCACTCAGACACTCTGGGGATAAAGAGCTCAGGACAGTAGCCTCATCTGCGTGAGACTCCATCCCTCACCCCTCGCTGTTACTGTTGCTGCAGCCCCTCTAGCTAGGTTTTTTTTTGGGGGGGAGGGGGAAGGGGGGTTGTTTTGTTTTTCTGTTTTTGACTCTGCTCAGCGCTAGTTGTCGAATCTGGTAGTAGAGTCAAGACACAGGGATTGCCCGGGCAGTTCTTCCTTCATAGAAGGCTGTCAAGGCCGCCTCAGTGTGACCTCTCTCTCTAAGCCTTAGAGTCAGTCTAAGGGGTTCTAGTATGCAAGGGCAGTTAGATTTTTACACCCATGCAAAGCACCTCACTACAGAGCCATGATGGCCTTGTAGCTAGAGCTAGAGATCAAAATAAGGGCCAGAGCAGAAGCTGGTAAGTTGCAGGACCTAGTTTTGCAGGACTCAGTGGGTTACCCCTCAGATGACAGCAGTGTTGTAGGGCTAGAAAATGCTTCAGTGATTATGAGTGCTTGCTAGCCACTCTTCCAGAGGACTTGAGTTCAGTTCCCTGCCCCTACATCGTGTGTCTCATAATTGCCTGTAATACTCCTTCTTCTGACCTCTGAGGTCACCTACATACAGGCACACAACACAGAGAGACAGACAGACACACATATACAGACATGCACATACAGACACAGGCACATAGATGCACACACACACAGTCAGACACACACAGAGAAAGAGAGACAGACACACATACACAGACATACACATACAGACACAGGCACATAGATATACACAACACACAGAAAGAGACAGACAGACAGACATACACAGACACAGAAGCACAAACACAGGCACACAGACATATACACAGACACACAATACACACACAGACACAGCACACACACAGAGAAAGAGACAGACAGACAGACACACATATACAGATTTAGAAACACAGGCACACAGACACACACACACACAGAGAAAGAGACATAGACGGCACAAGCACACACACACACACACACACACACACACACACACACACAAATAAAAACAAAACTTAAAAAAAAAAAAAGAAAGAAAGAAAACGGACCTCGAAGCCGGCATGTGCGTGTGTGTGGCAAGGACAGAGAACTGGGCTCTGTGGCGGAACTCCCAGACTGTTTAGTGAGAGCAGCCACAGGAATGTGCCATCGGAGGGTAGGAGATGACAGCTCCTAATCAAGGACAGGATCCTGTGGCTTGCCCATGTGACTGCAGCCTCAGGGACCAGACTCAAAAAGCCACAGGGATTAGTCTGAGAAGCCCCGTGACTAAAGTCCCAGCCTTAGGCCTGGCCACTTACGCTTTAATTGTCCGCTCTACTGCCATTGTCTTCTATAGACTTGGCTCTTTAAGGACAGGGCACACACATTGCTGGGCTCTGTGGTTTCATCACTGAGGACAGTGCCTGTATGTTGCAGCCAGTTACAAATACTTACAGTGAAGACAGAGCTGCACGACTAAGTGGCTTGACCAGAGCTCTGGAGCTGGGGGGTGGGGGTGGGCCGTGAGGCTCACAGGTGATGTCTGCTGGCTTACCGCGCACCAGGCCTTGTTTAAGCTCTTTACCATCGAAGAGGGCAAGGCAGAGACAGGTGAACTCACTTACACAGAGTCTCAGGGCCTGCGAGAGTTCAGTCTCACTGCAGCAGGGCTGTTGCCGAGCCATGAAATGCCACAGGATGATGGGCTTTTCTAGGTCTCGCAAGGAAGAAGGAGCCAAGAGGGGCAGTGTGCAGGCACTGTGCAACCCATAGACCATGCTTTGCTCCCAGGAAAGGTCACCTGACTCTGAGTACCGCTAGGAGCAGCTCCCTCTGCCTTATCAAGGGTCTCAGGGAAGGGCAAAGGGGGCAGAAGTCATACGTTGCAGTTAACTTTTGGTGGCACTTCTGCGTGGAGTTTTAGGCCCTGAGGATGGGTCTAGCTTAGCAGCTTCACGAAGGAGTGTTGGGTCAGCTCATTTGGGATGGGCCTGGCTCCTTCCAAAGATATCGCCCTGTGGTTCTGAGGGTTAGAACCAGCCACAAGCTCCTGCTCTTCATTCTTCTCAGGTGCCCAGGCCCCCAGCTTGCTGCTGCTGTGACATGGTATCTCTATCTTCAGAGAACCACCATGTAGCCCAGGCTGTCCTAAAACTAACTCTGTAGTTCAGGCTAGCCTCAAACTCCCAATCCTCTTACTTTTTACTCCCAAGTGCTGGAATTATAGGAGTGCACAGTAACCACCACCACAACCACCACCACCACAACCACCACCACCACAACAACAATAACCACTAAAACAACTGCCACCACCACCAAACCCATTCTGTAAGAAAAAGGGGAAGCCCGGGTATAGTGGTACATCAAACCACAGTTTCTTGTATCTAGCAATTTTGAGAGGGAGGTATCTCTCCAGTTCTCTTGTCCTTGGCTTCCTATCTGTGCCACCCGACTTTGAGGCAACCCACAGAGGTCCTGGTGATGTGACAAGTAGCATGGTCTTTTAACCACAAGTACAAACAAAATCGTGTGTGTCTATCTCACCTGAATTTTAGTAATGTCTCCTTCCCTTTATCCTAGCCCCACCTTAATTAATTAGGCCACCTGTTGATGCCTTGGGTTTCCAGCTTTCTCCCTGGTACAATCTGACTTACACAAAGGTCTTCTTTTCCTGGCTGTCTCCTGGGAGTCCCCTTCATAGTACTCCAAACCCTTGCTAGCCCTTCAGCCTCTCCCTTCCTCACCCTGCCCGCTCTTTTTTCCCCCATCAGGGGTCCTCCTGGCACTGTTAGGCAGGCTGGGAGGCATTGTTACCAAAGAGGGAGCCAAGAAAAGACAAAACAAAGCAAACAGACATCTATTTAAAAGCACAACATTGTTCTCACATAGGAGTTTGTGCAAAGCCCAAGAGAACAATCTGTGCTGCTATGTGGATAGAGAAATACATTTTCCCGGATGGAAGTAACTCCCTGGTTTGGCAATTTATGAAAACTGCAAAATCCAAGAGAACTTGGTGTTGTGTTGTGAGTCTGGGGTTTTTAAGAAGATAATGACAAGGAGATCTTCCTTCTCCAATAGGAGGTTCATCTCCGGGAACAGACTACACGGAGGAGGCCACACTGGAAAGCCTGAGGTCCTTCTGGGCTTTAGAGCTCTTGGGGCACTGCAGGAACTTGCAGCATGACCACAGGTAGCCCTGCTCCTCCCCAGATCTGCTTTTGCTGTGTCAATGTGAGCAAGGTACCTGTCATGATGGGGCCTCTGCAGACATGTGGGATGATGCTTTTAGTCTTTATTGTATCCATCACTTACCGTGGTGCTGAAGATGGATCACAGGTCCTTTATTGTCTTAGGCAGATGTGGTGGGAATCCCCCTCTCTCCCCACTCTGGGCTTTCTAACATGCCCTATCCTACTCCTCACTGCCGCTATTAACTCCCTCACTGTCTCCCAGGATGGTGGGATGTCTGAATACTTCAGACTGGTCCTTAGGGAAGGGCTGTACTTAGGTGTTATGTGGCCTGCTGAGTCCCACCAGGAGACCATGAGAAGGCTCAGGAGAAATGCCTTGTCCCATTGTGGGTCCCAAATGGTGCTAGCCCATGTGCACTGGGTAGAATATTTGTACAAGCTATAACATACTGTAGCCATGAGTGACCTAGAGGGACATCGGGAAGATTCCCCTCAGAGATGACTTTGAGCCACAGGACTTATACTACGGAAGAACACTGTCTTTCATTAGTTGCAGCACAGTTATCTAGTTAGCTTTCTGTTTGGTACTGTGTGTGTGTGTGTGTGTACCAAGGGCCTGGGAAATGCAACGCAAGTGCTCTACCACTGAGCAAAATTCCCAGATCTCCTTTCCAACCATCCACTAATTTGTGGTTTATTACCACTATTTTCAGTTAGTATACAAAACAGTGAGTCTTACTGTGATTTTTTTCTTTCTTTTCTTTCTTCTTTATTTTTTATTTTTTTATTTTTTTGAGACAGGGTTTCTCTGTTGGCTGTCCTAGAATTCACTCTGTAGACCAGGCTGGCTTTGAACTTTGAACTCAAAGAGATCCACCTGTCTTTTCCTCCCAAGTGCTGTAATCAAAGGCGTGCACCACCACCATACCTGACTCTTACTGTGATATTTATTTACACACACACACACACACACACACACACACACACACATTTATAGTTTGTCCATGCTCAGTGACCCTCTCTTCATTACTACAGCATTCCCCACCTCCTTGCCAGCCCTTTCCTCTTCCGATAATCTCCTTTCTGTGTTCACTGACACACTTCATTGAAACCTTATCGAACACCTCTGTTTGCCAGATGCCCTAGTAAGCGTGAAGACTGCACAGATTAAATCCTCGCCTTGAAGAAGTGTGTAGTAAAGCTATGTGTGTTGGTACCCATCTCTAAATCTAAGCCCACAAGAATCTAAGGCAGGAATATTGCCAGTTCAAGACCAGTGTGACCATATATGTCTCAAAAAATGTGATGAGAAGTGTCATCATGTACCAGTAATTATAATTCAGTTAAATAACTATGATACTAAATACAGGCATATTTATTAGGCAGTTGTTTTACATTGTTAACTCTGGTAACTTCATATTGCAACTCCTGTCAGGTGAGTATTGATACTATTATCATCCCATTTTACAAGCGAGAGGATAGAAACTTAGAGGCAGAAGTGACAGGACCAGAGTCACAGAGTCAATTAATACACCCAGGCAATGTTAAATGCAGTATGGTTTTCAGTATGTGGCTCATTGGGTGACTGTGTACAAAGTACCACAGAGACTCCTGTGGCCCAGCTCTGTCTCTAAAGAGGTAACTATAGGACATAGGCATCGCCAGGGGTAGATTCATGCCACCCTATGACTCGAGTCAGTCAGTCAGTCAGTCAGTCAGTCAGTCAGTCAGTCAGTCAGTCTCTCACAAAGACATACACACACAGACTCACTCACACACCCCCGCCCCCATAGCTATGGAGGAGAGGATATGTTAATTAGTTTGACTGTGGTTCTTATTTCACAATGGAAATGTGTATCAAATCAGCAAGTTGCACAAATGTATAGAGTAAATTATATAATAAACGTGTTTACAATATATACAATATGTAGTATGTATTAATAAATACAATAATAGTAACCCAAAATAACTAACTGTAGAGATGGACAACTTGAGTTCTTATCCCAAAAAGGGTTCTGTGTTGTCAGCCCCTCCTCCAATGTGGGGTGTCCTTTCACCTGCTCCCCAGCAGAATGCACAACCTCTCTGTCATTGGTTTTTTTTTTTTTTTCTTCCTATAGGGAAAACTCAAGCAGACTAGTCTCCCTGGGTCCTTGGGTCTCAGCCAGCTCCTGGAGGAGCATCTCCAGGTGCCCACACCCTCCAGCCTGGTTCTGCTGCTCTGGGCCCCCTCTGTTTCCTAGCATCCTCCCTTTTATCAAACCTGTTCCCTGTCTCCATGGTGACACTGCCTCACCCAGCTTCCTTGGGTGGTCTGGTTGCCTCACCGGCTAAAGCTCTGAGAACATTTTCCTAATGTGCAGCCAGAAGCTTCCACTTCCTGTGCCCAGGGCTACCCCTTTCATATTGCCACACCCTTCACTTGAACAGCCTCTCTGTCAACATCACCCCCATCCCTCCCACCACACCATGCTGTGTCCAGCCGAGAGCACACATGGCCCCTCTGGGTATCCCAAGGCCTACTGGGAGGAAAGTTTCAGGGTGAGACTGTTGGCCACCCTCCACACCCTGTGGCTGTCAGTGACAACAGCTGAGGGAGGGTGCTAGGAAATTGAGGGGAGCAGCAGAACCAGGGCTCTCCAGAATGTGGGGCCCTATGAACTGGACAGTCCCCATGTCCCAAACTTAGCCCTGGAGAGCTGTGTGTGTGTGTATGTTGTGGTATATGTACTATAATGTATATATGCGGTATACATGTGACATGGTGTGAGTATGGTATGTATGGTATATATAGTCTATGTATGTGTTTTGTATGTGTGTGTGTGTATGATATGGCATGCTTGTTATGTGTGTGAACATGATGTGGTATGTGGTGTTTGGGTGATGTGTGCTGTATATGATGTGTATATGTGTAGTATGTGGCATGTGGTGTGTGGTGTGTGTGCTATGTGTATAGTGTGTGTAGTATAGTATGTGTGGTAATTGGTGTGTGTGTGGTATGTGTGGTATGTAATGGTGTTCATGGGTGTGGTGTGGCCTACATGTGATGTGTATCATGTGATGTAGTGTGTTCACGGGATGATGATGTTCATAGATGATGTTCATAGGATGACAGTGGTAGAACAGCATTGTGCTTAGGCTTGGGTACCTATTTCAGCCACAGATCAGTTAGATCCCAAAGCTGTGTTTCTGGACACTAGATGCTACCTGAATTAGACAATCGGAAAGTCACACAGCCAAAGAAGAGTTGGGGAAGCTGCTTTCTTCCTGCAAAGGGCCTCTGCCTTCCTGATAGGTAGATGCCCAAGGATACTTTGTAACCTTTGCTTAGCCAGAGCTCCAACATGCAAAGTGCTGAATGGAAGAAGTATCCATCTGTAGGACACATGGATGCCCAAGCTCTGAAGGACAACATAGGAAGGTACATCCAAGCATTCTCTTATCTCAGAATCATGTGGATAAGCCAATAGACCCACAACCTCACCTTCAGTACCCAAGGGTCCAGGTACCCTCCAATTTCCCTCAACCCCAGGCATGCCAGAAACATCAGAGCTGTGTCCCCTGGGTTCACAGCTGGTTTCCTCCAACCGGCACAGGTCAGAGCTTTCAAACTCTGTGCTGGGAGTGTCTGCCTGTCATTTCTTCCTTCTATTCCCTGAAGGATCCCAGAGCCATCCCTTGGACCTATGGCGGCAGTGTGGAGGGCCAGGGCTTGGTCTCCCTTCCTCAATCCTTGGAGCAGGCCTTTGCTTTCCTCTTCTCCTGGCACCAGCCTCACCCCTTTTCCCCCCACCAGACACCATTTAAAATCAACCCCCTGGCCCCACCCAGCTCCTCTACAGCAGCTGGGCTGGGTGCTTGTCTGCGGCAGGATGTGTGGAGGGGGAGTGAGTGGGTGGGGGCACAGCCCCCTCCTCCCCAGGGAGAACAATGAAGCCGCTGGCCTTGGTGGAAAGGTGGAGGGAGTGGGTGGGGGGCATGGAGCTGCATCAGAGCCTCTGAGTGCGGCCCCTGGGGGGACAGCTGAATGATGAGGCCTGAGTCACATGCCCTGTATGCTCCTTGAACTCCCGCTCCCCTGCCTGTCAGGACACATCCAGAAATGCACAGGGTAAATATTTAGAGGTAATCGTATTTTTTTTTTTTTGGTGGCACCTTGCACCTCCTCCTTCCTGAGGATGAGCCAGGCCTGAGATTCGAGGGAGAGAAATCCAGGTAGACTCAGGATTGTCTCTGTGAGCATCACTTCAGAGCTGAGGGATCATGAGGGTTGAGCCCAGGCTAACATCCACCAAGGAGCCCTCTTAGTTCCACCAGCCCCAGCCTTCCTCCACTGTGACCAGGGTGCCTCCTGCAGCTGTCACTGAGCCCACCCATCCTAGCCCCTCAAGCCTGCAGATGCCCTTCCATTTCCACAGGATAGCGGGGAGGGAGGACAGTCAGGAGAGGAGCAGCCCATGTTGCACATGGCATTTTTCTTGGCTTTACCCTGCATGGAAAGTCTTCCTTGGAAGACATGGTCTTGGAGCCCAGGCTTTATCAAAGATAAAACATTTTAGACTAAACAGTCTTTTTATAGACTGGAGCCGGGCGGGCTCTCTCAGCAAGTGTCCCTCGCCATCCCCAGCCTGCCTCTCGGAGCACGCATGGAAAGCAAACCTGTTTCTGGGCACATGGAACCGAGAAGGTTTGAGGGTGAATTGTACTTCTGCGGAAAGGGGACATCAGGAAGGCCTAAGCTGCCCAGTGATTTGGTCTGCCTCCACCTTTATAGCCCTAGGGGGTCCGCCTCCACCTCTATAGCCCTAGGGAGCAGGCACTCAGAGACAAGAGTCAGCTGGCAGGGGTTTGAGGCGGGATGGAGCTCAAATGTGTCAGGCATCCGTCTGTCACATGGCCACTCACTCAGGCACAAACATAAGAAAATGTTAACATTGGGCAGTACCCACAAATCAAGCTGTCATCGGCTCTGCCCCACCAGGTCTGCAGAGCTGAGACTGTTGTACATAGTACACCAGAGGGAGAGTGGAAGGGAGAAGGCAAATACTTCTTAACTGCGTACTATTTACCAGGCAGTCTGCAAACATTAGCTCACCTAATCCCCACAAAGACCTTACCTATCACTAATCCTTGTTTTTAAAAATGGATAAGGAAATGGAGGGTCACGGTGGTCAAGGTGGGTAACTAGGGGAGACATTTGATTTGGGGACTCTCTGACTCCACTCAACCTCTTCTGTTTTTAATTTTTACTTTTAAAACTTTTGTATGCGTTGGGGGAGGGGAGTGCCAGGAATATGGAACTATGTTTGGGAGTTGGTTCTTTCCTTCCATCATGTGGGTTCAAGGGAATGAGCCTAGGTCATAAGCCTCAGCAGGAGGTCCATTTATCCTTGGAGAAAAGTCGATGGCCCCTTTTTTGTTTGCCTGGATGTCAAATAGCAGTTCTGCTGGGATTATGGAAAGGTTTAAATGGGATTATTTGGCTAAAGGCTAGTTAGTGCCTAGTATTAAGGTGGGTCTTCAGTAATGTTGATGGAATTATAGTGATGGCTTTGTGTGCAGAGCATCTTAGGGAACAGCAACACAAGTTCCTTTGGATAACATAGGCACGTTAGAATGCTTTAGATGGTAAATACTCAGAGGCCAGCTCTGCACATCTAGATAGATACTCAGGTACCTGGGCATCTTTGGGGAAGTTCCAAGAAGCCAAGAAAGGCAGAGGTCTGGGGAAGCAGCGCCAAGAAGAGGAGGTTGGCAGAGACCTCAGCCTGCAGTGAGGCCCACCATTACTGAGCGGAGCAACACACGCGGCTGGGGAAAAACCTGGGTTCAGGAACATCAGAGCTTGCTGCATGGGTAGTGACCCTGGCTCTCAGACTGAAGACTGTCCTCACTAGGGACCTTGCCTTCCTGCTCTGAAATCTTATGCTTCCTTCTCTTCCTCTTCCTTCTCCTTCACCGCTGCTTCTTCTTCTCCTCCTCCTCCTCCTCTTCTTCTTCTTCTTCTTTTCTTTTTCTCCTTCCTCTTCCTCCTCCTCCTCCTGCTTCTTCTTCCCCAAGGCTCCTCTCAACAGTGAGGTGGTTTTCCTGGCTAACCATAGCTAGCTCAGGGAAAACCTGCCAAAGGAAGCATGAAAAGCAGAGGGACAGCAGAGGGGACTGGAAAGTGGCCCAGATTTTTGCTCCTAGACTTACATGTGGCTGCTGTTGCCAGACATCCAGTGGGGTCCAGATGGCATGCTGGGAAGGTGGAGGAACAGTGGGAAACCCTGGGCTTCCCCTATACAGGGCTGGAGCTGATCATCACAGATAGTATAGACAGGTAACCACAGCCTGCTTTCCACCTTCTCTCCACCCAGAGACCTCAGTATGAACAACCTCACGGAGCTTCAGCCGGGTCTCTTCCACCACCTGCGCTTCCTGGAGGAGCTGTGAGTTGATGGGTGGGCAGGAGTTGGGGTCTGGGTGGGTGGGAGGTGGGTGAGCAGGAGGCAGGGTCTGGGTGGGTGGAAGGTGGGTGGGTGGAACTCTCTGGTCAGCAGCTGTAGGGTCCTGGGCTCTCTGGAACTTGAGGGAGAAGGGAGAAAGCAGAGCTCACTCGGGAAAAAGGTGTTCAGTTGAGACCTGATACATGGGCAAAAATTCCAGCGTCCCAGTGTTAAGCCACGAGGCATTGGAGGTGTGAGCCAACACTCTCTGCAGCTCTTTCCCCTACCCCATGTTTTAAATTAATTAATTCATTAGTTTGTTTATTAAGACAGGGTCTTATTATATAGTTCAGAGTGGCCTGAAATTCACGATTGTAGCTCAGACTGGTCTTGAACTTAGCACTTATCTTGCCTCAGCCTCCTGAGGGCTGGGATATCAGGCATGAGTTACCTTACTTAACATAGCTTTCCTTCTTTAAAAAAAATTTGTTTTTTTTCCCCTTAATTTTATATGTATGGGTTTCATGTGTCTCTGTGCACAACATGCATGGCTGTTGCTCTAGGAGCCAGAAGAGGGCATCAAAGCCCTTGAAACTGAAGTTACAGATAGTGGTGAGAGCTGCCCAGTGGGTGCTGGGAATTGAACCCACTAGTGTCCATAAGACTGGGCAGTGTTTGTAAGTGCTGATTCTTTTCTCTGTGGCCTAGCTTCCACTCATGATCCCACCTGCCCCCTGGAAATCACCTTTGAACTTTTATCCCTAATATAAAGGCTCTCTGCCTGCGGGAAGGGGAGCTCCATGTGGGCGGGGCATTCTGAGGTGGGCGTGGCACAGCTGGGATGGGAACCTAGAGGAGAGCTAAGGCATTTAAGCAAGCCCAGCTTTCCATCTCTTACTCCCCAAGAAGGGGCTGGGCCTGTTTAAAAGGCCCCACCTAAGGGAGCAATCCACCACCTAGGCCCCCATCACAGAGCCCAAGGGTGGTGATCCCAACTCTGTCTTGTAAAACAGCAGATGTCAAATAAACAGACAGAGGCAATAGAGATTATCAGGGCCTTGGGCGCTCTGGCTCTGTCACTGAGCTGAATCCTTCTCATGGAAGCTGGCTGTGGTGGAGTGTGCCACCAGTGCTTATACAGGGCAGGCTGAGGCAGGAGAATTGTGAACATCAGGTCATCCTGGACTGCCTAGTGAGGCCCTGTCTAAAACCAACAGTGACAAAACCCCAAACAACATCAACAACAAAACAACATGCACGCAAGCGCGCGTAAAATAAGACCTTAGCTCTAACACACACACACACACACACACACACACACACACACACACACACACACACACACAAACTACCCCTCAGTTTTTCTTATCTGAAATTCGAGGGTAGTACAGGTTGAGTATTCTCAAATCTGAAATCTGAAATTTTTTTGAGACAGGGTCTTAGTATGTAGCCCAGGGTAGACTAGAATCGTCTATGTAGCCAAGCTGGCTTTGAACTCATACTTTTCTGCTTCCAAGTCCTTGGATTACAGGTATGTCGTACTACCACACCTACGTTTAAAATCGGAACCATGTTGTGCACTGGTAGGCCACCATGGTGGGCAGTTCTGCCCCTGACTTCATGTGACAAGCACAGGAACACTGAAATATTGCAAAAGTCAAGGACTGCAGCTCATTGTTGGGGTTATCACTCTCCGCAGGTTTGAGGTGCTGGCCTCCATCTTTAGTACCCCACTGGCCAACATAAACCTGCCTCAGGCTCCATGTTTATAAAGCAATCTCATTTTGGTCTAGTTGGTGAGATGCTCAGGGGGAAGGCACTTCCCACCAAGCCACACAACCTAAATTCAATGGTGAGAACCTTAGGCTGTCGTTTGACTCACCCGTGTGGGTCACGGCACATACTCAGTCACAAGCGTACACACACGCCAAATAAGTAAATGTGAAATCAAATAAAATCCAGTGAATTTATGTCTAAACTTGGACCCATCCCCAAGACAGCTCATTATCTAGATGCAAATATTTGTAGATCTGAGGAATCTGAAGGCCAAACACCCCTGGCTCTGAACACTTTAAATCTGGGATACTCACGGTCTCCTGCCCCTCCCAGGATTAACGGTGAAAGTGGAGCTGATGCCAGGAGGTGAACAGTGAACCTTGGAGCTCAGGAAATGCCAGTGCTGTCACCACCCTCTCTCCTGTACTCCCAGACAGAACCTCACCCCCTTCAAGGGTTCCCCGGCAACACCTCTGACCTCTGTCTTTGATTTGCAGGCGGCTCTCAGGGAACCACCTCTCACACATCCCGGGACAGGCATTCTCTGGCCTCCACAGCCTCAAAATTCTGTAAGTAGAGGCTAACCCTTTCACATGAAGATGTAGTGCTTAGAATGGCAGACAGGGTGGTGGGGGGCGGAGAGGGGTTGTCATTCAGAGTCTGGCTCTGGTCCTGGTTTCCGTATCTCCATTCCTCTTGTTTCTCATTATTTCTATGTCTTTTCTTTCCCTCATCTGATGTGTAAACAAAGATTAAGAGGAACCCAAAGTGCCTGGCAGCCCTTCAGGGATGAAGTGACTCTGTTTATGAATGGTGACCGTTGCAGGGCTCTGTTGGGGTTTATTTTATTTTTTTACATTTATTATTTATTTTTGTGTGTGTGTTGAGTGAGTGTGGAGGCCAGAGGACAGCTTTCAGGAATTGGTTCTCTCCTTCTCCCGGTGGGTCCGGAGGTCAGAACTCGGGCGGTCCATCAGGCCCAGCAGCAGGTGCCTTTACTCACCGACCACATCACTGCTCCTTTGTTTTAAGTTTTGAGGATTGGGGATGTAGTTCAGTTGGGAGAGTGTTTGCTTAACATATAGAAGGCTCTGGGTTAGGTCCCCGGCATGGTAGAAATGGGCATGATGGTGCATGCCTGTAATCCCAAAACTCTAAGATCCTCATCTGACAGATGTCCATAAGATCAAATTGCTTTGTCCATAAAGTGCTTGTCATGTGAAAATGAGGACCCGAGTTGAGTCTCCAGCCCCGTAATGAAGCCAAGTGTGATGGCTTGTGCTTATAAGGCCAGCACTTACAGGGTTGAGAAGGGCGAGCCCCTGGGTTCAGTTGTAAGCCAGCCTAGCCAAAGGGGTGAACCTGGTCCCAGTGAGAGACCTGGTCTCAAAAGACAAACAATCCCCCAAACAAACAAATCAAATCAAACCAAACAACAAAACAAAACAAAATAAACAAGATAAGAGAGAAAGAAGGAAAGAAAGAAAGAAAGAAAGAGAGAGAGAGAGAGAGGGAGAAGGAGGGAGGGAGGGAGGGAGGGAGGGAGAGAGGGAGGGAGGGAGGGAGGGAGGGAGGGAGGGAGGAAGGAAGGAAGGAAGGAAGGAAGGAAGGAAGGAAGGAAGGAAGGAAGGAAGGAAGGAAGGAAGGGAGGGTAGGTGCCTGGTGATGGCTCATGCCTTTAATCCTAGCCCTCCAGAGGCAGAGGCAGGCAGATCTCTGTGAGTTTGAGGCTAGCCTGGTCTACAGATCGAGTTCCAGGCTACACAGAGAAACTGTTTTGAAAAACAAAACAAAACAAAACAAACAAAAAAGCAAGGTGGAGGTGGTTGCTTCTTCCTGAAGAATGACACCCGAGACTGACTCTGTAGCTTATGTGCACATGGAATCACACACATGCACCTGCATGGCCATTAAGAGCACACGCACACACATATACAGAAATGAACTTCAACATCATTCTCAGCTATATAGCTTGAAAACTTTGTAAAACCCAGTACTTAAATTTTTTTTTTTTAGTGAACATACTAGATAATGGGTTTTCTTTTTACTATTCTCTGTGCTAAAATCATTTTAATGTCCTTACTAAGGAGTTATCTCAAGACACTAGCAGATGGAAAAGCAGTGTTCACTATGACATTTTAGCCATACATGTCGTACTTTGCTCAGACTTACTCTCCCCACCCTCCCCATCCTTCAGTTTGTCGATTGATTTATTTTGAATTTTTTTTGTTGTTGTTGGTTTTTTTTTTTTTTTTTTTGGTCCTTGACTTTTTGAGAGAGAATCTTTCTATGTAGACCTGGCTGACTCGCATCTCAACAACTCATTAAGTACACCAGGATCCCCTCAAATTTGTATTGATTCCCCTTGCCTTCTGCCCTTGTAAGCATGGTATACCCCAATCCAGCTTTTTTTCTTTTCTTCTCCTCCCTCCTTTTTTTTTTTTCCTAGACAAGCTCAGGATAGCTTTTCCTGTCTCAAACTCTGAGGTGCTGGGATTATACGTATGTACATGCCCAGCTCCGTATATGCCTTTTCCTCTTCCATGTTTCTCCTTAGTCTCCGTGTCTCCAGCTCTTTGCTATTAAAAACACTGCGAAGGAATTTCCTTCAAACTGGGCTGCCTCTTCTGGCCCCTTCATACCTTCTCAGGATCAAAAGGAGCACGAGGCTAGGAGAGGACCTGACTCTTAGTTAGTGAGCCCACTGTAGAGAGGAAAGTGGGCACTGTCCACTTCTACCCTAACCCATGACGTATCTTGTCCTTGCTAAGTCCATCTTTCCAAAAGGGGTAAAGGTGGGAGGAGATGGGAAGAAGTGGATACAGAGTCTAAAGGAGGGTGGAGATCAGAGAGGGCACAGCATCCCAAGGGACCAGTGTGAAGAAAATGAGCATTTGAGGGGCTGCTCCAAAAGCAACAGAATGAGCCCCAGGGCTTTCCAGTTCTGCTGTCTGGTCCCCACTCTAGATACAGCTCTTCTCTGTAGAGTTGTGCAGGTTGTTGGCTGCACAAACGCATCTGAGCGAGGGGAGAAGGCCTGAACCCCAATTCTGAACCCCAGTTCTGTGCCTGGGTTTGGAATGGTATCCATCCAAAGGCGATCCCTCTCCTGTTTTCTCAAAGTGGCTCATGACAGCAGCCCTTCCTCTGGACCTTCCAGTTTCCAGATGATCGCCGGTCTGTATCTGAGCACTTTGTGTATCTGGTGTCTTTAGTCTCCAGCTTCTTTCTCCATCTGCCTCTAGATCTCTGACTTCTAGGGCTCTGAGGCCTCAGTGTATTTATTCCCTGTAGCTGTCCAGGGTGCAGGGCGGGGAGGGGGAGAATGGGGGAGGAGGCATCTTGAACTCACAGCATAGTGCAGGCAGACTGCTTGGTGGTATATCTGTGCCCAGTGGCAGGTTTAGACCTGCAGTAGGATTAGAAAGCAGGGCTCTGTTTGCGGGGCCTTCAGAAGATGTGAGGCTCACATCCCGTTCCTAAGGCTCTGGCTTAGAGATGAGCCTCTTCTTTCTTCTCTGCCTGCATTAGGCAATAAATCAAAGACTGGAAGAAACCGCAGCCGGCCCGCCCCCTTTCAACCAGCGGCGCCTGGGCCCAGTGAGCAGGTTGGCCAAAAGCATTATGTGGAAGCCAGGACAGCCAAGCTGCTCACCCCCCCTCTGCCAGTGACCCCCCATTTTGCTCCATCCTTGAAGACCACCAATCACTAAAGTCTTGTATCCTCTGTCTGCAGAGTTCCCTTGTTCGGGGACAGGAGGCACGCTGGGGATCCCCACCCATCTCCCCCAGAGCAGGAGAGTCCATATGTGTCCTGGGTACTAAGTCCTTTCTAACATCCAATGACACTTTTGCTGGTTGTAGGTTCTTGTCTCTCAGACCTGTAAGAAAATAAGAACAGTAGTGCCCACCCCCACCCGTGGCCTAAGAGCTTCTTAGGAGTACAAGGAGACACTTGCTTTCTATGTTCAGACCCTTCCCAAGGCTGTGGCTTTTTTTTTTTCTGAGGCCTCTAGAGTAGACGGGCAACAGAGGACATGAAAATACAAGGAATCCTCTCTGCTCCCCTCCTAAGGGACTGCAGCAGAGTCCCTCCCAGGTGACCTCTCTACACTGACTGTGGCTCTCCTCTCCTCTGAGGGTCCTCAAGCCTGCCAGCTTAGTGCAGGTCTGATCAAGAGAGTCAGCCCAAGCAGGAAGGTCTAGCCTGAGGAAGAAGGTCCCGTGAGGCTGTAATGACCCAGGTGCTAAATTCACAGAGCTGCTCTAAGGGAAACCATACCCCTGATGCCCCAGACATGTGGGGCAAAGCCTGGACCTTTGGCTGTTCTGTCCGCTGTGCCTTTGCAGGGCGCAGAGCAGCTGTAGGCAGATTCCAGGATCCTGGCACCAGCCCAAGGAGATCATAGGATGTGTTGTGTTTCCCCACTTTACCTCCCCGCAAAGCTATCATCTTAGAAAACAAACATGGTCTAGCTTGACCCTTCCCATCCTCTGCAGACCATCCGAGGCTTAGAGCCACCCTGGTTCAGGTCAATGTAGCCCTATCTAGAACAACCCTGCTGAGTGAGCTTCAACTACCTTGCACCAGACCGAGATTTGAGTAACAAGGGTTATTCAAAGGAGGCTCAGGGCTTTCCTCCCCTCTTTGCCTTTAGAAACCTAGGTAGGAGGTTTCCCCGGGGGCCCTGCTCCTGGATAGAGCCTAGATCCCAGAGTGAGATTGTGACTCAGGATTCCCTCTTAGTAAAGACTAAGGTTCTAGAAGCTGCTCACTGCTTCTGATCTTGCCCATCCAGTCCAAAGCCTGGTTGGACACAGAAGGGAGGACGGGGGAGTTAGATCTTGGGTCCAGCACAAGGAAATCTAGTGTGACGTCAATGGTATGGAGCTATCTCAGGTTGACACTGCCCTCTTCCTCTCTGTTTGGACTGATGAACTGAGTGGAGCCGACTTGGAAAGGACTCGAGTTCCTTGAGAGCACTGAGGTCTTCAGTCTGCTTCTTGAGATGCTGTGAGGAGCCCAGGGAGATCTTTTATGCTGCTCTTCAGCAAGAGCTCAAGTTCCATCCTCCCAAGAGACTGGATGGCAGGAACTGGGGCTCTCTGGAAGCAGAGAGAAGTAGGGCTAGACTCAAGCAGACTCAAGACTTCACCAGTAAAGGGAACATGGCAATGGTGTAGGTCTGAACTTCCAGCACCGGAAAGGCTGAGGTAAAGGACCACTGAGTTCAAGCCAGGCTGAGCTAGAGATAAACTGTCTCTCAAAAAGCCGAGACCTGGAGCTGGAGAGATGGGATAGGGGTTAAGAACATATGTTGCTCCTGCAGAGGATCCAGGATCAGTTTTCAGCAGTCACATGGTGGTTCACAACCTTCCTTAACTCCAGCTTCAACAGCGCCAACATCCTCTCTGGGTCTCCTTGGGTACCAGACATGTACATAGCGCACATACATACATACATATAGACAAAGCACTCATGTATGTTGAAAAAAATTCAGTGGCAGAGTCCATGCTTAGCGTGTACAAGGCCTTGGGTTTGATCCCCAACACTACAAAAGCAAAACAAAAACATGAATACATCAAAATGATGAAGGATCTTTTACAGGCTGCAGAGGGTGGGTGAGCTTCAGACCCTGCCTCACTCATCCACACAAGCATCCCCATGGGCACCAGATCTCACAGAAAGAGCCTGGTGAAGAGCACTGGGGTGGGGTTGACTCTCTGCTACCTGCCCCACCACCCCTGCTCTCTGTCACTGAAATTCATGGTTTCTGCCCCCAGATACCTCCCTGGCAAGAGAAATATTCTGAGTATGTTCTTTGTAAATAAGTTTCAGAGGGGGGGGGCGTTGCTGAGGTGACTTGCACTAGACACCTGTTTGCACGTTGGACTCAATCTTGAGCTTAAAAATGAATAATGCATCATCTTTTACACCAAACATAGCCCCAGATGCTTAAGTGGACCGTCCTATGGCCTGAGCATTTTCCAGGTGCTTCTAGTGTGCATCTAGAACCAGGAGCAAAGGGTTAAATCCATGTTGCCCCTATCAAGCCCAGCCTTGGCTAGAAAGAGTGGATCTTAGAGCCTGGTCCTAATGTTGCTGTTAATACGATTTGTAACTCTGGGGAAATCACCTCCATTGCCTCACCCTAGAGAATAAAGGGTTACTCCCTTCTGACCATCTTTCCACCCAACTGGGCTTCCATACAGTAATGCTGGGAAAAGAGGCTGGGAACAGCAGAGAAAGCAGGTCAGGCCCAGCACCAGTGAGCACTTTACACTCCACCTTGCTGGGTATTGATTCTCAAAAGCAAGCCACACTATCTGTCCCAGCGTGGCTATCGGGGAGAAGCTGAGTTCCCTGACCCTGGAAGGAAGGAGAGTTAAGTGCATCCTTAAAGGCACAGCATGGAGACTTTAAAGATCTCTCTAGAGCCGGTGAGATGGCTCAGTGAGTAAAGGCCCCTGCCACCTCCAGGATGCACATGGTGAAGGGCGAGTCTGTTCTTACTAACTCTAATTTCTATCTGAATACACACGGATGCATACACACACAACAGAAATAAAGGAGTGGGGGTGACATCAGTTCTGATTGATATGTTAGGGGGGCTCCTTGGAGGTGCAGGTCACCTGTGCAGTGATAAGCTATAGCTTTGGGGACCTGGGAGTGGTATACGCAGTGACCACTACTTACCCAACCATAGTTTCTCATGGATCCTTGATCTGAGCTTGCTGTGATCTTTGTGTGGGAATCATGAGAAGCAAAGCAGTTGGCAGAGATCAGAGTAAAGAGGCACTCACAGCTTCAAAGTCAGGAGGTGGAGGAATGGAAGCACCCAAAGTAGTCAGCCAGAAAACTCTGCTAGCTCCCTCACCACATGCCCAGAACAGAGGTCTCCAAGGAGCTCCTAAGCTCTGCTTTGGGGTCATCTTCAGGCCTGATGTCGACCCAGTTCCAGGAGGGCAGCTGAGCCAGATGGTTTTCTTGACTGTCTTGTTATTTCTTCTGAGTTGTTGTGTGAGACTGCATTTCTCACGCGCGCTAAGCAAGGCCTCATTCACCATCACTATCATCTTTGTTTACGTCACCATCATCACCACCACCATCCCATCACCACCATTGTCATTTGGATAATTGAGGATAGAGCCCAGGGCCATGGGTATGGTAGGCAAATCCTCTGCCAATGAGCCATACCACCAGTACTTCTGAGAAAAGGTGTTGTCTCTAGGTCTCTTCTCTTAACCAAGGAGGGAATTGAGGCTCAGAGAGGGGAAGTGACCTCCTTAAATCAGCCAGTAAGCCATAGACCTTAGACCCAGACATTAACAGTGATAGTTGATGAGATCCGCTAGGGTGCTCTGAGTTCCATCTCTGTGTGAGACCTTGCTGTAAAGTAAGTTCCCTGCGGGACCATTGTATATGGAACCAATGAGCGGAGACGTGGTTGCCACACTTCCACAGTCACACAGCTGAAGAAGCGCAGAGCCCAGGGTTGGGATTCAGGCTACACAGCTTCAGTCATGGACATTGTACTTTTCAGTAAGTTGCTGAAGTCTGAAGCCCTCAGTGTGGACGGCATACCAAGCATACAGCAGGTGCTCACTGGGTGCTCACTCCCCATTGCATCCAGGGAGCATGGCTAGCTATTGAGGCAGACCTATTAATGCTCATGGCCCTTTCTGTAATAACATGCTTAGGGCAGCCTGGGAGGGAGGGAGGGAGGGAGGGAGGGAGGGAGGGAGGGCTCAGTTGGTAGTCGGTTGCGTCCTTCCTCTCTGTTCCCTACCTACTTCCTGAATCTGCCTTGTACCCTCCTTCTCTCACATCTGGATCTAGAGCGTGGAGATAAAGAATGCCCGTGGGACAGGAAAGATGGTTCCCTTGGTAAAGGGCAAGGATTTGGTTAAATCCCTAGAACCCACACTGAGAAGAAAGCCCTATGCCATGGTAAACCCTTGAGCTTGTAACCCAGCTCTGGGAGGCAGAAACACATGAATCTCTGGGGCTTTCTAGCAGGCCAGCTTAGTCTATGGTGAGGCCAGTGGGAGACAGACCCTGTCTCAGAAAACAAGGTGGGCATCTCCTTAGGAAGCTGAAGTTGTCCTCTAGCCTCTACCTACCTGTACTGGCCAGTTTTGTGTCAACTTGACACAGCTGGAGTTATCACAGAGAAAGGAGCTTCAGTTGAGGAAATGTCTCCATGAGATCCAACTGTAAGGCATTTTCTCAATTAGTGATCAAGGGGCAAAGGCCCCTTGTGGGTGGTGCCATCTCTGGGCTGGTAGTCTTGGGTTCTATAAGAGAGCAGGCTGAGCAAGCCAAGGGAAGCAAGCCAGTAAGTAACATCCCTCCATGGCCTCTGCATCAGCTCCTGCTTTCTGACCTGCTTGAGTTCCAGTCCTGACTTCCTTTGGTGATGAACAGCAGCATGGAAGTGTAAGCTGAATAAACCCTTTCCTCCCCAACTTGCTTCTTGGTCATGATGTTTGTGCAGGAATAGAGACCCTGACTAAGACACTACATAAGCACCCATGTTCATGAACACACACACACACACACACACACAAACACACACGCTTGCAAGCATGCACTCATGTTCTGGTGGTAACTGCTGCCCAAGGGCCTCTGCTGTATTTCTTTTTCGTAATGTATCTATTTAATTTTATGTGTGTGGGATTTGTCTATGTGTATGTTTCTGCACAATGTGTGTGCAGTACCCATGGAGTCCAGCAGAGGGTGTCAGGTATCCTAGACTTGGACTTACAGACAACTGTTAGCCATCATATGGGTATTGGGAATTGAACCCTGGTCCTATGGAAGGGCAGCCAGTGCTCTTAACCACTGACCCATCTCTCCAGACTGTTTTTAATCCACATATTTAATTTTCCTCCTTCTGGTCTCTGTGCTTTCCTCCCAGCTTACCTAAGGCCCCTGTTTTGCCTGGAACCCCTGGAGTCAGAGCACCCCTTGTAGAGATGCTTATCTTTCTGTTGTTACCCGTTGCAAGCTCCCCAACTCTCTCTCCTACATATAGGGTTTCTAGGCTCCCCAGGAGCTTTGTGGTTTCTGTCTGCAGTGCCCTCATGGGCTTTGTGGCTGGCTCTAGTGCTAGGCTGGCAGCCTCAAAAACAGTTACTTAGCGTGTGCTTATGTGAGCTTAAGCCACCACAATAGGCTGATGACGGGGGCACTTCGAATTGCTTCTGGAGGCAAGGACTCCGGAAAGCATATCTTTGCGATGCCCTGTTACTTGAGGGGGCAGTTCTCAGACTTACCTTTACCCATATCTTCCATCTCAAAAAGAATCCCTTAGCATCTCAGCTGAATAGATAGGGAAACTGAGGCCCATGAAGTAAAAACCAAACACTTCCTGGCCCAAACTCGGCAGTAAATCGTCTCATCTCTCTCCTTTTCCCCCTCCCCCTTCCTCCCTCCCCCTCTCTATCTGTCTCTCTATCTCTCTGATTCTTTCCCATTCTAGCTCAGGCTACCCTGGAACTCAATATATATCCCAGACTGTCCTTGAACTTCTCTCTGCCTCCCAAGTCCTGGACTAAATGTCTGTGCCTCCATATCTTGCTCTCCCCTCTCTTCATTGTCCTTTTCGTCCTGCCATGTTTCCCAAACCTATCTCAGGAGACCACACCTTAAACTCTGAGCCCTGAAGCAGGGGAATGGGGAGAGTTTAGAAGGAGGAGCCCCTCTCCTACTGCCCTCCCACCCGGGTGACTCTCACAGATCTCTCTCTCCCCTTCAGAATGCTGCAGAGCAACCAGCTCCGTGGGATCCCAGCAGAGGCACTATGGGAGCTGCCCAGCCTGCAGTCGCTGTGAGTCATTGAGGGCCTACCTCCCTGCTCTGGGGCACAATCCAGGTCCCATCTTACTTCCTTTTCCTCTGCACCCCACTCACTGGTGCAGTCAGTGCTCCTGGCTCTGCTTTCTTGAGGGTTTTCATTGTCATAAATGTGTGTCTATGGCACGTGTGTGTTTGCAGGACTGTAGAAATGGAACCTCACTAGGTAGGGCCACCAGGACAGCTTTCCTGGGGCCACTGGCATTCTGCCATGGGGGCTAGGTTGTGGGGTGGAGACTAGTGTCCCAAAGAAGTACCAGGAAGGGGCTGTCTCCTCCTCCTAGCTGGATTTTGCCTGGGGGCTCAATAGGAGGAGGGCCAGGTTCAAACACCTTCTTCCCTCCTTAGTGAGGGGTTAGGGAGTGTTAGGGGGTACTGTGATCAGAGACTCCAGGCCACCCATGATAGAGCCCACCCCCAGGGAACCCTGCAGTTCCCCTTTTACCCAGCAGGGGAATCATAGCAGCGAGACTAAGCCTGCACCTGGAAGTGGGAATCGGTGCTAGGGTCGGGAAGCTGGCCCTGCCCACCTACTGGGTTGAATGCATGCTATGCACAGCACAGGGCTGGGAACCTGGTTGGTGCCTCACGCCTGCTTATAGAAGCCAACTGAAGTTTCGGTTGCATCTCTTGCCATCCAATGACATGGATACATGCTTTTTGGAAATATCCAAGTTGGAGCATAGGACTCAGGTAGGTATGACGTGTAGCCTGCTGGAACCTAGGCATGAGTAGTGAGTGTATGGGACCAGACTTTTACTGTCCTTGGGTGTGGGTTTTGCTGTGGCCCTGCCCAGAGCACGGATATGGGAGTCAGACAGTCTTAACCTGTTGTGATTGTTTTGAGCAGGAAGAGGGAGATAGGGAAGGTGGCTTCTCTCTGGATTCTGCCTTTATTTGTTTATTTATTTACTTACTTACTTACTTATTTACTTATTTATTTATTTTTAAATCAATCATCCCATTCATTTACATCTCAAATGACAGCCTTCTTTGATACTCCTCCATAAAACCCCCCATCCCACATCCACCCTCTCCCTCCTCCCCTTTGCTTCTATGAGGGTGCTCCCTTGACCACCCACCCTTTCCTGCCCCACCACTCTAGCATCCCTCTATGCTGGGGCATCAAACCTCCACAGGATCAAGGGCCTCCCCTCCCATTGCTGTCGAATACTTGGATTCTACCTTTAAATCGAGGGTCTTTGGCTAGTCGCAGCCACTACTGTTTTGGCTTTCCTCTCTATGGTCTCTGGGTTTACACTGCTTCTGTTGCCTGAGTGTCCTGGGCGGTAGAACCTGCCTTCTCCCACTCTCTCATCTGTCTGCCCTCCATCCCAATGTGTCTAGGCTTCTGGCCTCAGCAGCCTCTCCCTCCGTCTAGCGGAGGCAGAGGTAGGCAGGATGCCTTGGGAGGCCAAGGCCAGTAGCTGAGAGCCAGGAAAGCCTGTGCGTGCCGTCTTGCAGGCAGACTAAACATTTGCTTAGGACACCAGCGAAGAGCTGGGAAAGCCAAAAATAAGAGGTGGTACGTGGGATGGGGGGAGGGGTGACATTTCAATCAAAGCATCAAACAGACTCATAGGAAAAACTTGGACTTGTTTGGAAGTTAAATTATTAATTAAAAGAAAAAAAGCGAGTCACACCTTGTGCTGGAAGTCCCTGAATGTCCTGCTTTCGGGACAGGCCTGGCACTTCTAGTGAGATGGGCAGTTTCCCTCATGCTTTTTGAGAGTGGGCTACCCAGTTTGTGGGAGTAGAGCATTTACCCCAGCCCCATTGCACCCCTCTGCTTAGGCAGATGAAAGCAGAAACCAAGGCAGATGGCTGGGTTTTGGCTCTTAAGGTCTGGAGAATGCCAGCCTGCCAGGCAAAGGTTGGCTTCAGCCTGTGCCTCTGATCCTGACTACATGCCTCAGTTTCTCCATCTTCAAAGATCATGATCTTACCCTGGCCACCTCCAAGGGCGTTCCTGAAAAGAACACGGAGAATCCATTTGAGAGAGGTAGGGAAACAGAAGGCTCCACAGAGCTGTTCATCTAACCAGTCATCAGCTTGTTCATCCCTAAGTATTGCTGAGGCTGTGCTGAGTCAGCAACATTTGATTTAGGTCTTGAAGGGCCAGGAAATGTCAATTATGTGAAGAAGCAGGGAAGGATGGGGTGGGCAGAGGGGCCAGAGGGAGTTAAGGTAGAGAGGTAAAGGGGGAAGAGACTGAGTGATTTGGCTGAACTCTGTGTGTGTGTTTGTGTTGTGTTGTATGTGTGTGTGCGCGAGCACACACACGTGCGATTGTGCATGTGTATGCATGTGTATGCATGTGTACAGTGACTTGTGTGTGTCTGGAAGAATGATTAGGAAAGGCGCAACGTGAAGACTCTGAATGGCTAGGGTTATACCCTGAGCTTTTGGAAGGTGGAAGACTCAAGAAAAGACCCCGCTCCAGACATCGAAGGGAGGTGCTCCCCACCAAATTCAGTCCTCACCATGTCAGGTACCTACAGTAAGACCAGGCTTGTGTTAAGAAGACGACATGGCTAAGCTGACTGCCCATAGGCCTGTGTATCAGCTCCATGTGTTATATCTACCATGTAGCTTCCATGTAACCTTTCTTAACAAGTGCCCTCAGCTAACAGATGAGGGGACCTGCAGGAAAGTTTTGGGGCTATCCAAGGTAGAATTGTTGAGGCATAGGTGTATTTCAGCTGTGGGATTCCAAAGGCCATGGCAGAGACTGTCCTTTGACTTCCATCGAGCAAGCATGACCCTCCTCTCTCCCCAGAGCAGGAGCAAATGACAATGTCCTGCTTTCTGTTGGAAGCTGGTGCATCAGGGAGGCACAGGGGCACGCCTCTTTCCATGTCCCCCAATAGTGTGGGCTGTCCTTCTTAGAGCAGGCCAGAGGCACAGAGGGTCTCATGCCATCTGACACCTCCATATAGCGGCATCTCTGTTCTGGAGCCATGCATAGCTCGGCCCTCAACCAGGCATGGTTCTACCTTCTACCAGCTAGAACCAGACCCAAGGAGCAGGAACTAGGTATGGGGAGTCGAGTGTGGGCCTGGAGCAGGCAGGGGCAGCCAGCCTGCATTCCAGGGTCCATGCATTGAGCTGGATGTGGCACAAGAGCTATTTAGTTTGGCACCTGGGCTGGCAGAACCTTACCCCCAGCACCCCCTCTGCACACACTTACTTCCTCTCTGACCAACATGGGAGGAGTACAGCCACACCAGACATGTCATGCCAGTCGTGAATCTAGGCCAAGAGAAACCACTGGAAGCCAGCAGAGCCTGGGGCTGAATAGAGACGGGGTGGGGGTGAGGCCGGGCGCTGGGGAGAGCCCATGGAAAAGCAGGAGCATGGCTCTCAAAGGCAGCGCCAGGTTGGGCTGGGGTTGGAGATCTTGGGCAGCACAGTGGCAAGGAAAAGGGGAAGAAGACAGAAAAAAGGCCAGTCTTAGAAGCTCTGACTTCTAAGGGGAGTGTTTATCACCAAGGACAACTACACAGGGTGACCCTGGAGAAGAGACTCAAGAGTAACACGGGAGCCTGGGATCCAGTCACACATCTAAAACACAAAAACCACTTGCTACTCAGAGGAGGTGTGGGGAGTCTGGAGCACAGGGTGTGTGTCCAGGGATGCGCTCTTGAGGACAGAAGGGCACTACTAGGCTATGGGGGGAGAGGCAGAGAGGGGAACTCACTTGGCAATGGCCATTATGCCAATCTTGAACACTCCCAGGTAGCTTCTAGTTATGACCATTTTGTAGACGAGGCACCGAAAGCCCAGAGAAGGTAAGCAGCTCACTTGAGGTCAAACAGCTGGGAGAGAACAGAGGTGGGAGTTTGCTTTAGTTCAGACTTCATAGTACCAAGGTCTTCCCTCTGCCGTTAATACCTTTTTGAAGCTTTAACACCTTAGGATCCAGAGATCTAGGTTCAAGTCTTGACTTTATCACTAGCTGTCAATCATCTCCCCTCTTTGAGCCTAGGGTTCCCCGTTTCTAAGATGGGAAGGTCAAATAAAATGATTGGACAGCCAGACTTCCAGGAGATCTTCTTGTCTGATGATGATAATTTCCTGATAGGGCTCTGGTCCTGTTCTGGAATGACTGATGGCTTCTGAGACTTGCTCATGTTGGGCCTCAGTCTCACTGTCTATGCTATGACCAAGTTCCCTGTGAACTTTGCATCTAGCATCTTGGGAACCCAGCAGAGCTGGACAGGGAGAAGAAGGACATGTGTTCAGGAGAAAGTGACAGAGAATTTGAGCATCCAGTCCCATGGCAGGTGACCCCTGAGCACAGGCATAAGAGGGTTCCTGGGAAAGATAAGGCAGGTGCCCCCTCCTGCATACTGTGACCTACTTTGGAGGGATAGACTAATGCCCCAGACCAGACTAATAAGAGCAGTGTGCAGATGACACTTGCTGTGTGACAGTCTCTTGCACCTGTCGGTCCTCACAGCACTCCTGTGGGACCAGTACTACCACTGATTTCTCCCCACTCCACAGATGAGCATCGCAAGGCACAGAGAGGTGATGTTATTTTAGTAGAGCCACCATCGGAACTCAGGTGGCCCCAAGAGGAAGCCACTCGCACATCGACTATACCTAGCTGCCTCCAAGATTGAGTCTGAGTGGCAGAGGAAGGAGATGGCCAGCTCTAGGGTTTGGGTTATTTTGGGGCTTTGGGGACAGGGTATTTCCAGGGCACCTGCTTCAGGAGCTGTTAGGCTCTGCCATATGAGTTGCGGCATCCTGGATGCAACTACTCCTGCCTCTATATTGGAACTTTAAAGTAGAGCCTCAATGGAAGAGACAGGATGATGTTGGTAACCTGAAGAGCTAGGGCCTACCAATATGTTAGCTTTATCCCCGAGAACTCTTAGCCTTGGTGGGAACCTGAAGACTTTTGGAGAGAGAGTTCTAGTATGCCATGCCTAGTGACCATGCCTTTGGAGGGTGTACTGACACTCCAGGAGTTGATCTACAGCTCCACTTACAGTCCTGGATCATAGCATGGGCCAGGGGGAGGGTCCACAGGAATCTTCTGGCGTGACTGTAGGACTTTCCCATCTATTCATAGGTAAATTGACAGGAGGCCCCAGGGGAGGCTTGAGTGGTCTCGGAAGAACCCAGTTAGGCCTGGGATAGGGTGGAGCATTCCCTCTGGGAGGTATTCTCCAGAGTCTCCAGAGAGCTGAGAGAAACCTGAGGAGGGCTGGGCCAAGGGAGGTGTCTTTGGGGAAGGAACTGTGGGCAGAGAATGGGCAAACTTAATTACTGGCAGAGCCCACAGAACAATGGTCCTCCAGTTTTTTTGTCCAGAATAGCTGATTGTATCACCTGGGACCAGTATGCTATGGCATTCTCAGCCCCGTGGGGCACTGTGGTACCAGCATTCCACAGGTAGAGGCGGAAGGGCTCCAGTCCAAGAGCAGCTTAAGCTACGTAATAAGCCGGGTCTCAAAGCTGGCAATGCACATTTCCAGGTCCTGGCCCATCTCCACTGGATCATGTCTGTGGGTGGACTTGACTGTCTGAGTCCTTCAGCAAGTCTTCCAGTGATTCTGACCTACTGACCTACTGACCATGAAATAGAGATATGGGGAGCTTCCTTTTCTGGACCCCCTTAACATACTCCAATGGTGTGGCTTAAACAGAACTTTACACAGACACAGTCCTTCAGTCACTAGCAGGCTGTACTTGGCTAGAAATCCCGGGAGACACTTTGCCTGCCTCCTTTAGCTTCTGGTGACTACTGGCATCCCTTGTGGCTGCATTGCTCCTGTGTCTGCCTTCTGTCTTCTCCTGGCCTCTTCTCCTCTCTTCTGTCTCCCTGTCACCTCTGATTGGATTTTAATGATCTCATCTCAAGAGACTTCCTTAGATTCTATCTGTAAAATCCCCAAATGAGATCTCTCGTCCTCGTTCTGGACATTTGGATGTGAACGTATCTTTCGGGGTCATGTTTCAGCCTCTTGCAAGGGAAGTTGTGAAGGAAGAGGAGGAGAAATGGCCCCAGAGCGCTACTTGAGGGTCAAGAGTTGAGGGTGGGGGAGGATAAACTCACACACTTCTATCCATAATCCCAGCCTTTGGGAGGTGGAAGCAGAAAGATCAGGAGCTGGGGGCCAGACTGGGCTACAACAGCCAGAGTGTCAAGAGGAAACAACATACTCGCAAAAACTAGAAGCAACAAAAGAGCAAAGGTTGAGTAAAAGGAAGCAAACAGAGAGGGGAGAAAGCTCATCACCCCAGCCTGCGCCTGCAGGAATGAGGCAGAGGGAGAGCTGACAGGAGAAGGAGCAACAAGGCCCTGAGGCCTGAGAACTCTGAAGAGCCCAGCCTGGAGTCACCCAGTCTGCCACGAGGAAGGGAAGTCCCCGTCTCCAAAGCTGGCCTCAAGCCCTGCTGGTGACTTGGTGAGTTCTGTTGGTACCCCAACTTAGCTGCAAGTTAGGGAGGGCCCTGGGGCCCAGCTGTGTCAGGGGGCCTAGCATGGGGTCCCTAGGGACTTGTGGGGTGGCGATGGCCTCCTTGACGTGGCTATTTCAGGCAGCATAATTATATGCCACCTTGTTTGGCTCTTCCAGGGTTCCGGCAGTTGATTACTACGTGTGTCTACGCAGAGGCTGCTCTGAGGTGGGCGGGTGGGCAGACTAGTGCCACTTGCAGCCCATGAGGGTCCCAACATGAGTCATTTGGCTCCCGAGAGACATGGGGAGAGTGTCAATGGTGGGATGGGCTTAGGGACCTGCTGGTGATTCTTTCAGCCATAAATGCTAGTCTGGAGCAGACTTGGCTCCAGCAGGGCCACCCAGGAGCAGCACTGGGCTCCTGCAGGATCCAGAGCACTGCAAGGCAGAGTCAGGGGCTCCTCATCTCCTGCAGGTGTTTCGGGGTTATGTGTGGTGCTGGGGGCTCCTTAGGTGGGTCAGACAGTCGCAGACTGAAGTTCTTGACTCCTAAAGTCTGTTAGAGATCTAGACTAAGAGACCAGAATATCCGGGGATGAGCCTGGGAGCTCAGATTAGATTTCTGCACAGGTTTCTCCTCCAGCTAGGCAAAGGGCCATTCCTAAGCAGCCAAGGCCATTTCAGAGCCTTAGCCTGGACTCTGGGAATGTCTACACAGATGGGACTCCACCAGCCCCCCCCAACCCCGCGCCCCAGTCCGCTGTCTCTCTGTGTCCCCCTTCCTTCTCTCAGGCCTTTCTCCATTTATCTATCCTTTTCCACTTTGTAGAATGCTTGTAATGCACAATGGTATTGAAGACACTGGGTTAATAAATGAAGGCCCTCCCACTTAGTGGCTGATGACTTATGTGGGGATGTCAGATAGCCAGGCTTCATCTTCCCATCAACCACACTGTTAGAGCCAAGCTCCTGAGACAGAGAAGCCACTGCACGAGAATAGGGTTCAAAGCAGGGGTAAAGAAGGGAGCTGGCTGCACGGCTGAAACCCTGGGAAAACAGAGTGTGTGTGACTGCAATCTCGCTGGGAGCTAATATTTGCTGGGTGCTTCGTGTGCGTGCGGCAAGGCTTAATGTGCAGCAGACACAGGCTCATTTATTCTTTGCCATTCATCTCCAAGGAAGGTGCTGTGACCTCCATTTTACAGACGAGCAAATGGGGCTTTAGGGAGTAGCTCACAGCTAGCTCATCTGAACTCTGAGTTCATGTATTTTTACTTTTTTATTTTTTTTTAAGATAGACTCTCACTCTACAGCCAGACTGACCTCAAATTTGTGGCTCTCTTGCCTATGCCTACTGAATACTAGGATTATAGGCCTGTGCCACCATGCCTGACCCATGAACACTCTTAGCAGGACTCTAGACTCACAGGAGTTAGCTACGAGGGAGCCTAAAAGACTATGCACCTCCAAACTCCAGAGATGCGTATCAAGTGCATTTCCAAGGTCCCTTCTCTGACCTGAACTGAGATTCCCCAGGATTGGAACCAAGACATCTGGGTCTTAGGACACTCCTCTCTGGTGATGGATGCAGTATCCACCTTGGGGACAATGTCCACACATGCCCTTGATACAGCATCAGCAGCCTCCTGAAGCATGGGAGACACACAAGGCCTCAAACAACACCCAGAACTCCTGATACAGAGTCCCCCCCACCCTGTAGGTGACCAGGAGTTTGACTTTAGAATCACTTTTTCCCCCCAGGATCTGGGGGTGGGGTGGGGTCTACCCTGAGTTTAATGGAGCCCTACCTTACCCTTCCAATCTCAGTAAGATGGACAGCAGCCATCACCAGCTGTCAATTTCCCACTGTTCTTAAATGACAAGGACTTTCTATACAAAGTTCCCAACGCTTTGAACTCCCCATTCATTCTTCTGCAGCTACCTCTACACGCAGGGTAGAGATACAAGAACTTAACTGGCTCAGTTGCAGTGCTGGGAGAAGGACTAGATAACCCCTTGAGGGAGGATGGAAAGAAAGGGTTAGATCTTGGGAAGAACTTCCAGTGGTCAATAACTCCAAAAGAGGGCTAGGATGCTAACTTCCTTGTGAAGGTAATTCAGGGTCACAATCTTCTCACTTGGCCTGCGGACCGGGAGAAATATGTCTATATCTCCTGACATCTCCTCAGAGCTCACGTTTTCCAGGATTCTGCCCCACAGAGGCCTCAGAGCAACCCAAAGGGAAGGTGAGAGAAGCTTCAGGTGACACTAGGAAGTGCCCTGGCCACCCCTGTATAGCTAGCAACTGCCTTTAGGCTCTAGACCGAGCCAGCCTGGTGAGAGAAATGGATCCAGAGCCAGGGAAGTGTGGTCTTTACAGAAAGTCTCTGTCTGGGTCATTTCCATTTGTGAGCCTGAACAGTTCAGGTGGCTCCTGGCCACTTCCTGTAGACTGGGAATCCACACGTTAACTGCAGAAGGCAGCGAATGACCCTGTTTCTTGCTGTGGCCCACCTAGAGAGGCATGGACAGAGCCTGCCCACCTGGGACCACAAGGCCTTAGTATATCGGGGCAGGAAGGTCTGCAGTCCAAAGGGCTCCTTTTCAGATGAGGAAACTGAGTCACACAGAGGGAGGAGCATTTCCAGCGTCACCCAGGAATCAGTGCAGAAGCCCAGGCCAGACCCATGTTTTCCTTTAGAAAGGGGATGAAATATTTATGAGCCCGTGTGGCCACTTAGGCCAGATGGCTGTAAGATCAGTTGCTCTGGAATGTGACCCTATTCGGGGACTCTTGCCAAAGTGGCTTCCTTCCCCTCACCAGTCCTGACACCTGTTTTGGGACTCAGAGCCAGCTCCTTCCCCCAACTCTCCTTTAAACAGCTCCAGCAGGTGGGGCAGGGCAGTGTGGGGTGGGGAAGCTGTATCAAAGAGCTCTAGACTCTTGGACAGGGCCTGGGACGGAGCAGGTGAGGAGTGAAAACTCATAGTGTCTGCAAGATGAGCCACTGTGAACGGCTGTGGCAAAGGATGCAGGGCTAGTACGGGCCTGGCAACCCATGCTAAGGGCTGTTGTTGTCCTTTGGCTCAGCAGTCTCTTGATGGGGAATGGGGGATGGGGCAATGGGGGATGGGGGTGGGTACTGTAGCCCTAAGCTTTTGCCACCCTCCCTTGTCTCCAGAGGTGTTTTCAGGATGGGTTTGCATTTTTATTCCCTGCTAAACTAGGAGCACAGTCCAGTCTCTGGCCCTAGAAAACTTTCAGTAGAGGTGACCTCAGCCCCATCCATCATCAGTACCAAGCCACCATCTTCAGGCTAAGATGGGAGGAACAGGAGGCGGGATGGAGAGGAAGGGACTCTGAGTTGCATGTACCTTATCCAGTCCTCACTCAGCAGCAGGTCTACTGGCCCACCTCTCAGGGCCCTGCTGTGCAGCCTCCAGCTGCATCAGGTCTTCTCACCAGCATCCTCCTGGGGCCGCCTGCAGTGCATGTGACCTCAGGCCCTGTTGGCTAATTAGAAGGGGAGGAGCCTCTATGTTCTCATTTCCCAGGGGAGGAGCCTCTATGTTCTCATTTCCCACCCTGGCTCTCTAGGTCTTACCTGGCTCTCTCCCCTTGGTGGCTACTAAAACTGGTTCTCCCCCGCCCCATCTCTGCCCTTCCTCCATCTTCTCAGTAGACCTCTCTCTTCTAGCTGATCATCTAAGGGGCACCATTCTTTAGTCTGTCCTCAGAGTCTGCCTGTGGGCTGACGATTCCCAGGGGCGACTACTTCCTCAGCCTAGGTTGATCCACTGAACTGGCCAGTGGAGTCTCTGCTTGGTGGGCCCAGAAGGACCTCACACGTCTCCCAAGGTAAGCCTATCGGCTTCCCTTCCATATTGCCTTTCTAAGTTCTAATTCTCTCCATGCCAGGAAGCCACACCGTTCGTTCACTTCCGTCATTTGGCAACTGGGTATCAGCTTTGACTCTAGCGCCTCCAATGTGTCTGATGAACTGGGTTCTAGGGATGGTCCCAGTTGCTCTGGAGCAAGCCCCACTTCTTTTGCCTGCAACAGCCTTCTAGCTGGTGACTTGCTTCTCTTCTGGACTTGCCCTCTGCCCTTTGCATCAGCCATATGGGGCTTAAAACCCAGATCTGACCTGCTTCCCTCTCCACACATGGCTCAGGACTTCCATGGTAGAGCATTTGCATTTGCTCTGCTGGCTGCTGCTGCTCTCCCTGGGACACTGGCTCCCATCTCCTTCTCAGCTCTCTCACCTGCTCATGCTTCAGGAGCTTTTGCTAATCCCCAGGTTCATCCCACAGCACTGAGCTACTCAGCATCACCTTCCAGTCCCAGTTTCTTCCTTACAGTCCTTGAGTTCCGCCCAGGTGAAGGTGGCGTGTCTCCACTGTTGCTGTTGTTAATTTGGGGGACAAAGTCTTTCTGTGTAGTCTCAGGCTGATCCCAAATTCGCTATCCTCCTGCTTCTGCCTCCTGAGTGCACCATCATGACTGGGTTTTTTTACCCCTTAGATTCTAATTCAGAAGCTGTGCCTGGCACATAGCAGGTACTGAGTGACTGCCAGAGGCATCCTGTTCCCCAATTCCTATCTTGAAAACACCTCTGATGACAGTTCATTTTGAGGGGGGAGCTGATGCCAGGTGGAGAGAGTGTATGGGTCCAGGCTGCCTTTTCCTTTGGGGGAAGGGGCAGTATGAATGTGTTGGAGCAAGGTCTCGGGACCAGAGATGTTAGTCTTTTGTTTGCCCAGTGGCTTGAGAGACCTGGGGCTTAAGTTCCAACTCAGGTGTGTCTGGGTCCTGAGGCCGTGAAGTTATTTGTTCCTTCCCACTTTCTAGATTCTTCCTTAGACCATGTGGTAGGTGTCTCTGAGGAAGGAGGAGGGAGTGAGGGTTCACAGAGTTTGCTCGCTCTCTTCCACTTTCTGGGGTGGTGGGAGAGCAGACAGGGCCGAGCAGGAGTCAGAGCGGAGGAGACACATGCGTTTGACATGAGCCGGATGCAGGTCACAGCCAATGTAGGCAAAGCAGCTGGGCTCGGTTCTGTGCCAGAGAGAGAGAGAGAGAGAGAGAGAGACAGAGAGAGAGAGACAGAGAGAGAGAGACAGAGAGAGAGAGACAGAGAGAGAGAGACAGAGACAGACAGAGACAGACAGAGACAGACAGACAGACAGACAGACAGACAGACATGGGGATACTGGCTGGACCTCCACCATTTGACAGTGTTTTGTGACGGATTGCACATTGGAACATACATCGCCCTAAATAAAACAATAAACTTGTTAATTTTGAAAAAGCCACGCTATGGCTCCCAGAGCCAAGAATACAGTTATTTAGAGTTACCTGCTACTTGAGGATAATCTATGTCCTGCAGTCACTCAGTGTTTGTGGGAAACAGACATCTTTCTGCAACAAAGAGGCAGGGTTTTGTAGAGAGACGGTGAAAGCTGACTACTTGGGGGTGTTCATAATTTCCAGAGTTCCGGGCTGGGGTGGGGGTGGGGAGGAAAGAGAAGCTTCCAGATCCAGGAGGCCCAGGAGCCAGGAGGCACCATTCCCTGAAGATGCTCTCCCTCCCCAGCCTAGTCCCCTTCCTTCCTGCTCCGTCAGCTTCAGTTGACAAGAATGAAGCTTTTCAGCCTCCTCAGGGACCAACCAGGCCTTCTGGGCCAAGGCAGCTGTCTTGGGCCCCCAGCCCCAGCCCCAGCCTGTTCCCCTGGCCCCCATTAACCTGCCTCTCAGCTGCACATCTGCTAACCTGGGGGCCTGGATGGCCTTAGGAGTAAAACCCCTTCAGACCATCTGGAGTGTGGGGGTGCGCCAGCCCCACCTGGACGGGAGAGGAGGCGAGAAGGGGGAGAAGGGAAGAAAGATGGAAGAGGAGAGGGGATGAGAACCAGAGAGGGAGGGCAGTGTGCTGTGCACATGGTGGGTGCTGGTGGGGAAACGGAAGCACACCAGCCCTGGGGTTCGGTGTCCATCCTTTGACAGGTAGGAAAGGACTGGGAGCAGGGACGAGGACAGGCTGAAGTGTGTACCCGAGGCTCCCATGGCACCAGCTAGGTAACCTGTGTCTTTCATTAGAGACCACGAAAAAGCCCTGACTCCTGGGGCAAACCTTTCGTTGTATTTCACAGTGGTATTCCTGTTCCCAGCTGTCTGTCCCAGCAAAGGAAGCCATCCCCTTGTTTCTCCAGACCTCCCAGACTTTGCCTGAATTGTTTCTCAAGCTAAGACGGTTTTCTTTACCACTCCTCCACACCGTGCCTCTCTCCTTCCTGCTACTATAGCACTTATCTCCTCCAGGAAGTCCTCCAGGATGGCTCCATGTAGCTCTGGGCCTGCTGGACACATGGAGAACATTCAGTCACAGAGCCAGGGAACCTTTTCTCTCTTCTTAGCTTTGGCTTTTGCATCCACAGCTGGGTGGCAGTTCTGAGCTTTGTGTGATGGAACTAGGCAAGCCCTCCCCATGGGGACACATGGGATAGTGAGTATTCTGCTCCAGCCAGGACCAGCCATGCCAGCTAGCCTGCTGGACCTAGAGTCTGCCATAGCTACCTGTATCAGAGGTCAGAGTGTGGGGTGGGATGGGGGTGGGTGGGGAAGTAAGCTGGAGATCTGGATTCAGTCTTAGGGGCTTTGGACATTAAATAGCCACATTTTGGTAAGCCTTGAGAAGGCCTTTATGTCCAGCCTGGGGCAAATGGCACCCATCTTAGCTGTCCCTCTTCTTAGTAAGACGTGACAAGCATTCTGCATCTGACTGCACCCAGGATGCTCTGTCTTCTGGAAGGAGAGAGGAAGGAAGGAGGCCTTGAGAGTGTTGGCCAGTGTGAGTGCTACGCCAGCCTCGTGCCCGGTTGTCTTTCTCCAGCCTTGTCATGAAGTCCTTCGCCAGCCAGAAGAGTCTGTCCAGGCTCCTTGAGTTCTGAAGCCCCGGCCAATGTCCCCCATCAGTGGACAGAATGCAGTGGGATTTTTATAGCCTCTTTCTATGAGAAAACTTTTCTTTGGAAGCCAGCTCTGCCTTTTTCTAGAAGAGAATTACAGATTATCTCAACATTCTGTTCTTCAATTTTGAAGTCTGTCAACTGGGAATAATAAAGAGACCATTTAGACGACAAATAGGACAATGAGTAGAGATATGAGCACTACACTGGGAGAACCCTAAGTACACAGGAAGCTGTGAGCACAACACGGGGAGCATTCTTAAGTACATAGGAAGGCATGAACACAACACAGGGAGCACTCAAGTGTGTAGGAAGGTGTGAACACAATACTGGGAGCACCCTAAGTACACAGAAAGGCATGAGCTCAACACTGGGTATACCCTAAGTACACAGGAAAGTGTGAGCACAACACTGGGAGCACTCCTAAGTACATAGGAAGGCCTGGTCCTGTATTAGAGTTACTGCTTCCCAGCCCATAGCACTGTCTCACTAGATGCCATCATTGGTAACAGGTTTATGGCATAATGGTGTGGGCAACTCAAAAAACCTGGTTATGCAGAACTAGAGTCAGACTGGTCATTTGAGAAGACTTGACTGTAAACTAAATTATTCCAAGAGAGACAGATCCTTTCCTAACCCCTGAACTCATAGCTGGCTGTCCCTTTTGCTCCTGCAGTGAGGCCGTTAGATCATTTCTTCCATTACTGTTTCTTTACGCAGATCCGAGTTGGGCATCTTCACAGTGATGCACTCAGTTCTCATGAGTTTGTTATTAAGTAAGAGGCTCATGACAAGGTCACAGATAGCCAATGTCAGGATAGAGTGATGCCTAAGAGGATCTGGAATACTGCGGGACAAGGAGGAGTTCTCCTCTGTTGGCCCCCAGCTATGTGGCGGGTGCTGCGCTGGCTTTTGAAGGAGGTGTATGAGTTGAAGTGGTGGGGAAGAAAGGACAGGAGGAAAACCTTGAGAAGACCCTGGGAAGGCAGCAAAGGGTACGGGGCACGGGGGAGTGGCACTTAGTCAGGGAAGAGCAATTTGATTTGGAGCAGACTCAGCTGGTCCCTACGCTTACAGCCCTTATTGTAACAAGGCTGTGCATAGGAGATCTGTCTCTACACAGATAGGTTTCAATGCAGAGAGGCAATTACAGGGTTTTTACACAGGCAGATGGACCCGAGAGAACCCGAGATGTCCACAGCACATCAAAGAGGCTCTGCTGGGGGCCATGAGTAAGCTTCCTTCAGAGACCATGGTGGGATAGGGACTAGACCACAGCAGTAGCCCTGTGGTCAGATCAAGGGGATGTGACCTTCAGATTCCAATGCTATGGCCTAGAGACTCCATAGGCAAGAGACACAGAGGGAGGTAAGGTACAGAGATGGCAAGATGCAGTGGGTGATAGGATCCCCACTGCACACTCCACTGCACACACTCCCAAACCTGCTCCTTAGGTCCCCTGCTCCAGGCTGCTGGCTCCACGGTGCACTCCCTTGCTGGCCCCCCTCGCCTCAGCACTCCAACGGTCTGGAACTTAATTATACACTGACGCACTTTGTTTTTTAAAAACATGTTTATTTTTGTTCTGACTCATTGCAGAAAATTTAGAAAATACAAAAAAAAAAAAAAGAAGAAGGAGAAGAAAATAAAAATCACCCACGGCTCTACCACCCAGACACAATGCTTGCTGGCATTTCGGGGTACTTCTCAGCAAATGGGCAGACATAGAAGCTAGCTTCATGCCATGTGCTAATACCTTCTGTTGGGTCTGGTTTAGTGTCTTATAATAATCACACTAGTACAATGCTAGTGTTAAAAAAACCACTAGTATAGGGGAGACTGGGAAGGGGGACAACATTTGACATATAAATAAATAAAATAATCAATAAAAACACTAGTCTATGACACATGTTAAGAAACACACTAAACTTAACTTAAAAATCACACGAGTATAACACTAGTGTTAAAAACACTAGTATATCTTAAAATCACACTAATGTAATTAGTATAACTATATACTAGTATAACTTAAAACCACATCAGTATAACTTTAACTCATGTAAGAACTTTTACTGAAGTATTTTTTAAAATTGTGATGTAATTCACACAGCATAGAATTCAGCCCCATCTAACGTGTACATGTCTTGTCATTCTTTGAAGAAAAGTTGGCTCCTCAGCCATCCCCACCCCACCCTAACATGCAGACTAATCATGTCTCCAGATGGTCCTGTTCTGGCCATTTCAGGAATTATACACCATGTAGCTTCCCCTCTGGCCTGTCATAGTGCTTTAAACCTTCATCCATACTTTGTAACTGTGGATTAATACTTCATCCTTTATTTCTGTTGACCCCTTTTTGATTAATCTGAGTCAGGGCTAGTAGCCCAGGCTAGCCTCAAACTCAAGATCCTTCTGCCTCTATCTCTTAATGGTTCATTCCTTTTATAGGTGAATGCTAGTCTTTATATGTGTAAGCAGTATTTTGATTTACCTATGAATCTGTTGATGGGTTTCCCCCTTTTTATTTTATTTAGTTTAGATTTGTCTTGTTTTTACAGTTTTCAGAGCATAGATTTTTCACTTTCTTGGGCGGTCAGGGATTTTGTGTAGGGATTTGCACGCCCTAGGCAAGCACTTGACCACTAAGATATATCTCTAGCTTCTAGGATTTTCACTCCTTTCTTTAATGTATCCCTAGGTAGTTTTGTTCTCATTAGTACTATTGCATATGGAATTGTTTTCTCCTTCTAGGGAAGGAATGCTGCAAGCACATAGAAACCAGGCAATCTGTGTGTGTGTGTGTGTGTGTGTGTGTGTGTGTGTGTGATCCACAGCCTCAGCACATAGTGTGTGAGTGTGTGTGTGTGTGTGTCTGTATATGTGTGCATGTATCATCCACAGCCCCAGCACATAGAAACCAGGCAATCTGTGTTTGTGTGTGTGATTCACATCCTCAGCACATTGTGTGTGTGTGGTGTGTTCATGTGCATGTGGTGTGTGTGTGTAGTGTGTGCATGTGGTGTGTGGTGTGTGTGTGTGTGATGGGTATGTAGTGTGTGTGTGGGGTGTGTGTGTGTGTGTGTGTGTCTGTATATGTGTGCATGTATCATCCACAGCCTCAGCACATAGAAACCAGGCAATCTGTGTGTGTGTGTGTGTGTGTGTGTGTGTGTGTGTGTGTGTGATCCACAGCCTCAGCACATAGTGTGAGTGTGTGTGTGTGTCTGTATATGTGTGCATGTATCATCCACAGCCTCAGCACATAGAAACCAGGCAATCTGTGTTTGTGTGTGATCCACAGCCTCAGCACATTGTGTGTGTGTGGTGTGTTCATGTGCATGTGGTGTGTGGTGTGTGTGTGTGTGATGGGTGTGTGGTGTGTGTGTGTGGGGTATGTATGTGTGTGTATGATCCACAGCCTCCTCTCTGCTGTGCTTGGTGTTTGGCTCTGGGGCTAGCTTTTTTTAAGTTTAATTAGGTTTTTCCTTATTGGCAGATGTTTTACAGTTTAGAAATGGAAGTCTCTGTCTTTTTTTCTGTTGTTTTGCTCACCTTTCATTTTATAACAGGAACATTAGTTTTTATTTCTTCAGTGCCCCAATCCCTTGCCAAGAACTTCTTGGTGGGGCTGTTGGCTTTTTATCGTCTATACATTGAATGCTTGCCGTCTTGCATACTTAGGAAATGCAGTCTATGCCCACAGGATTTAGGATTTTTCTTAATCCAAAACATCTTTGTAGATCACAATATACTTTTATTCCAGTCTCACTTGTTCTCATTAAGGACCTATATATTTCTTGCTAGAATGACTTCATGATGTTTATTGGGTTTTGTTGTGTGCAAGCTGTTTTGGCGGCTACTGCTAATATAAAAGGGCTGTTTCGCCATGTCCCTTCCGCTCCTTGCTGCCGGGTAGGGGACGAGTCAGGTGTTGTCCTAGCTTGTTTTCTGTGGCTATAATGAAATATTTGTACCCTGGTAATTTCTAAGGAAAAGTGTGGGAGTTTAGAGAGCTACTGGGAATTGAACATAGGCCTCTGCGGCTGCGTAGGTGCTTAATCATCACGATTGATACACTCCAGCCCAAACGCTGCAGTTCCTAACTCACAGTTCTGGAGAAACAGCACTGTATGTGGCATCTTCTCCTATATCACTCTGTGTATGTGTGTGTGTGTGTGTGTGTGTGTGTGTGTGTGTGTGTGTGTGTGTGTGTGTGTGTGATGGTATCGTGGTATGAGAACACACACAGAAGGAGAGAGAGCACACACACACACAGAGGCAGGGAGCAAGAGAGATTCATGGGTCAGCTCACTTGTTTGTTTGTTTGTTTGCTTGTTTGTGTTTGTTTGTTTGCTTGTTTGTTTGAACAACAAACTGCTCTCAAGGGAACTTAACCAGCACCTACAACAACTACATCAGTCCCTTCCAAGTGTGGTGCCAGTGGTCACCTAGTGACCTTCTCTCAGGAGTTACCTTCAAAGTTTTAGTCACTTCTCAACTTGACCAGACTGGGGACCAAGCTTCCAGCCCATGACCCTTTAGGGGACATACTCAAACTGGATCTAGATTGGAGTATGTACACACACTTGCCTTCTATCTGGGCACTTTGTTCAATGTTCACGTATTTACCTTGTTCTGAATTTTGTTTTGTTTTTAAAGATTTATTTATTTATTTGTTTGTTTATTTATTTGTTTGTTTATTTATTTATTTATTTATTTATTTATTTATTTATTTATTTATTTAATGTTATGTGAGCACACGGTTGCTGTCTTCAGATACACCAGAAGAGGGCATCAGATCCCATTACAGATGGTTGTGAGCTACCATGTGGGTGCTGGGAATTGAACTCAGGGCCTCTGGAAGAGCAGTCAGTGCTCTTAACCTCTGAGCCAGGTCTCCAGCCCTTGTTCTGGATTTTGAAAGGAAAATTTGTAGTATTTTATTGGTATAGTGGTGGAAAACCTCTAATATAAATAGTCCTTATGGTTTGGGGAAAGTACTTTCTTCTCTTCTCTTCTCTTCTCTTCTCTTCTCTTCTCTTCTCTTCTCTTCTCTTCTCTTCTCTTCTCTTCTCTTCTTTTTTCTTTTCTTTTCTTGACAGTGTTTCTCTATGTAGCCCTGGCTGTCCAGGAACTCACTAAGTATACCAGACTGGTCTCAAACTCACAGAGATCCATCTGCCTCTGCCTTCCAAGTGCTGGGATTAGAGGTATGAGCCACCATGACCAGCTCTTGGGTCACTTTTGAAATAGGATGTCACTCTATAGACCTGGCTGTCCTGGAACACACTATATAGCCTAGGCTTGCCTCAAACTTATGGCAATATGGCTGCTTTAGCTCCCTCAGAGTTGGGACTCTGGGCATTTGCCACCCTACTTAGCTTAAACAATACTGGGCATCAATCCTGGCCTTCATGAGTGCCACTAGGCAAGCACCTTAGCAGCTAAGCAGTAGACATTGTATCAGTAATATTATATTACATGCTAATAAAATAGTCATAAATGGCCATGGGCTAATAACTTGTGTTCTTGCTAGTAACTTCCATAGTCAGGCTGAGCCAAGGTAATGGAGTATCAGTCCAACTCTCTAATCCCTGCACCAGTTTATAAAGTGAGAGAAATTTTTTTTAAGAGCTTGGAAGGGTTTAACGATAAATCACACTGTCCCAGATGCTTGGCTTGGGAAGCAGATTCTTCGATAATGCTTCTAATGTCTTCTGGTTTTCTATCTCTCACTAGTTTGACTTTCTCTTTTCCCAATCACTCAGTTCACAGAGCTCTTCTCGCTTTCTGCCAATATATCAATTGGCCCAGAGGAAAGGCTGCACGTGACTTGCTCTCACTCCCAGTCCCAGTCAATACTTTAAAAAGCACTTCTTTGATCTTTCCACAGCTCCCCCCTCTCTTTCCATCCCCCCTCATTCTTGGTACTCTTGTCTCTCAAATCTGAGCCATCCTGACAGTTCCAAAGTCTGAATCCTGTCTCCTCAAGTGGCACAACCACGCTTTCTCTTTGAGTCTCTGCTTTGTGTGGAGGCCTAGAAGGTCTCTCCAGGCAGAGCGAGAACAGAAGGTTCACAGCACTGGGCTCCTTTCCTGGGCTGCCTGTGGCCCGTGGTTTTCCAGTTGAGGCAGAAGGGTTGGCCCCGTTCTTTTTACTTCATCCTCCCTGGAAGTAGAACACGTGAAGCCTTCATTCTGGAGGTTGGCAGTGTAGTTCAAGGTTTGAGCAATGTTCTACCTGGCTTGAGGCCCTGGCTTTGATCCCCATTCACTGAGAGGTGCTAGGAAAAGCTTTCATTCCCTGTTTTGTTTTGTTTTTTTAATTTTAATTTCTCTTGATGGCTCATTCTTTATTTTTTTTAGTAAGTTTTTCTTAAGCCAAGAGCAATATCAGCTACTCTATTAGCTGTTATAATCCCTTATAATGCAAGACTTTTGTTGTTAGGAATATATTTGTTGGGGAGATGGCTCAATTGGGGTTTTCTGTGCAAGTATAGTGACCTGAGTTCAATACCCAGAACCCATGTAAAAAGAAAAAAATCCTGGTGTGGTGGCAGGCTTGTGATCTAAGCACTGGGGAGCTAGGCAGATGCGTGGGTCTGGTTAGCTGGCCAGCCACGCCTCTTGGCAAGGTCCAAGACAGTCAGAGACCAAGTCTCAGACATGTAGATGGTACCTGAGAAGTGACACTTAAGGTTGCCTCCTGTATCCCAAACAGATGCGTGTGTATTCATGTGTGCACCGCCCTCCCCACATGCACACTCACAGAAATATGCAGACAGAAGTACACATACACAGAACACATTTGTGTGAACTTCATGAACGGTAGCCCAACTAACTAGACACAAAATCCTTGCATCCAAATGCTCTATGATATATATCTGTTTCCCTCCGGCATGTAGTATGCCTGAAAAATCTACGAGGTTTCCCTGATCATTTACCTCCGGGACAGCATACTTCCTTATGAATGCGTATGGTTACTTTATTTCATTTTTTCATTTAAAGTTGTTTTTACATTGTGTGTGCGCACGCGCGTGCGCGAGAGTTAGTCAGAAGACAGCTTTTGGGAGTCAATCTCTCCTTCCACCACATGGGTCCCGGGGATTGAACTCAGGTCATCAGGCTTGGTTGCAGGCCCCTTGACCTGCTGAGCCATCTTGTCAGTCTCATTGGTTTCTTATCCTCACATATGAGAGGTTTATCAGATTTTATCCAGGTATACATCATTTTTTCATGGGTCTATGTTTGCTTCGAACACAAAGAACACTTCAAACCTGTCTTGTTTTTTTGGTCTCAGTTTGTTCTTTTGGGGGAATCATGGACTTGTGTTCCATTCTCTCTGCTTGGATGCTTTGAAATATCTACAGTCCCCAGTAGCACAGGTCCCTCCTCTCTCCTATTTATCTCCTCTTCATTTCCATCGCTCTCACTCCGTTGCCCCTTTATCCTGAGTTTGAGGAAGTGTGTCAGGCCTGCCTTCCTGGTGTTCAGTCAGGGCAGGTTTATTCTTTGTCACCTTCAGTGTGAATTTGAATGTTGCTTTCAGCTTCTTTCCTTGCTGGCAGCTGCACCCCTCCTCGTTCTGTTGTTTTCGTTTGCCTTTGAAACAACCCTTTATACTTTTCCCATTTAACTTTCTGCTTTCATCTCAGCTTCTTTCCTTTCGACTGATGCCCGTTCCTGCTTCGTCTACGTTATGACTGCTCATACTTACTGTAGGAACAAATTACTCTCTGAAATGTGATCTTCTGGGTTTTCAAAATGCTACCACCTCTTCTTATATTTAATCTTTTTCAGAATTAAAAAAGAAGGTTGCTTTTTAGCTTTCCTCCCATCTTACATTTTAAATACTTTTTTATTTAAAAAATGATGGTAAAATATATATAACAAAAATTTGTCATTGTAACTACTTTTAAAATTACTTTGAATTATGGGTATATGCCTGTATGTGAGTGCAGGCACTGAGTAAGGTCCTCTGGATTTCAAGTTATAGGCGGCTGTGAGCTACCTGGCATGTGTGCTGGAACCTAACCAGAGCTCTCTGCAAGAAGCTCTTAACCATTTGCTCTGAACTCCAGGTCCTCTCTCCAGCCCACTTAACTATGTTTAAGTGCATAGGTTTACTGTATAGTGAGACAGCTCAGCGGGTAAAGGCCCTTACCCCCGAGCCTGACTTCATTCTCAGGATCCACATGGCAGAAGGAGAGAACTGACTCTCAAGGCTGTCCTCTGACTGTCATATGTGCATTATGATACACTCACATTATAAATATAATTTTGAAGCTAAAAAAGGAAAAAGGATTTCCTTCCACCTTAATGTGTAATAATAGTCCAGTGTACATCCAGAACTCACTTATCTGCTGGTGGATTTGGGGATGTTGGCTGTGTGCATCATGAGGCTGAGTGTATGTGTCTACATCTCTCTGAGTCTGTGTTTTGTTTCTTATCTTCAAATAGGAAAAAGCACCTCTGTCTAGATGTAGTATTTGTCACTATGGAAGTGATGGGAATTTTCCATGGTTTCATTCACTCTCCTTTCTGGGAGAGCTCAACCTGCTCTTCAGACACAGCTGGCAAGCAGGCTGGTGTGCACAGTTTTCAGAGAAGTTTTTAGCATCTGAGAAGATATGCATCTGGAATAGTGTTGATGTCCGGGGGCGGAATCCTTTACCTCTGGTTGGTTCTTCACTAAGGTCTATGTGATAGCCTACAAGTCCCTGGCTTGACTCACCAGAAGCCAGCAATGCTGAGCTCAGCTTCTGTCCCACACCAATGGGCTCCGAGATTGTAGGGAGAACTTGTAGGATTCCTAACTCTGGGGAGCTCCTTGGGTGATGCTACCATGGGGCCAGATTGGAGGAGAACCACAGCTTTGCTAGGTGGTGGCACACATCTGTGATCCCAGCACTTCAGGAGGCTCACATGTGAAAAATGTGTCTGTGGTTGTCCTTGACTATGTTAGGAGACCTGGGAGGGGAAAGGGGAAGAGAGAGAGAAAAAGCAGAAAGAAGGGAGGGAGGAAGGGAGGAAGAGAGAGAGAGAGAGAGAGAGAGAGAGAGAGAGAGAGAGAGAGAGAGAGAGAGAGAGAGAGCAGAGAGCAGAGAGCACAAGCTGTCCTGACTGCCACAGGCCAGCTCTACACGTTGGTTACATCAGAAAGGTTATGCAGGGATATGGTTTCCCCGTTTCCTAGATTTTGACTCATAGACATCCAGGGCAGGAGAAGATAGATGTGTTTTCACCTTCCATCTACACTGGCTGGACTATTCTGCGCCACAAAGCAAAACAGAGGGAGCCCCTCACCATTCGCAGAGATGCCATCCTCTGGCTTAGTGCTGCTTGTACTCCAGGTTTTATTTAAAGATACGTGTGAGTGTATGAATGTGTATGCATGTGCACACATGAGTGAGTGTCTGTGCATGTGTGTGCACATATGAGTGTCTGTGTGTGCGTGCCTGTACACATGTGAGTATGTGTGTGTGTGCAAGCATATTTGTATATGAGTGTGTGTATGTGTGTGTGTGTGTATGTGCGTGCGTGCGCATGTGTTTCTTTTTTCTATATGCTGATATATATTTTGGTGGTAGGTGATTAGTGGCTGCATGTCCCTTGGTTTTACAGATACAGCTTGAGCTTGCGTGTGCTTTCTTTGGCTTGTTTCCCCTCCAGGTGGGAGGAGAGGAACTATGGCCACTCTCCCTGTTTGTGGATGAGGCTGAAGGTCCTTGGGTCAGTCAGTCAGGACTGTGACAAAGCTGAGTATAAAAAAGGGATGATACCTGGTGGGCTCTAAAAGATCTTTTAAGCAAAGATTTGAAGAGAGGAGGAAAAACTATCATTTTAAGAGGCACAGCTCCTTGAAAGCAGAAGAATGATTAAGCGTGGACTCTGGGGTGGACCCTTCCCAGAGAGGCATGTTTGCAGCTGAGGTGGGGAATGGGAGAATGAGAAATGAAGCTGATGAGTCAACTCAGGGCCAACTAAAGAGGCTGTAGGTGACTGCAGGCTGTGGATGATTCTGAGGAAGACAAAGGCAAGACTGGTGTGACAACAACTCTCTAGTCTGTATGAGCGGTACATGGTTGGATGGATAGGGAGATGGGGAAGCCGAGAAAGATGGAATTAGCATCATGTAGGTGTAACCTCTGCATTTCTTATACAGTTCCACTGGGAGGAGAAAACAGATTATCAAAAGGCCTGGAACCCTGGCTAGGAAAGCCAGAACAATATGGATTTTTACCTTTTTTTCCTTCTCTTGCTTCTCCTTCTAGAAATGTTAAACTGTGATCTGGCTTTATTCTCCCTTGTACGTATTACTTCAGAGCCTGCTAATAGTATCTTTCAAGCACTGGGATGTCACTCATGTTCCCTAAACTCTGACATCACTTCACCCTATCTGGAGAGGCAAGTTTAGAAAAACCCCCATCTGCTTTCTCCTGCACCAACCACAGCTGCCTTTGCCAAGGGCAGGCACCAGGCCCAAGCAACCACAGAACTCAGCTCCCAAATACATCTCACACAGCCAGGCAGGTCCCCAGAAACCAACCTGTAGTTCGGAATCCAAAGGTTGGAGGGTGGGGGAGAGACGGGATAGCTTTTCACAGTCCCCACCCCCGGATTCCTGGATTGTCACCCACAAAGCTGGCCTTCTGCCCAGATTTGTAGGTCCATGTCTTTAGGGGAAGCTCATGAAGGCTACACGGTCTCTTGCTGCCTTCCTCCTGTAGGGCATGTAATTATTTTTATATATTGCTGCCGAATAGAACACAAGGAATGGCTTGCAGAAACACTCAGGTATCGGCCTTTGATGTACACAAAGGAAGCGGCTGCTCTGCCTCCTGGGGCTCTTGCACACCCATCAATTCTTCTGACAGATGGAAGGGAAGGGTGGCTTGGGCATTAGCATGGCCCTGAGAACGAGTTGGAATTGCCTTCATGTTAATATCCTACTTTTGATCTATTGGAAGGCTGACAGTGCGAGGGAAGGCATCTATAGGTGACATAAATCAGAGCTGATGAAATCCCTGCACCCCAGCAAAGTCAGCCCTTCCTTGTGTGGGGCAAGGGAGAGCCCCGAAGCCTCCCCGCTCCTTCAGTCACTGATGGAAACACACAATCATTTGGGGCTCCCCACACCTTTCTTGGCTCGACTCTTCACAAGTTCAGTTCAGGCCCTTGGTAGCTCAAGTGGCCTCCTCTCTGCTCCTCAGCCCCTGTCTCCCTGAGACCCATCGTCTATGAATGATCGATCTCCAGCTCTCTAGGGTTTGTCTGAGGATGCTTCTGTATGGGTGTGGCTCTCTGTGAGGTCCTGAGGTTAGGTTCCAATGTTGAGGTCATGGCTAGGAGCCATGGGAGAGAACCCAATGTTAGATGTGTCCAGGAAAGGCTCTTGGAACCCAGGATCCTCCCAGCAGCAGAGCCTGGGAGATGGGAGCATTAGACTCTGAATAGTAGATTCATACATAGCCAATATCTTCTTGATCATGCAATACTTCATTCAGTGACTTTGACCAAGTAACTTGGTCCCTTAGAGATTCCTGGTTGAACGGGGTCCCTTTCAGCTCTTATTTCTATGAATCTGTTCCCTTCTTAACAAGCAGTTCTCTAAGTAGTGCTAGAAGTCCTACTAGCTTCCCTTTCTTCCACTGCTAGAGATGAAACCCATGGAATTGTACATGTGAGGCAGGTGGTCTACCTGGTAGTGTTTAGCACCCAGTCCCAGCACTTAACTTGACTGATAAAGAGCACAGACTTGGAGGCATAGGGATATAGTGGTAGAGCACTTAGTCAGCCTGCTCAAGGCCCTGGTTTCAATCTTCAATACCATCTCAATCCCCACCCCAATCCACTGAAGAGAGGTTCAGGGAATGAGGTGACATAGTTCCTCTTCCTATGGCTTTTCCAGTACAATGGAGAAAAAAAAATTGAAGCAGTCTCTAAGGTGAAGACACTTGAAGATCCAAAGTTGGCCTTTGTCTTCCTCCACCTTGATTGATGTCCTTCCCAGCTCCCATCTCTCTGCACACCCTGTGTTCCATGCCTGTGTCTCATTTGCAGAAACTTTCCTCAAAAAAGATGTTCTCAGCTAAAAGGATACCAAATAATACTTGCCAGGTTTTAAAAACAATAGCGGGCAGATTCTACACTATAAAAAAGGTAATTCTGTCCAAATGGTAGGACTTTAGTCATGTTGGGATGCTTCTAGGGTGTGGAGTGGAGCTGGCTGCCTGAGCCTTGGCAGCACACTGCATGCTTTAAGCAGGCATGCTCAGCGAGTCTCCTGCCTCGGGACACAGGGACAAGAATAAGGAAGATTTTTGTCCAAAGATGGCATGGACTCCTTATAGGATACAGGCTTAAGAATCCTTCTTGGGTTCACCTTGTCTGGGTGAAGAAACTGAACCCAGGGGGAAGAGAAGAATGTACTAGACATCACAGAGCTCTGTGTCTCAGAGGAACATGATCCCAGCAGCTACCACCTGAGCTGTGTTCCTACCCTCAGCCTTCCCAATCCCTAAGGCTAAAAATCAGGCACACAGAGCCCCCAAGACTAGCACATTCTCCTCACAACTGCCTCTCCATCTTCCCTCCATTCCCCCTCTGTGCCCCCCCCAGCAGCTTCTGCTTCTGTGCACATAGTGGGTTGTTTCTCCTTTCCCATGGTGGGCTTTGGCCAGATGTCTGAGTATCTCCCCACTGAAAGACATCATCCTTCCTGTTTTACTGAAAGGGGCTTCAGTTGTCCTTAAGGCTCACTATGAATGTCAACCACTCACTTCTTTTGAAAGCCTGGTATACCTTCCCTGTCCTCATGATCATGACAATCACTGTCTCCTCTACACACACACACACACACACACACACACACACACACACACACACACACACACACACATACACACACACACTCATCTGCAGTACAAGACCACACTTACACTGTATCATGGTTGGTGGCTTATGTACTCTGAGTTCCCAAGAGGCAAGAACCAAATCTCCCTTGCACTGTAGCCGGATGTCTCACACAGAACCTAATTCCTCATAGCTGTCCAGTCTGGCAGCCACCAGCATCTTGTGTCAATGAAAATGAAATAAAATATAACCCGATTCCTCGGTAATGTGACTCAGATTTGAAGTAGTCAACAGCCCCGGGTGCCTCGTGGCTATTGTGTTGGACAGCACCCTTCCTCCTGTCACACAATGTTCTATTGGGTGGTTTCCCCTAAACACCAGGAACACTCAGCTACCAGAAAGAAGACCTGAGGGTCTAGGGAATCTCATCGCCTACATCCCATGTGCACTGGTACTTGGCACAGAGATGATGTTGGATGGGAACTTTCTGGAGCTGGGTGTGGAGTCCTATCCCATGTTCTCTAGGCTTGGTTACTATTTCTAGAACCAACATTCTGCCTGGTCTTTATTTGGAAAAAGCTCCAAGTGGCACCTCCTAAAGGCATCATGTGCTGGGACTGCCCTCCTTAGCTGAGACACCAGGTAGGGCCTTTCAGGACAAGCTCTGATGCTCACACCTGCACAAGGGAAGGCTTGCCAGTAGCCTGGGTTGCATGGCAGTAACTTGAAGGGTTCTTCTTCAAGGGTTACCCAGTTCTTCCCTTGGATAGAGATAAGAGGCACTTGCAGAGGACAGAGTGGCTTCCATACTGCCCACCCCGAGCCCAGGGTAGGCATCACGCCCTGCCCCCAGCCTACGGTTAACCTCACTGGGTGATCTTCTTCCACCCCACTTCAGCTTGTTATCTGCTGCCACCTACCCTTCCCTGCTCCTGCCACTTCCTCTCCAGCTTCTGCTCACACACTTGCCAGCTTTGAGTCTTTTGTGAGGCCTTCCCTGCTCTGGGCATTTGCTCTTACTGTTCTTGCTGCCTCTCGGGCTCTTTCTCTAACATCGCACAGAAAATCCTACCTTGGGAGATAATTTAAATGCCCCCTCCTTTGTGAGGCCTTCCTTGATTTCTCAAAGGCAAAAAGGGTTGGGCCCTGGCTCCAAGAGTGTTTTCTACAAGCTAGATCAAAGAGTGTGAAGCTGTGTGTTTAAAGCCAGAGGCTTTGGAGTCAGACCAATGACTTCCCCTCCCTGAGCCTCTCTCACTGTATGCAAAGGGCTGGGATGAAGATTAAGTAAGATAATATGTATATAATGTTCACTACACCTGCCAGACACCTAGTCCTCACTACACATCAGCTAAGGCCACTGAGCCACTAAGCCATATAGTCTTAGTAAATAATCAAGTAAATAGGCTGAGAACTTGTGTGGTGGGGAGACTATATGTTACTCAAGTTGATTCCCAGAGCTGAGCCCAACACTGGCATAAAAGGGTTGCTGAGTTTAATTCACTGGTTGGATGCTGTCAGTACTGAGGGGCATTTGAGACAACCTGATAGGTAATAGGGGATACCTCCAGGGCAGCAGAGTTTTGTGGAGGTCCTCATGACACAAGAGCCTTGGAGTGGTGTCAGTTTATATGAAGACAGACACTCAAGTACTGGTGCCCAAACTGCCTGAGTCCAGTACAGTCTGCTTTGTACCCAGACAGATAGATAGTCCTTATGCCAAGCAGAACTAGGGCATGCTGTGCACAGGGAGCCCACCCTCATGCAATGAGAGCCCCATGGCCTCTGTGCAAAAGCTGGCAACTTGTATAGAGGCTAGTGCTGGGGTGGGAGCCAGGGGACCTTGATGCCTGCAGAGGCCTGGGGCTCCTCCTCGCTGCTGTGCAGGTGCCAGCCTGCCCCTTCTGGAACCCTTACTTTCCCTGGCAGGCTCTTGGTCAGGGCTGTTGGTCCCTCCAGGCAATCAACGGCTCCTATGTAGGATTTTTCCCCCCACAGAATTACCATTTCCATAGCGGCTGCTTCTCTTTCTCTCTCTTCCCTATCTTCCCCTTCTGCTTTTATCAGAGCCTAAGAAGCCTACCCTCCATTTTCCCTCCTCCCTCCTATCTTCAGCGCTCCACCAAAAGTCCATCTATGAAGCCTTTGAGCTGGAGATAGGCCTATAAGGTGAAAGCCGAAGCCTGGGTTTGGCCCAAGCTATCAACAACTGTTTGAAGCTTCCTTGTTCTCAATCTCTCTCTTCCAACTTCTTCCTTCTCTTGACAGTTCCAATTAGGAAATGGGAACAGAAATTGCCCATAACTCCTGGGGAAGTTTTGAGTAAGGTTTAGTGCTGTTTTTACCATCTTGGGTTTTGTTTTGTTTTGTTTTGTTTTTCCAAGTCAGGGCCCCCATAGCCCAGGCTGGCCTAGAACTCACCATGTAGTCTGGCCTGGTCTAATGCTTTTAGTCATGCTGCTACCCAAGTGCTGGGAATCTATGCACAACTCGCCATCCTCAGGGTCACTGTGAACTTCTTCATTAGTGTTGAACAGGATGTCACAAGCTCATGTGTGTTGGGTCTTGAAAGTTATGTAGTGGGCCTTCAGGGTCAGTGGTGGGAGACTCCTAAGAGAGCAGAGGCAGCCAGAGGCAGCTGGGCTGGAGTATGGGTTGGGGCCAAGCAAGTGGCCAGAGGTTGCTCACTGGATGACTGCAAGCTAGGGGTTCCTGCTCTGAACCTGAATATCTCAAATGGAACCTCCATCCCTGTTCTCCAAAAAATCCTGGTGGACCAATGAGATCAAGGAACAGTCAGAGTCCTTGGGCTTGCAGAAGGGCTTTCTTCCAGTGAAGGGGCATGTTATAGGAGGAATCTAAAGGTCTAGCTCTCTCTGATTGGATGAGAAGCAGAACTCTCTCCCCAGATGTGCCCCCACCACAAGAAGCCTCCTTCATACCACCTTCCCTCCTGATCTCTGCTCTTGGAGACCCCTGTCCTGTATCTGCTACATCTTTCACACCATGTGCTGGAGAGGAGACCTAAATCATAAGCTGAGCAGGACAGGAGAGATGGGCACTCTCTCTGTTTCTGAGATGGTTTCTCAGCTGTCTTCCTGCTCTCCTTGCAGCCAATCGGCCTTCAGATTCCAACCAGTCTGGACTCAGAAAGCAAGCACAATTGCTGGGCACCAAGCCTAGAGCTTCTAAAGAATTGCCCCTTTAAGAGAATCGCTGGCAAGGACTGGAGGGATGGCTCAGAGGCTCAGAGCCCTGGCTGCTCTTGCAGAAGACACAGGTTCAGTTCCCAGCACCCGCATGCTGGTTCACAGCCCCCCTGTAACATGGGACGCACATGATGAACATACATGCAGGCAGGCAAAACAGTCATATACATTTTTAAAAACTAATAAATCTAAAAGAATCCCTGGTGACTTTGTGGGTCAGCTAGTGGCCCATATAGGAAGAAGTTCCAGAAAATTATATCAGCCTGCTCCCCTGTGTCTGTAAGAGCCTGTTTTCCTACAACTGAGAGACAAATCTTGTCCTCTTGTCATACTTTGTTATCTATCTATCTATCTATCTATCTATCTATCTATCTATCTATCTATCTATCTATCTCTATCATCTATCTACCTATCTTATCTCTCTACTTATCTATCTCTTCATATATCTATAATCTATCTATATCAAATATCTATTTCTATCATCTGTTTCTATCATCTATCTATATAATCTATCTATAATCTATCAATCAATTATCTATCTATCTATCTCTGTCTGTCTGTCTATCATCTATCTACCAACCTGCCTATCAACCTACCTATCTAATTTTGTTTATTCGAGACAATGAATCCTGTAACCCAGGTTGACCTCAAACTACATAGCTGGGAAGTAACGTGAACATAATTACTCCCTGCCTCCACTTTCTACAGGCAGGGATAATAGGCATATACTATCTCCAGTTTTATGTGATGTGAAGACTGGACCCTAGGCCTTGTACATGTTTCGCATGTGCTTTACCATCAGCCAAAGTCCTCTACATCCCAAGCCCCTCTCATCACTCTGGGGGAGTCAGAGTAGTAGAGCAGAAAGAAGCCCTGAATTCCACTTCCAGACCTGATCTCCCATTTGACATTTCCCTTGATATATCAGCGTATCAAGATCCTGATGTAACCTGAGCTAGATCTAGCATCCTTCAGGTCCCCATCAAATACACAGCTTGTCTTCTGGGTCACCCTTTGTGGACATTTCCTGCTGTCTAACCTGAAACTCTCCTTGTAGGTTCTCTACTCACGTTGGTCATGGGACAGACATGTCCTCTTCTCCCTGAAAAGTCTTGGAGCTAGACCCTCTCACCCTACCTGTTGCCTCTACCTCAGCATGGGGCTGAGAGTGGGAAGATGTTAAGCTGTTTCCCCAAAGCCCAGGCAAGCCCCAACTGGCCTGCCAGAGCTCTGCTAATCTGCCCTATCACCGCAGGGAAGAATTCTAATCGGAAAGCACTGGAGGGGCCAGGCCCACGTGGGGGAGAGGAGCGGTGTTGATTTTATTCCAGTGCTTAATTGGTATAATTGCTGTCTTCCGCCTGCCAAACCAGAGTCAGGGTTGGCTCTCCCACCTGCGGGCAGGCGGGCAGGCGGGCAGAAGCAACTCTGGAAGTTCTTAGTCCCCAAAGGCAGGTTCTGCTTGGCAGTAAAGAAGCCCCCATCAGCCCCTTCCACTCCCAGGTGGCAGGGAAACCTACTTATCCCAGGGGCCTAGGCACCCCAGTGGAGCCTGAACCCTCCCTCAAAGTGGATAGGAATGATTTCTGCAGAAGGTGCCCATCCTATGAAGGAGCCAGGTGGGAGAGATTTCTTTGCAGCAGGGTGCTGACCCTTGCAGGTCTCTAAGAGTCAGGCCACCCTAGTGGTAGTGGTGGTGGTGGTGGGATTAGAGCTAGTTTACTGCTTTCCCATGGGGCAGAAGGCTTGAGTCTTTTGAACTCAACACCGGGTGTTAGCCTCAAAGCCAAGGTCTCCAAGACCTACCATTTCCAGGTGCCCTGCTCCTTCCTGGGGTCACCAGCGCATCTCTAGATTGGCTGTTAAAGGGATAGAAGAAGGAGGGTGCCAATGGGGACATCAGTGCCATACACAGGCTAAAAGGAAGGGACGTGTGGCTGCAGCTAACAGCTAAACCCTCCTCCCCCCCAACTCTCCACACAGGAGCAGTTGCCAGATAAAACTCAAATACATTTCCAGATTTCTTTTAATGGGGCTCAGTGGCTGAAAGCACATATTACCCTGAAGAGGACCCTAGTGTAGTTCCCGGTATCCACATGATTCACAAACCATCCCTAAATTCCAATCCAGGAGATCTGATGCCCTCTTCTGACCTCCATGGGCACCAGGCATGAATTCAATGCACATAAATACATGCAGGAAAACACTCATACACATAAAATAAATAGATCTAAAACATTTTTAAATGTTTTCTTTTTATTTGTAACTGATGTGCATGTGTATTGTGATATCTGTGAGTATCTGCATGTGAGTGTAGCTGCCTACAGGGACCAGAGTCATCAGATTCTTGTGGAGTTGGAATTGCAGATAGTTGTGAACTGTCTGACATGGGTGTTGTAACCCAAACTCAGGTCTTCTGCGTGAGCAAGATGTATTTTAATCTCTTGCTGCACCATCTCTCCACCCCCTAAAATAAAAGTCTTACCAGGGGGTGGGGTGGGGACACACTTACCCTTTATCTGATATTTAAATTTTACTGGGCGTGGTTTTAAATATTACATGGGACAAATTTTTGCTAAAGGTCTTCATTTACATGCAATTCAATTTTAATTGGACAGAATGCATGCTGTTATTGCTGCCTACCGGACAGGGTCTCACTTTGAAGCCCAAGCTTGCCTTGAACTCATTAAGCAGTCCAGGCTGGCCTTGAACTCTTGACCCTCTTGCCCCATCTCTAGGGCTTGTACTTCAGGTGTGTCCCGCCAGGCCCTCCTGGCAGCATGTGTTTCAGTTCACTGTACCCAACAGTGCCATCCTGGGTTTGCTCCACCACAGAGCCCAGCTGGCGTGAGTGGAATGTGTAACTTCCCGGATCACCTCAAACTCGAATACAGGCTAGAATGACTTCATATTCTTGTCCTATTTCTCTCAGTTTGCTGATTCGCTTGACTTTCAACTTTGCCACTTCCCCATCTCCAAGTACCAGGAACAGGGATACAAACGGCCCTGTGGTCCAACAGCCTAGAACAGCTCTACCATAGATGTGTGAGCTATAGAGGCATCCTGGCTCCCTGCCCAAGGAGAAGAAGGGCTGGAGGGTCCTGCAATCAGTCCTTCCTTGAGAGGTGAGAAGGAGGAGGCCTTTCCGAGTGAGGTTGAAACACAGGACGCAGGAAGTCTTTGGATGCTAAATGACTAGCCTGGTTTCAGGGGCCCTACACAAGCTCTCGTGCCTATGGTTTGCACAAAATGCAGGAAGTGGGCTGCTCAGGACTGTAGTGTGCACGTGGAAGCATGTGATGCACGTGCAAAGGCCTACGTGTGTGCTCACACATGTCCATTCACACAGAAGTGACTTTCTGGAGTTGGCAAGATGGCTCAGTGGTAAGGGCACTTGCTGCCACGCCTTATGAACTGAGTTCAGTCTCCTGGGTTGGGACTCCGAGACCCACATGGTGGGAGGAATGAGCTGACTCCTGTAAGCTGTCCTCTGACCTCCACATGTGAGCCCACAAACATGCAAAAGTAAATAAATAACTGAAAAACAAGTTGTTTTTAAAATAACTGACTTCTATCCATCTTAGGCTCACAGGATTAAAAGTTGCCCCCATCTCACCCCCACATACATCCTGTCCCACTTCCTGTCTCCCTTAAGTAGGTGAGCAGGTTCTCGCCTCCCCTGATGTGTTGGAGTGTCAGCATCACGCAGTGGGAAGGTTCATGGATTTGAGTGTCAGCAGACAAGGGTTCAAATCTCATGACTTTGGCTCACTAGCTGAGTGACTTAGCCCAATCTCTGTAAAGTGGGGATAGTTAGAGCCACCTTGTGGTAGTGTTGAGCAGTCACATACCTGTACCTGGCCCTATAACTAGCATATGACAAGTGCTCAGAAATAGAAACAGTGACTACTGGTGGTGTCATGGTTACTGGATTCCCTATGGCTAAAGATATCACATGTACAGTGACAGAGGACCATGTCTGTGGTGACATGAATCCTTAGGAATAGAGAGCACTCACTGTAGAGATCTCTGGCCTCATCAGGTTATTATTAAAATTAATTATTTTAATTAGTTCACAAAATAATGAGTTTTATTATGACATAATGCATATCATTGTTCTCCAATCATATTTCCCATCCTCTTCTACTCTTCTTTGAACTTCCTGCCAACTTCTGCTGGTCTCTCAATGGTTTCACCTTCTACTTTTAAAAAAGGATTTGTTGCCGGGCAGTGGTGGCACATGCCTTTAATCCCAGCACTTGGGAGGCAGAGGCAGGCGGATTTCTAAGTTCCAGGTCAGCCTGGGCTACAGAGTGAGTTCCAGGACAGCCAGGGCTATACAGAGAAACCCTGTCTCGAAAAAAAAAAAAAAAAAGATTTGTTTTACTTTTGTGTGTAGAAGTGTTTTCCTGCATATATATGTATATATGCATATGGTATAGATATACTTTTATAGGTATGAGTATTATTCCTGAATATATATCTACATATCATCTATATATAGATTCATATCTTTCTATATAATCTACCTACCATTTGCATGCAGTTCCCATGGAAGGCAGAAGAGGGCATCAGATCCCCTGAAACTGGAGTTACAGATGCTTTTGAATCACCATATGGGTACTGGGAACTGAACCCAGGCCCTGTGTAAGAACAAGTGCTCTTAGCTTGTGAACCATCGCTCCAGCCCACCTTCTGCTTTAATGCCATATAAACATATACTATGTGTGTATGCATAGTTATAATTACATTATGCATGAGAAAAATAGGCAATATTTGTTCTTTTCTCCATGCCCCATTGTCTTCTCTTGTTTCTGCCCCCTTTTAGGCTTTTCTCTAATAACATATAATATTCCTTAATATTATATGTTTCATATAATATTTTCATATCACATTATGTATATATCTATTATATCCATCTATATGTATGTATATAGATAAATACATGCATGTTTACTTATTTATTTTTTATAGTCTTGAGCATACTATGCAACTATTTTGCCATTGAGCTATATCGCCAGTCTATACATATTATATATTTAGTCAAGATTCCATATACAATAGAAAACTCTTATATGGTTTTTATCTCTCTGAGTCACATAACACAATCCTCATATAGATTTCACTGACATGGCATGACTATTTTAATGTGTAAATAAAGCTCATTATCTGTATGCACCATGTGTTTTTACCCATTCCCCTGTTGATGGGCATCTGGTTTCCTTATCTTGGCTCTTGTACATAGCAGCGATAAACACAGAGGTTCAGGTTCTTCCCACCATCTATGCTGACGTGATGGAGGTCTTTCCAAATTGCAGCCTTCAGAGTGTGTCCTAATAATTTTGTCCTTATAACCAAAGGCTGTATGTCAGCCTGTCCCTCAGATTCCCCTTGATGCCTAGCTGGGGAGTTTCTCCCAGGGATGCATGAGACCGTCAGGGATGGTACTGCTAACGTAACTTAGGCAAGACACAGAAGCGCTGCTGGCCTTTTCTGAACAGGCTTGTGCTGTTAGGATAAAGGAAAATCACTTCTTCCCACCTTTCTGGTCAAGCAATTCCCCCCTTTGGATTCAGGATTGTGTACTTCAAGCTTTGTGAACAAGACCTGAGGCTTCCAAAATGGATATGAGAAGTCTGTGTGGGGAAGCCATGGCTCAGAGCTAAGACCCATTCAAGACAGCAGAGTCTAAGCATAAATACAAGAGCTTGTCACAGATCAGTTTGTCTTTGCTCCCTGTGCAGGACAACAGAGTTTCAGTCTAAGCCCCAGACTAAGAGGCAGAAACAGTAGCATCTCATGGCTTGGGCAGACCTGTGAAAAGATAAGTTATCTTATTCTGTCTATCTGCAGAACTAATAAATCCTCTAGGGATCATATCAAGTGTTTTGTGCTCTGGAATCTCTGTTCACATAGTCACCCATCTTTCACTTACCTGTTCTGAGAAGCAGCAAATAAAAGGTGTCTCCGTCAGTGATCTGTAGCTATGAGGAAATTCCATGGTCAATACAACTATTATGACAAAGCATGTAACTGGAGACATGCTTATAGTTTCAGAGATTTAGTCCATCATCGTCATGGTAGGGAGCACAAGCCTGCTTGAAACAGGTCAGCAATGCTTTTGTGTCTTGCCTATTTTTCTTTAGCAGTACCCTCCCTGATGGTCTCATGCATCCCTGGGAGAAACTCCCCAGCTAGAGGTGCTGGTATGGGCTTTTGAAACCTCAAAGCCCATCCCCAGTCACACTCTTCCTTTTACAAGGCTACACCTCTCAATCCTTCTAATCCTTTCAAATGGTGCCACTGCCTAGTGATTAAACATTCAGATATATGAGCTTATGGGGGCCATTCTTATTCAAACCACCACAAAAGGTTTGTTATACCTTGTACCTTCATAGGTCATTAACATATCTAGCAGCCCCAGGGCTTTGACAGGATCCATACAAAACCTGAAGGTCTTTGAGGAGTTAAGGAACAGGTTATGCCCTGATTAGGTGCCCTATGTCCCTGATTAGGTGACAATGACTTACATGTTTGAGGAGACATTTTCTTTAGTTATGTCTAGAAGGGAGAAATTTTCCTGTGTCACTGTAGGGGACAGATCCATTAATCTCCTTGGGGTGGACAGGACTGGGGAAATATCACACTCAGAGCAGGGGAACTAAGGATGCGTGGGAAGTGCTGGTTATCACAAATAGGCTATGGCTTCTATGTTGGTTCTGAGAGGGATAGTTAGGGTCATAAATAGGAATGCTGTGAATTGTGGGCTGGAATATTGAAGAGGTGGGATCCATGGTAAGTGGTACTGTAGAGTGCCTGTTAAAGCTTGATCTGTACCTGCGTTGGACTGATCCCTCTCCATCTTCTTTTCCTTCCACCAGGCGCCTAGATGCTAATCTCATCTCCCTGGTCCCTGAGAGAAGCTTTGAGGGGCTCTCCTCCCTCCGCCACCTCTGGCTGGATGACAATGCACTCACCGAGATCCCCGTCAGAGCTCTCAACAACCTTCCTGCCCTACAAGCCATGACCTTGGCTCTCAACCATATCCGCCACATCCCTGACTATGCCTTCCAGAACCTCACCAGTCTTGTGGTGCTGTGAGTGCCGGCTCAGTCCCCACCTCCTGCAGGGATGGGAGGCTGCACGCTTTCTCCAGTTGGGTTGGGAGCTTTGCTCTTCTTGGTATGATGTCAAGCCTTCTTGTTTCAGTTTCTGCTCTGTAGACAATGAAGATGACCGTCCCTCGTTGACTCTATAGGATGATCTCAAAGCCAGATGACATTAAGCTCATAGAAGTGTTCTGAGAGTCACTTAGGGGACTAATCACTATAATCAGAAACAGAAATATTTTTGTTCTTTTATTTTCTTACTATGCAAGTATAATAGCCACTCCATGCTAATTGAAATATAAATCAAGTGTTTCTTAAGTAATTCCCACTGCAGTTGACAATCAAAAGATACAGTCATATGCTTTGGCATAGGGATAGAATAAATCCATCTAATTTTGCAGGCCTAAAGAAGCAGGAAAGGCCATCACATGTAATTAGATGTCAAAGCCCCAGCAGGGTAATTACCTGCGAGATAGCATCCCTGGCAGGGATAGGGGCTGGGGTTAACTCTGTCTTCCTAGTGGGAACTTTACAGTGCAAATTAGCTTCTAGCTAATTGCTATGAATGATTGGTAAGTTCATAGTCTAATTACTAAGGGCTTGGAGGTCATGTGTAATTGCTCTGGGTTACATACTAATTGCTGCAGGAACATGTGTGTTAGTGGCTCTGCTAAATGGCAGCACTGCCTCCTTTGTTCTTGGGAATCTGGTGTGGTTTTCTAGGCCAGCATGAAGGGATGATGCTTAGTTCCATGTGAGAGATGAAGACGTAGGTAGTGATTTAATTGTCTAATGTTCTGTCTTGGGAACTTAGAGAGCCAACACGTATGTTCCCAGTGGAGTCTACTCTTCTATTAGAATGGCCATATCCTCCCTTGTTCTGGGAGTCAGTGTGGCTGGTTTTAGCTTTGGTGATGTCCCTGTGACCTCACATGGGAATAGGGTCAGGTCTCTGTGACAGACAAGATGACTGGAAAATGAGAACTTTAGGATGGGTCTCTGCTACATGGGCAACAGGCTCTGCTATATGAGCTTACAGAGCCTCTGTGTGTGTGTGCAGAAGGATTCGGCAGAACAGCTGGCCCACAGAGGGCTTACAGTCTGCTTTCCTCTGAAGAAAGACAACCAAGGCAGTTATGACTTTTGTCACTATAGCTAAGTGGTGAAGGCAGATTTGTACGTAGCACAGGAGCAGTGGGGAGGCCTCACAGCTGTGGGTGGGAAAGAAGAAGGCTTCCTGGGAGAGGCAAGACTGCGGCTGGACATGGAGAGACAGTGTATTGGACAAGCAAAGGGGGTTAGAGCATTTAAGACATAGTGGAGGAGACAGAATGTTTAGGTGTTGGTGATGGGACCATCCAGCTATAGTGGAGAGTCCTTGTGCAGAATATGGGAGAAAAGGCTGAGGAGGTGACTTTGGGGACAGACTATGTCAGAGCAAAGACTCTGGCTTTATTTGTCAATTGTGAAGGGAAGCTTGCAAGTTTTCAAGCAGATGTTAAAAGGAAATATTTTTAGGATGGTTAGAGTGGAGGGATGGATGGAGACACAGGGAGCCCAGAGACAGGAAAATTAGCTCTGAGGCACTTGTGTATCAAGGTTCAGCTTCGGAGGTAGCAGAAAGAAGGAGTGGGAGTGTGCTACTGGAAGGGGCATTTTGAAGGAAGAATTGATCTACCTCTGAGGTTTTCCCGACCAAGCAGAAAAGGCCTCATGGAACTTCAAGGCTTGGCTGGAAGTTAGGAAGCTGGCATGAGATTCAGGCCCAATATAGATATAGAAGGTGCGAGGTCCCACTGGGTATAAGAAGGGACAATTAAGGGAGAAAAGCTTGTGCAGAGGAGCAAAGCTGAAACATGCCAGGTTCCTTGGCACAGGGTGAGGCTTACTTCTCTGCCTCCCATTAGTGTGTGAAAGAGGCTTTGTAGCAGGAGGTGATAATGAAGGCAAAGAAGACTGGAGGATGTTGTCCCAGGACTTTGAGATATGCTGTGGGGAATCCCAGGAGGCAGATAAGGAAGAATAACCACAATAGGAAGCAAGAACAACGTTAGTTAAAACAAAGGGGCAGGCTATGTGGTGTGTGCCTGTGCACACTTGTAATTCTACAACCCGGAAGGCTGAGGCCAGAGGATGGCCAGGTAGAGACCAGTGTGGGTTATATAATGAGACCATACCTCAAAACAAAGAAAACAGAAAGACATATGTGTGCATGGGGGGCCTGTCAGGAGATATTCAGACAAGTGTATCAGAAGGGATTCCGTTCCCTCTAACAGCCTGTGCTCAGGTGCCACTCTGACATGTATGGAACCCCTTCCCACACGGGTGGCACAAGCAAGAACATTATGAAGCTTCTCTTTAGTAATGTCCGGTAGGTAATCTTATAAGCCCCAGCCTAGGTCCCTGGCTGCACTACTGGAGGCGCCAGGACTCCAGAGCTGAGTGAATAGTTCAGTGGAGAGAGCAGGAGCCACAGACCTGGAGGTCTAGAAGCTGAGATGGTCTGGACCAGAGCTGAAAGGGAAGGGGAGGGGAGTCTGGGAAACTGAGGCAGGCAGAATACACTTGGTGAGAGTTGCGATGGAGGGGGGAAGGAAATAGTAAAAGTTAAAAAGCCTCACTCAGAAGGCAAGGGTTGTTTTTCTTCAGGACCAGAAGATCCTTGAACTGGAGGCGGGGTCTGTCTTCCATACTGGGACCTGGTGGAGTAGGTGGGGATGGGAGTGTCACGAGACCCGTGGCCCTCCCTGTCTAGCTGGATGGCTTTGGTCTGGTGCCCTCATAGCTCAGCAGCATCTTTGCCAGCCAGCCTGCTTTTTACCCCCTCCTAAGTGATTTCCCTTTTCCGCCTAAAGATGTTTGTAAATTCTTGAACTTTAACAGTGTAACTCAAATATGCAACAGTGTAGAAAGTTCTGCATCTAATTTTCCCCCAGAACAATGGATGCCTTTGATGGGAGATTCTGTTCTTTCTTCCAGAGAATTTTTTGCATTATTGTATCTTCAGGCTCATGTTCAGGAGAATCATTTCCTTCAGAGAACCTCGGTTGCTAACCATTGATTGGGTTTTTAACTGTTTTAACTTTTGTTTCACTCTGCTGTGCCCACCCTGATTGTGTCCAGCTTTATCTTTTTCTTTGTTATTTTATTTATATGTGTGCATGCCCAAATGTATGTATGTATGTATGTATGTATGTATGTATGTATGTATGTATGTATATGCCCTGAGTGCATGCAGTGCTCACAGATGCCAGAAGAGGGCGACAGATCCCCTGAAACTGGAGTTACAGGTGGAGTTGAGCTGTAGTGTAGATGTGGAAAACTGACTCCCAGTCCCTTGTAAGAACAGCAGCTTACCTGTGTCCAGTTGTTGTTGTTGTTGTTGTTGTGTGTGTGTGTATATATATATATATATATATATATATATATATATGTCAACTTTCACCACTGCTTACTCTGTTCCTTGTTTCAAATTGACTAGCTCTTTCTTTTTTTCTTTTTTCTTTCTTAGTAATGAAGTTTGGGGCCCCAGTTTTACCTTAACCTACAGTGTAATTTTTCATTTAATTTTTTTCTTTGAAATGTCACTTAGGTTGTTTTGTAGTAGAAGGTTACTGTGATCAGTTTTCTTCTATTCCTCATTCATTAATTGTAATTTTCTTTTTTGAGGCAGGGTCTCGTGTAGCCCAGGCTAGCCTCCAACTCACTATGTAGTCAAGAGTAACTCTGAACTCCTGGTCCTCCTGCCTCTACTTCCAAATTGCTGGGGTTGCAGGGTTTCACTACCATGTCCAGCATTAGTTGAATTTTCTTCAAGGCTTGGATCTTTGCTATTCTTCACAATCCCCTTCTCCCTTTGTTAGCCTGTGGTTTCTTCTTTGGGGGGACCCTTGGGAAGCTCTGGGGAACACATCATGTCTAGGCTCTGTTGGTTGTCCCTGCCAAGCTGCCCTGTGTGGGCTAAGTCCACAGAAGTTACTTCTGTCCCATTCTGTACCCTGGTGGGGTAGGTGGGAGAGGCAGCATGTGCTGAGCTGGTGGCCAGTCTTGGGGAGGCCACCTGGGCTGAGTCTCTGCCACATCGTATTAAGTGTGGAGTTGAGTCCCTCTGCCCATGGGTACCCCTGGGCTTCACACACCTCTGGCTCCCTCCTCCATGACTAGTCTGAAGCTTTCCGTTTACCTTCTCTTTTGCCTGTTCCCTTTGGATGACAGAGTACAGAAGAAAACAAGAATATTTACGTGATTGGTCCTCACAAATTCGAGTGGGATTTTTTGGGGGTGGGGGTGGGGAATCAAATCTCAGAGTTTGTTTTCTCACTAGATCATTCTCTGAAACAAGGACTTTTGAAGACCCTCCCCCTAACTGTTTGCTTGGCCACAAGGTCTACAGCGTCTCTACACAAGGCTGGGTGCCTTGCCTGACTTTTGCTCCTTGTAAGAGACTTCAGGTGGAGTGGAGTTTGGTCTTGTTATTTTTGCTCAATTATGAGCAGGCAGAAGGCAATTTTGTTTTGCTTTCAGCGAACTGTTTTCCTTGGGAAGCTCTCCTAAAACTTCCCTCTGCACAGTCAGGTAACTCATGCACCTTCCTGTCACCCATCTGAGCCTGGAATCCCTTCCCTCCACTCAAGCGAGTTGCCTGTCAAGGCCCTGCTGAGGAGTGCCACCTCTGCTCTGAGAGGCCATGCTTGCTGCCTCAGCCTCACCAACCTCCCAGCTCTCTCAGCATGACCACAGCTCTCTCCAGTTGTAACAAAGTTTAGCCTTTAATTATATGTTGTCTGCAGTGGTTGACTGTTGGCTCCTCTAAGAACGTCTGGCCACTGAGTCAGGCTGGCTGAGTCCTAAGGAGTGGGGCCAGAGAAGAAGCCTCAGATGTGAGCCCCTATGACATCAGGTCTCTCTCCCAGTGCTTAGTCAGAACTCGCTGGAGCCTTGGCTGGGCTTTCCTCTTCCCAGAGCGGATCACTAGGAAGGCAATAAGGTATCCAGCCTGTGGTCGATCCTGCCTTGGCAATCGTGGCTTCAGAAATGGGTCTTGGCTGATTTGCTTGTCCCTGGAGAAAAGAGGTTGGACCACTGGGGTTTATCTGTTGGTGCTACACCCTTATTCTGCTGCTGTGTACACTGTCTGCCCTGGCTCCGAGGTTGTGCCACACACTCTGATGTGTCTCTCTCCTTCCCACGCAGGCATCTACATAACAACCGCATCCAGCATGTGGGGACCCACAGCTTCGAGGGGCTGCACAATCTGGAGACACTGTGAGTGGGAGAGCCTGTTTAAGTCCTAGTCTGCTGGGTGAGGACATCTTGACTAGAGTCGGGGTGTGGGCTTAGGAAGGGCCAGCAGGGTATGATCCGGTCCTGGTCACCTGTGTGCCCATTCTGGGACTCTTCTCTAAGATGTCACTCAGCAAGAATTCCTTCTCCCTTTAGGTGGGTACAAGGTAGTTCAGGGTAGGTAGCCCAGGAAGTAGGAGGGCAGGGTCCCTGCTAGCAGAGACATCAAATAATGCGTAGAAGGAAACAGTTAACAAGGCAGAGGGACTGGGGCATGAAGCTTGGAGACTGGAAGATTTCGGGGTGGGCTGGGGCTGACCTGATGGCAGTTTTGATGTCTGCTTAAGGGTGGCTGCTGACAGAAGGGAGAGGAATACCATGGAATAATGTCAGGAGTGTTTGCCAGCTGATCTAACTAGCTAAATGATTAATGGGGAAGTGGCCCGCTCAGCACCACAGCCTGCCTATAAAAAGCGCCCGAGCTGTTGACTCTTAAAAAGCCATATTATTCACACATCATCATCCAGGAATTCAGCTAAGGTCAGAATGCACCCAAGCCCTCCCATCACTTCCTCTGGAGGCCTGCCAGCCCCTGCAGAGTGGGCCGAGTGGGGCCCCACTGGGCAAACAATCAGCCAGGCTCTGCAAGAGTGACTGGTCATGCCAGCTGGGGTCTTTAGCTCCCCTGAGGGAACTGGCTACCACAGCCACCTGGTGCTGGATATGGAGTTGGGGGCTCTGGGAGAGAAGGGCCCCAGATCACCACAAGTGTAAGCCGGCAAGGGTGGGGAAAGGTTCATGAGAGATCAGGAGTTTATCACAACTTTTGAATCTCCTTCTCCAGTTATAAACAAGCCCCCATTTTCTAGCCCCCCCCCCCGACTGCTCTTAAGTTGATGGAGTCTTAGGAATCCAGTGCAGCAGAAGCTAAGATTCTGGAAGTCAGGCTGTGATGGGGGAAGCAACATGTTGGGAAAAACCACTCTGTAACGTCTACCCCAAGATGCCTTGGCTCCAGAATCTGTGGTTGTATGGGGAAACCGATGAGAGACTCATACCTAGGTCAGTCATATATTATTTCCTGTGGGTATGATTCCTAAGAACATGGCTGCTCTCTTGTGCTTAGTACATAGCAGGAGGAACAGCAGCGCTGGGTTCAACTCTCCTGGAATCCAGACCCTTTGACCAACTGTATATGAAGGAGCACTGTGTCAGGGCAGCATGCCCCAGCCTGGATGCAGGAACATTCCCATCTGTTCCCACTACTGTGCAAGGCTTAGACTATCTGCTCCTCCTCCATAGCTGTGACTGATGACTACACAGTTAGAACAGGCCAGTCTAGTCCTCTAAATCTCCATAAGAGAAAGTTCCTTTCCAGGAAGGCTGCGTAGTTCCTCTCAGAGTGATCCTTCTCCCAGGGTGACCTCCCAACTGTGCCCAGAGCAGATCAGAGTGTTAATGAGACAATGGGAGTCCTTAGGAGAGACCCTGGTTGTCCTACCCCCCTGGCCCAATGTATACTGAGTGGACCTACTGTGTGCTGATTCTGGAGCCTCCCTAGAGAAGCCCAACTCCTGGGTGGTGCTGAGATTGGATTGCAATTAACAGTGGGCCGGCGGGAGAGAGCACCTCCACCCTGGAATGTGGGGCTGTTTAGCTTTGCTGGGAAGTCAGGTGAGGATTGGGGCACAGATATGGAGTGAGTTGGCACCTCAAAAAAGCCAACAAGTAGCTGTTTCTTCACTTTTGGGGCACACTGCCTAACTCTTTCTCAATTAGCCACTGTCTTGCTGTGCAGGGCATTTGGCTCAGCGGCTGCTGGCTGAATTATAGAGCAGTCCTGCCGCTGCTAAGCACCCACTGTCTCTTTCATCTATCTTGGCCTCAACACACAAGGCCCCTGGGCTATGCCCACCTTGCAGATGGAAAAGCCAAGACCAAGAAACATGGAAAAGTCCTCCAACCTTTACAGTGTGGAGGCAGAAAAGCCCAGTGGTTATTCCCTTGGCACCAAGCAGCCCGGAGCCCTTACTGCCGGTTCTCCCAGCTGTCTGAGCTCAGCCGTTTGCCTTTCAAAGAGTCTTAATTTTCTAACCTATAACATAATGTCACAGGGTTGTATAAAGTTGTTACAGAGTCTGGCAGATATATAGGACCCTCCCCTCCTCCCTGTTTTCTTCCTCAGCCCTCTGTATGAGGCTTCATCTCCATGACACCCCATTTCCTCCCCACCCTCGAAGAGCAAGCCCTTCTTCCAACTTTTGATCTCCAATTAAAGCGGGGGTGGGGGGGAGTGTGTTCTTTCTCTTCTGTTCCCCAGAGCGTTTTCTTGGGGAGCCTGCAGGGGAAGGCAGATGTGGAGGAGGAGGAGCGGCTGCGAGAATGAAAGGGGGAAGAAATGATAGGCAAGTCTTTTAATTGTTGCATAATTGGCGTACTCGGCAGCCTTGGCTATTACTTGGGAGCTTTCATGTGTACTTCTTGCTGGAAGGGTACTTCTCCCTCGGGCCCTGTAAATCTCTGCCACTTAGACCTCTCTCATCTCTGGCAGCAGAGGGAAGATCAAACCCCCACAGCCCAGGCTGTGGTTTGGCTCACGCTGTGGTTTGGCTTCTCTGCAGCCTGCTCTTCAGAGCGAGAGCAGCCCCCAGCTTTGCCACCTGGGAGGAGGGGCCAGGTGCGGGCATGGACATGCGTGGCCACACAGGCTCTCAAACTAGGCACATGCAGCACACACAACGTAGCTCATGTCCTCTGCCACCCTCTTTCCATGCTGCCAATCCTTCTCATACCACCACAGCAGAGGTGTGCCCCCCCAAATGTACCTGTGTAACTCAGCTTCTTGAAAGTTCTCATGGATGAGGACCAGGCTGCCAGTTCTGCTGCTGTAGGCTGGGCCAGCAAAAGTACACGCCCTCCCTTCTGGGAGCAGGAGGCTACCCTAGATGGATGTGGTGGCACATGCTTGGAACCTCAGCACTCAGAAGGTAGAGGCAGGAAGCTCAGGAGTTCAAGGCTAGCTTGTGCTACATGAAACTTTGTCTCAAACAAAACAGAAAAGGGGGCATACAGGTCGTGTACCACACAACCTTTATTCTAAAGGAGCTTTGAGCAGAGTCTAGGGTGGGGCTCTGTTATGGCCTCTGTTGATGGACAGAATTACACAGCTCTGAAGAACAAACCTTGCTGTGCTCTGAGGAGTCCGGCATTCACAGAGGGGATGTTTCTCACAGTGTGGTCGTCACCATTCCAACCATTGCCAGGAAGCCTGAGCTTTATGCAGACCAGACTTGCTTAGTCCTGCAGCTACAAGCCTTTGATCTCCCACAGTGAGGATGACCACCGCTTTAAGGGAAACTCCAAAGCAGAGGTGGTCGAACCATCTGTCTCTAAAGTAGCAGGTCCTCTTTCCACGTTAGGCCCTCAGGTCAGTTCCAGGACTCCCTAGGTATATAGGTTGGGATTTAAAAGAAATCTAGGTTGAAAAAAAGAAAGGAAAAGAAAAGAAAAGAAAAGAAAAGAAAAGAAAAGAAAAGAAAAGAAAAGAAAAGAAAAGAAAAGAAAAGGTTCCAGGAAAATTCTCCATGAAACCAGGTGCCAATGTACGTTGGTCCGTCACTAGAATTTCAAGTTTGGGAAACACAGGCAGCTATGCCAGACTGAAAACCCACAGTATTCAAAGCCCCAACTATATATATACTTAACTGAAACAGGGATGGTTTGGGAACCCTGATTCCATCCTCAAGGGCCCATATCTGAGAACTTGATGCCTACATCTTAGCAGAACCCAGAGTGAGGGGGGGTTCAGGAACCTGTACAAAATAGCACCTCCCTTCCTCAAGCCCGGGCAATGATCTCTGGGCCTTGCTATGACCTTGTTAAATCTGGCCCATGTGGAGGCAGAGCTGGCTGGACATTCCCCTCTGGAAGAGGGCCTGGTCCTGAGTGAGAACAGAAGCCTTCTGGCTTGGCTCCCTCTCTAATCAGGACCAGCCCTCAACATGGGACTGTGAAGTGCAACGGACAGGGTAAGACTATATAGAATCTCACCTTAAAGTCCAGAATTGTGCATTCCTCATCAACTGACATCCCTGTGATGTTTCCAAAGGACATTCTTACTTCAACAGTAGCTGTGGCTAGAGAGTGTACTCCTGTCTCTTTGTCATTGAAACCACAAATGGTCAACAGGTTTCACTCTCAACTCGCTGGGAATTGGCCCTGAAAATGTCTGGCCACTTCCCAGTGCTGGGCTGACCAGCAACCTTTCATCAGAACATCAGGTGGGTTTCCACCAGGACTCTCCCAGGGCTCTGGGCATTCCAGAGACGATCAAGGATTAGACTTGAATTCGAAGACTTGGATTCAAATCCTGACACCGCCACCAGCACGTGGCATGTTCAAGTCACTTGACCTCTCGAAAGCTTTAGCTGTCACACGTAGGAAAGGAGGCCAATATTTTACAATGCACAGGACATTGCAAAAGTCACACTCAATGCAGTGACTCTGCACAGTGCTTTGGAGCACTGTTGTGCTTAGCTTATGTTGGCCGTGCCTTTCGGACTCAGCACTTGGTGTTAGCTGGAATGTGTCTGAAGGGGTCAGGGAGGGTGCTGCAGGGGCGGGGGAGGGGGTGTCACTTTACAGTGCTCCCTGCTGTGACTCATCACTCCACTAAGAATCAGAACTCTCAGGCACTCAGGACATGACTACTGTATTAGTTTCCTGTGGCTGCCATGACAAACTACCACAAACTTAGTGGCTTAACAAAACAGCCATTTATTCTTCCACAGTTCTAGAGGTCAGAAGTTCAAAATCAAGGGGTTGGCAGGACTGGTTACTTCTGTAAGGTTTGAGGCTGTCTGTATTCTCTTCCCCACCCCACCCCCTGTCTCTCTCTTTCTCCTCACATCTGACAGCTGCTGGCAACCCTTGCCATTCCTTGGTAAGAGACATATTCTCCAGTCACAGCCTCCATTCTCACAAAACTTCATTTTTGCCTTATAAAAATTCTCAACATTGGTTGGAGAGATGGCTAAGAACACTGGCTGCTCTTCAGAGGTTCTGAGTTCATTCCCAGCAACTACACGGTGCCTCACAGCCATCTATAATGGGATTTGATGCCCTCTTCTGGTGCGTCTGAAGAGAGTGACAGTGTACTCATCATATACATAAATAAATGAACCCTAAAACAAAAACAAAAACAAAAAACAAAACTCTTATCATTGGATTTAGTGCCTGACCTGATAACCCAGGCGGACATCTGGATTCTTTCACTAGATTCTTTCAGCAAAGGTGCTGTGCCCAGTCACTTTCATAGGCACCAACAGTTAGGATGAGTTGGGCATGTCTTTCAGGAAACATAGACAGACAGCATGGCTTCCTACTGGCAAGCTTCATGGCAGAGGGCAGAGGTCTAAATGAAGTTTTCTGACCTTTCTCTTTCTTGCTTCTTTCTCTTCCTGCCTTTCTTTAGACCGGATCTTGCTATGTTGTACAGGCTGGTCTTGAACTCACAATCACCTATACTAGCCTCCCAAGTGCTAGAATGACAGGCTTGTGTCACCACCTCCACTTGTTCTGATTCTGTTCCTCCTCCTTTCCTTCTTTTCCCCTTTCAGTTTTAGTAAGTTTGGTTGTGTGTGTGTGTGTGTGTGTGTGTGTGTGTGTGTGTGTGCACAAATGGGCATGTTCAGGCCAGAGGACAGCTTGCAGGAGTAAGTAGGTTTTCTCTTCCTGCTGTGTGGTCTCTGAGAAGCAGACGCCATTCCTCAGGCTTGGCGGCAGTCGCCTTTTCCTGCCTTGCCACATAGCTTGCTCTTTTCTGGTTTTGGATCTCAAGGCTGTCAGCTCACTTTGCTAGTTTCTGTTCTTCCTGTCTTAAGTCAGGGTCTGTCTATGTAGTCTACGCTGACCTCAGACTCACAAATGTCCTCTTGCCTCAGTCTCCCAGGGTGCTGGGGCCACAGGTGTGAGCCACCATGGCCAGCCTGTCCTTGTTCTAACATTAACTTCTTACCTTTGGAAAATGACAATTTCTTCTCTTCAATCTCATTTCTCCCCCTCCCCCCCCCAACTCCCAACCCCTGGCACTCATTGAGGAAGACAGGCAGGAACTGTGCAGCCTCTTGTAACAAATGGACAAACCAAGGCAGAGAGTTGACGACCTATCTAAGGCCACTCAGCTGGTTAAGAGGCAGGATCAGAACTCAGGCTTCTCTGCGCTTGGCCCCATGTCAGCTCCTCAGACCACAACGCCTCTTGAGGTCTCAAGGAACTCCTGCCCCCTTCCCCCCATTCTTAATCATCTTACACTTGTGGGTTTATTAGCTGCAAATTTGTGGGCTTCTGTGGCTTATAGAGGAATTTATTGTTCCATATAAACTTTTTCCCCCTGGCTTCCCCCACAGAACCACTAATGACTTTTAACAGGCAGAAAATTGAGCTGCCCAATGAGTTTGTCTTGCGTTCTGTGACCATGACGAGTTATTAATAGCTCTTCCCAGCACAACATTCCCTTCCCATCGTCCTGGCATTGGGGGTAGCCAAGGTCACCTCCTGTCACTGCTGCCCCTTCCTCCCTGTTGGCAATAGAGCAAAACTTCCACTCGACCCCTCACTCCCCCAGGGACCCTGGCCAGCTGGTCTGGAATGGAGAAGGATGGGAGGTTAGGGGAGGAGGGCTCCGCCGTGGATCCTTAACAGATGCCATGGAGAGGAGACAGAGGGGCCGAAGACTGGCCTTTGCTATCTGTAGGAAGGAAGAGCTGGAAAGAATCAATTATCCCCACTCCCTTTGCTTTTGTTGCCGCGCATTCAATCATCCCACAGATACCGAGCATCCCTTAAGCACCAGAGCTCATCGCAGGCTCCGAGGAACAGGTAGGCATTGTTGACACTAAAGGATTTTATCCCAGAAGTCTTGAGGTCCTTTAAGTTGATCACTAAGGTCACATCTCGTGCCTCAAGATTCCAAATCCTTAACAATATCACCCCGAGGGGCTCATTCTGTGGTGATGCTACACAGTCTGGTCTAGCTTTTAACACTGCATCCACCAAGATCTCCAGCCCAGACCTCATCCCTGAACATCAGGCTTAAGTGTCCCCTTATAGCCAGCCCAGTAGCTCCCTACCACAGATGTCCCGGCTCTAACTCACTGATAAGTGCTGGTCGTGGGCCTTGCTCATTGCAAAGGTCCCTCAGCTTCCACACTCTGATGAGATCAGGCACATTTACAGCCTCCAGGTGGTCCACATTGACAGGACCCTGACCCTGGGATCAAAGGTTGTCTCAGGGAACTGATCAAAACCCGAAAGTTAGATCCTGTTCTGGGTGTCACATCTTCAGAGCAACAAGGGCTTTCCTAGGTGAGAGATATGAGGTGTCTACAAAATGTGATTCAAAGAACCAGGGAGAAGCCGTGGGTGTGGTGTGGTGTTCTCCTTTGTTAGATATGTATGGGATGCATGGACTTCCAGCCGGAAGTAAGAGCCAAGGGAGGTGGTGAGGTAGCGTTTTTTTTTTTTGGTTCAGGGTGAAGAATCTTCACTCAGTGTGTTGAACAACCCCATGGTGGCTGCACTGGGCAGTCAGCAAACTTTAGAGTGTGTCTTACCACTGGAGACAGTCTAACCAAAAACTGGATCCTCCTCTGGCTAGAAGCTTGGAGTTGATTCCTGCTGTGGGGGCTGTTTAGAACATTACCTTTTATCTCCATTCCAAGCCCAGGCTCCTGCGATGCCAGGTGCTTCATTAGCTCAGGAAAACACGAAATCTCAGTAGGAGAGAGTAGCTCCTGTGGTTAAGATCGCCTGCTATTCCAAATGTACGCTGGCAAGGAGGAGCTTGGAGGTGGAAGGAGGGTGTGTCTATGTCTCTCAATAGAAACTGATGACAATTTTACTAATTGCTGCAGTTATGAATGGGTGGCCTTTTATGTAGGCTGTTTAGGAGGTAAAACAATGCTATTAGTCATAAAGTGTTGGTTCCTGGCTCTGCAGTCCTCTGCACCATGCACGTGCAGTGAGATTAGAGACAGGTGCTCCATCCACCGTGGAGGAAGAGCAGTTAGGACATGCATCCCCTGAGCTTGCATGCCGTAATTCCAGGCCTTGGGAGATAAAGTGGCTCAGAGTTTCCAGCCTATCTGAAACGGCCATGCGTTGTGTCTCATACCATGGAGTCAGGCTTACCTACATTTCCCCTGTGCCCTCCTTATCTGCAATCTGGTAATAAACATAAATATTAGTCTTGATAATAAAATGTTAAGTGGAAACCCAATTAATGTAATTCATCTCTCTTAATTGCTATGAGAAGTAGACAGAGCAACTTGTATACCTACAGTTGTAGCATGTGGTGAAGAAAGTATTTGCCAGTGTGCGGCGTCTACTAAAGCAGGACTCAAAAGGCCTTGGCGGTCTTTGATCAGCTACTCTGTGCTAGTCCCTGGCCCAGCTGAATAGAGCCGTGTTCTGCAGTGGGCCTTCTCAACTAACTTCAGGGAAAGAAGCACGCTGAGGAAATCAAGCAGCTTAATCAATGTGATCTTGTTGGTTAATGGAAGCCCAAGAACTTTGTACTCTCACATGGATAACTCACCAACAAACACGGCCTCTACATAATAATCATTTGGCCGCAAGTGTTATAAACACCTTTAGGAAATCCTATAGAACCTTCCCCTTGCACATTCCATCTTTCCCCTTCCCTTTGAGCCCTGCTGTTCATAGTCTTTCCAGGATCCAACTCTGGGTGGTTGAGAAAGTGGCCAAAAGGCCTGAGTTCAAAGTCTGTTTCTGAGAATCCCAACAACTTACCTTTTTTCTCCAACCCCTGTTTCCTCGTCAATAAAAAGACGTATGAAATCCTGCCAGCTGTGCCCACTGACCCACAGCAAGAGTCCCCAGAGATCTCAGGAACTGGGCACTCTGTGTACCCAGACTCGAGTTGGGAGTCCTGAAGCAGCCTGGGGCTCGGGCAGCCTTCTCGAATGTTCTGACTGACTGCTTGCCATCAGTTTGATTGGATTTGGCTGAAAACTGCTAAGCATACAGACGAAGGGGAGGATTGGGCACAGGCAGTCGCCGCTTCCAGGCGGAGCTCCAGTTGGAGATGGGGATGGTTTCTCTTTAACCTTAGTCCTTCTCCATCTGCTTCTGGCTCCTGCGAGAGGCAAGTGAGTGCTTCTTGGGCTTCTGGCTGATTCTAGGGACTATTAAAGATAACAGACTAAAAAGCCATAGAGCCATGAATGAGTTTTCTGTCCGAAGCACAGGGCATCACAAGAATCAGACTAAGCTGTGCTTTCTAAGAGTAGAGTAGATTCTCAAAAGACTGGGATGCTGCCCTGAAACTGCCAGTCACAAAGGCTAAAGGGGTTTCCACCATGTGGTCATGTGCAATGGGCTCAAATGATAATCTTTGACAATAGATAGTCACATGTGTAGCCCTGTACCCAGACTGCAGGGAACCCAAAATAGCACCCAGGAGCTCCCTGACTTCCAAACTTCCTGCCTCCCCAGAGTGGGAGAAGATATATGCAAATAACCTCACTGCTCTTGGCCTGCCTGCCATGGGGCTTCAAGCTCAGCTATTCCAGCTGCAAAGCTGTTGCCAAATGACTGCCTGTCTCTGTGCTCAGTTTCCTGTCTCCAAACAGTGCCTACCTCAAAGGGAATGGTGGAAATCAAATGGATTAACATATGCAAACCTCCAAGAAACATAGCCCTTGCACAGTAATTACTATTATTACCAAGGCATCGTCATCCGAAATGGCTGTTCTGCACGCCGAGGAAGAAAGTGCCAGAAAACTGCTGAGAGAGTGCGTGACTCTAAGTGTAGGGATGAGGTGGAGTCCATGGAAAAAGGTATATTTGGATGCAATTTCAAAGAATGACTAGAACTTCAACAGCTGAGGGTGTAGGGAAAAGGGCATTCCAGGCAAAACCAAAGAAATGTGAAAATACATGCAGGGCTGAGATGCAGATGAAGCAAAGGATTTGATCAAGGGCATCGGAGCCCGCTAAGGAATTTGGACTTTGTTTTGTCCTTTTTTTTCTGAAAGCTGTTCTAGACTTTTCAGTGTAGGAGAGTCATAGAGTCAGTTTTGTGGTTTAAAAAGAACTTCCTGGCAGATGTGTAGTAGTCAGAAGTGAAGACGCTATACTCTAGCCACCAGGGTTCAAATCCTGGCTGCGTGCATTCATGATAATAGGCTAAATTGATGGAATAAACAGACAAAGATGTGTGTGGTGGCCCACAGACAGTAGAAGGCAGGCATTTGTTTGTTTATTTGTTTTTCTGATTACTTAACAGTTCCAGGAGAATATGGCATGTGGCATTTCTTCCACGCGGTCACTCAGGAGCCTGGGTTCTTGCCACCCCTGGAACATTTAGCTGTTGGAAAGGTAGACTGACCATGGAAGAGGAAAGCCAGCTATTTTATAAAAGTCAGAGACAGAAATGCAGATAAATTTCTACCTACCATCTTGGGGAGAAATATGGTCATGACGCCACACTTAATGCAAGGGAGGCTGGGAAATATACTCTAGCTATATTTTTAGATATTCCTTCTGTTAGGCCATCTAATAGGATTCCCTGCAATGGTAGGAATGTTCCAGATCTGTGTTTTTAAATACAATAGCTGCTAGTCATGTATTGCTATAGAACATTTGAAATGTAGCTACTGAAACTAAGATTTTTAAAAACCTGAGATAGAAATCTCATTTACTTATAATTAAATAGCCAGACATGGCTTGGAGCTCTGGTATTGGACAGTTCAGTTATAGAGTAAAAAGGGGAGGGATCTAAGCAAATAGGCAGTGCTTTCTGCCAGTTACTTGCTAGGTACTGATGATTGAGCATCGGGTGTGTTTTCTCATTTCCCTCAACTGAAAAAATGGTTGTAGGAAGAGAATCCATCTCTCCAGACTGTTGGAGGATGGAGATTGTTCAGCCAAAGGACCATAGCGAGTGCCCAGCCAGTGTTGGTCCATCCAACTATGGCCGAAGGCAGGGATAGTATGTGGCAGTCCATGAGCGAGGGCTTCCCTTCCCTCTAAATAGTTCCATTTGCTTCACAGAGCTAAGCTACTTGTTCATCTCCTCTGAATTGTGTCCTTCAATTGTCCTTCAAATGTGCCCATCTCCATAAAGTCCTCCAGGTGTGGCCTCTACAGGTGTTGCCTCTACAGGTGTGGCTTCTCCAGGTGTGGCCTCTCCAGGTGTGACCTCTCCAGGTATGGCCTCTCCAGGTGCACAACAGTCCTGATGTTTTGTGGGCTGTCCAGCATCTGCAGCAGCATACTTAGGGATCTCATCTTGTCTTGTGCTTCTCTCCACCTCACCGTTTTCCACTCTGCCCAGCAGAATGCTTTGTGTATCTTGGGACATTTGCCAACACGTGTCTATCGCATTGAGTTGAACTCACTGGGTGCAGAGAGGGTTGCAAGGACACAGTTCCTGACCATGAGAGCCAGATTCCATCTGCATAGCACAAAACAAAGCTAGAGTTTGGCAACTTCTCAGGTCATTGAACCTATGTAGACATCCAAAGGCAGCCACCTCACTGGTATGGAGTTTGCAGAGCTCTTTTGGACATTTGTATGAGTTTTCTTCTCCCACATTTCTCTATAAAAATAGCCTTCTGGTTCACATGCCTTTTACCATACGCCTTTCCCCACTGTCTGTCTACTCCTGGCAAAGTTCCTGACCAGAAACTGCCAAGGAGAACTGGAACCACTCAATTTGGCAGCCTGGACATGGGTCCAATAAGCTATATACGTGCTCCATGGGAGCGAAGTCACCCAGAACACATCCCATGGTCTCTGAGGCTCAGGGCAACCCTGACAGTGTCCCTCCTGACTATCCTGTGTCATTTTGACATCCACCTAAAAAAAAAAATCTCAAGAATGTGCCTCTTAATGTCCTGAATTCTCATGAATTTATTGATTTTTTATTATTATTAATGAGCTTGCTTAGAGTTCTTCAGTTGCTCATTCAGCACATACTTGCTGAGATCCTGCTCTGTGTCAGATATTATTCTGGTGTTTAAGATTCAAAACAGACAGAATTCTCATGTTCAAGAAGCTTTCGTTCTGGTTGGGTAGGAAGAAAAGAAATGACATGTGCCAATAAGTTCTACGAAGGCAAAGAAAGCAGGAAGTCTCTTGTGTCATAAAAATCACTCCAAAACGTAGTGACCTAAAGTACCACCTTATTATTTCTCGTGGCTTGGCTGGGCTCCCTGGGATCGTGGAGGAGGCTGTAGTCACTGGAGGCTTAGAGAGGGCTAAAGGGTCTACCACAGCTCCTCTTACTTATCGGAAGCCCCACCACTGGCTGTCAGCGCATCCTCTTGGTATAGCTCACCACTTGTGAGTCCCATTTGGGCCGCCTTACAAGCTGCTGTGAGGATTCCTAGGTTGTGAAGGCAGAAGCTGCAAGACTTTATCACTTAGGGCTAGGCCACACTATATTCCTTCTGTCTTGTATTGGTCACTGCCATCGACAAGGCCAGGCAAGTCTTCAGAGTGACACATCTTTATTCCTTATGAAAAAATATAATTCCCCGTGGGCAAGAATCGAGAATTCTGAAAGGAGCTGAACCAACTTTAAAGGGGACACTTGATTTTCAAACATTGAGACATGAAGATGAACCAGTTATGTACCGCCATGTTAGGCTAGGAGAAACTCAGAAGAGGAAGAGGTGAACTGTAATGTAACATGGAGGTAGAGTGGGTAAGAGGTTGTGTTGTTTGAAATACGCTGGTCAGAGAAGGCTTCTCTGAAGAGGGATATCTTAGGAAGGGGACTAAGTAGCCATACAATTGTCTGGGGGTAGGATATTTTAGGTAGAGGGAATATATCGCTACCAAAGGTTTTCAGACCACACATCTGCAATGCTTTTTGTTAGAGACAATGGGATAGTATTTTGAGTGAAGAAATGTCCTTGTTACTTATGGAAAATATAACTCTTCCTGGGCAACAATGGAAAGTTCTTAAAGGAACTGAACTCAGTTGAAAGGGGGCCACTTGACTGTGAAACACTGAAATGTGAAGATCAACACTTATGGAGTTGAAGATTCAAAATGTGTCTGTCTCTGTCTGTCCCCTGCTATCTGCACTTGTGCTCCTCACCCGATGCACTGGGTGATTTGTGTAGCCCTTAGTAGAACTCCAAGAACCCCAGAGTTAGAAAAGTCCTGTTTCCAGTCTCAGTACCCCTACTTTCAGTCATCTTGAACCCCATCTACCTACAGCTTTGCCCTCACACAGCCTGTGGGAACGTCTCTGTGAGAAGATCAAACTGTGATTCATGGGAGAGCAAAGTGTCTGGCTTCCTGAAGGATGGGGCAGAGCAGAGGGGTTTTCTGGTATAATTACCCAAGGTCGAAGGGGCAGTTTGAGGGTAATAGGTAATTAGTATTCATGCAGAGGGGGACAATTATCTAGCACACTGACTGCCAGACGCTTGTCACTGTTCCTCTGGCCTCCTGGGCTGGGGTCCTGGCTCTACCTGTGGCCTATTAAGTGTAATGACCCTCCTGTGGAGAAGAGCCTCTCATTATCTCTGTGTTAACATGATACTTATCCACAAAACTCTGGCGAGCTACTTTGCAATTAAAAGACCTCCACATAGTCCCTTTCTGTGGCCTTGGACAGCCATTAAAGTTGTCAGGCTTTAAAAGGCTGAAAACATGGACTAGGGTCCTCCCTGAAAGGGTCAAGAGCCATTCCTGAAACTGACACCTCCACATACTCCCAAAGCTGGGGACTGTGGACCCCAGAAACAGGACTTCAGAGGCATCAAGACCCCCCCTACCAAATCAGGCACATTGCACATAGGCTAATTCATTGGCTACTGAGTGTCAAAACTGGCTAGTTTGTTGAAAGTTGCTGTCTTTTCTGAAGACTGTTGCAGCCCTGAGAGAGGGAATCCTATTACACAATGAAGCAAAACTTTCTGAAAGTCCTCCCAGAAAGCAAGGAAGGCAACTGTAAAGAGGGTCGCCACACAAGATGGCAAGGAGCTACAGGGACAATCCTTCTTCATCGTCACTCAAGAACCTCGTCTTAGCCGGGCAGTGGTGGTGCACACCTTTAGTCCCAGCACTCGGGAGGCAGAGGCAGGCAGATTTCTGAGTTCGAGGCCAGCCTGGTCTACAGAGTGAGTTCCAGGACAGCCAGGGAGACAAAGAGAAACCCTGTCTTGAAAAAAAAAAAAAGAACCTCGTCTTTCCGCAGGTGTCACCTGCGTGTGGGTTTGTCTACTTGTCCAGAGCAGTTCTGTGTCTTCTCATGAAAATTAAAATTAGCCCTCAGCCTGTCGCTCCTCTCCTCCTTTTACCCTACCATTGCTGCCCAAGAGCAAAACCAGAAGGTCTCTTGAAGGAGTGGAAAAGATGAAGTTGTGATTGCTTACAGGCCAGCCAGTATTGACTTCTATCAACTAAGAGAATACTATTATGAGTATCATTATACAAAAATCTTCACACACAGGCATGAACTTCTCTGTACAATAATGGACATAGGAGAGCCTGAGTATATGAAATTCAACTAGAAAAGATATCAAACTGTTAAAAGTCATGTGTATTTAGTTTATTAGAAAGCTTGCATCCCTCCTTCTGGCTGACTTGGCTTACTGCCCCTTTAGAAACTTTCGTTCATTATTTTCTGAGTATGCATGTGATAAATGTTCCCTGTACAAAGGAAAAATGGAATATGCAGCAAAATGTAAGAGAAAGTAAAGATTAACTCCCATGCCACCACCCAAAGGGAAAAAGATCAGCTAGGTATGTTGACACCCAACCATAACTCCAACACTGTGGAGTCTAAGGCTGAAGGATCAACTGTCCAAATCCAGCTATATCAGGGTTCCGTCAGCAAAATCTTTCTGGCATATGCAATAGTGTCTAGGTTTGGTGGTTGTATATGGGATGGATCCCCAGATGGGGCAGTCTCTGGATGGTCCTTTCTTCCATCTCAGCTCCGAACTTTGTCTCTGTAACTCCTTCCATGGGTATTTTGTTCCCCATTCTAAGAAGGAACAAAGTATCCACACTTTGGTCTTCCTTTTTCTTGAGTGACACTATTGCATATGCCAGCAAGATTTTGCTGGCAGGACCCTGATACAGCTATCTCTTGTAAGGCTATGCCAGTGCCTGGCAAATACAGAAGTGGATGCTCACAGTCATCTATTGGATGGAACACAGGGCCCCTAAAGAAGAAGCTAGAGAAAGTATCCAAGGAGCTTAAGGGGTTGGCAACCCTATAGAAGGATGAACAATACGAACTAACCAGTACCCCCCAGAACTGTGTCTCTAGTTGCATATGTAGTTGGCCATCAATGGGAGGAGAGGCCCTTGGTCTTACGAAGATCATATGCCCCAGTACAGGGCCAGGAAGTGGAAGTGGCTGGGTTGGGGAGCAGGGTGGGGGGTAGGGGAGGGTATAGGGGACTTTCAGGATAGCATTTGAAATGTAAATGAAGAAAATATCTAATAAAAATGAAATGTAAAAAAAAAAAGTCCAAATCCACCCGAGAGACACAGGGAGATTTTTGTCTCAAAAACAAGCCAGCAGAGCCTGCAGCTAAAGCACCTGTAATCTGGAGAACTCTCTGGAATTACTAGACTAGTAATGTGTTAAAGATCATTTCCTTATCTCTCTTCTCTCATCCCGTGAATCCAAAGACTTAAAATAGACTTTGCTGAACTTTTTAGAGATTATTCTGAGGTAGGCAGATCCAGATACACACACTCCTAAAATATATCCCCATTCAAAACAGTTCTAGTGCCAGGAAAGCTCCAAGCCCAAGGACTTGTGGAACAGAAATGGAATACAAACATTCAGAAAATGTGTTTTCAGACCTTGGCAGCTGGATCCAACAGATTGGAAAACCCATCTCCCGGGCCAACCCTACAGCCAAGTTTCCATGTCTCGGGGACCCTGACATGCCCCGTTAAGCCTCCGAGCTAATGACTGCCTCGCTTTTCATTCCAGAGACCTGAACTATAATGAGCTGCAGGAGTTCCCCTTGGCTATCCGGACCCTGGGCAGGCTGCAGGAATTGTAAGATCTTCTGCTGGTGTTTTTGGGTGCTTCTCCCAGGGACAAAGGCCAGCTCATTCATCAAGTTGCCTTCTATAGTCTTTATGACTGGTCCTTGTAAAAGCTGTGGGTGGAACCCTCCACAACCCCCAGAGCGGCAGTAGTCAGAATTCTTGGTAGCTTGGCTTTGAACATTTCTTGGGGGTGTCTGATCAGTATAAATGGGTTTGGGACCTTCAAGCCTGGGAGCATATGTGTAAGAAACCACCTCTTACAACCTGGATCTGGCTCTGAACTGTCTATGTCTAAAGAAGACTTAGAAGAACTGGGGGCTGGTTTATAGGGTCACTTTTTAATACCATCCATAAAAGGGTTAAGAAATTGAGCCTGGAGTCCTATGGCCATTAATTATTATGATTGTTTCATTTGTGTGCGCATGTGCATACAAATGTGTGCATGATGTGTGTGTGTGTGTGTGTGTGTGTGTGTGTGTGTGTGTGTGTGTGTGTGTGGTGCACATGCCCACAGCATGTGTGTGGAGGTCAGAGGACAACTTTATGGAGTTTGTCCCTTCTTCTATATTTATGTAGGTTCCAGGCATTGAACTCAGGATGCCTGGCTTGCACAGCAAGCACCTTTACCTGCTGAGCCATCTCACTTTCCCAACCATTTATTATCTGTTTGAATATTCATAGACTGGTCGCTGTGCTTAGTGTTAATACAAAATAATGGTAAGGTAGACATGAGATCCTCTAAAAAGCATCCCTCGCCTCACTCATGACACAAAGGCACATCCGTGAAACAGGAACAAGACAAAGCAACATATAACTCCAGCCTTAAACTGTGGTATAGTATATTGGCTAAAATAGCCATGGGAATTCAGAATGACTGCTCACTGTGGACTGAGTTCTCCTGAGCCTGGTCTCAGTGGATGAGTGGGATTCAGGTGACAATGAGGGTGGAAGGGAACAGTTGTTTTAGTCAGTAGAGCAGTACAAAGCACAGACCTGACAGGAAGTGGTTAAGGCAGAAAGAATGACCACAGAAGGGACACCAACCTTGATGGGGGTGTGCTCAGTGACCTCAGAGATCTAATATACAGCTATACTAGAATCCAAATAGGGAGACAAGGAGCTTCATGGTTTTCTTTTTTGGAGAAAAAAAAGGTACACATTTAGGTATGAGTCCATCCATCCATTTATCCAACCATGCATCCATCCATGCATGCATGCATCCATCATCTACTGAGAGAAACCTGCTTGAGGACAGGGCCTCTATCATGTAAATTTCTCAGCCTCTCAGAACTTAACCTAGCCTAAGACATGAAAGAGATATTCCAATAAACATGGTGAGTAGAAGGAAAGAACCAACGAGCCTTGGTGGGCAGCACTGGCCAGAGATATCTGAGGAGGAGCCTTGAGTGACTGAGCATGGAGGTGAAAGGGATGATGGGAAACAGGAGATGGAGAGAAGTGAGCATGTGCTAGGTACGACACAGAAAGCCAGAGACTTCCAGTAGGAGGGGGAGTGTTGAGAGGTTGGGAAAGCTTCCTAGCGACACAAACACACTGTTCCGGGCTTCCAGACACCCGGTGGGGAACTTCATTGCTCACCACCCATGGATGCAATCTGTGGCCACTGACCGGACTCTGTCCTTTATCTCCTCCATTGCTCTGTCCCCACCTCTGTGTTTCTTCACTTTAGGAGCCTCTGTCACCCAGCATCCCCTGGAAGTTCTTTACTTTCTGTACCTTCCTATTCCTTCCCACACACACCCTTGGCATCCTCTGTGGGGACCTGCCATGGCTCCTGCCACAGATGACCAAGGATTCCTTCCTCAGGACCTGAACTCAAAGGCTTTCTGAAGTTTGAAGCTTGAAACCTGGGACCTGTCCCTGTTTCACTCCCAACACACACACACACACACACACACACACACACACACAGAGAGAGAGAGAGAGAGAGAGAGAGAGAGAGAGAGAGAGAGAGAGAGAGAGAGGCTGAGTATGTTGTTGAATGGAGATGAGAACGCGCAGGCAGGATTGGAGGCTGAGCTTCCCAGGCTGAAGGCCCTTGATCTCAGGACCTGTCTAGTCAGCTGTCCCATGAAGCGCCACTTGAAGCTGTTCTTCCTCTCCACGCCTCTCTTCAAACCCTCACTGCTCCTGGTGCTGTCTTCCAGGGGTTTCCATAACAACAACATCAAGGCTATCCCAGAGAAAGCCTTCATGGGCAGCCCTCTCCTGCAGACAATGTGAGTGCTTGTCTGGTTCCTGGTGCTGTGTGTTTTCAGGGGGGGGGATGGAGGTTGTGTGAGGGGGAGGGGAATAGAGGGGGGCCCCCTAGAAAGAATGTGGGAGGGCTGTTGATCTCTTCCCAGAGGAGTGGGGACCTGAAAAAAGGTGAGATCTGAACTAGAGCTCCGGTCTTTTTCTTCCAGACATTTTTATGACAACCCAATCCAGTTTGTGGGAAGGTCAGCATTCCAGTACCTGTCTAAACTGCATACGCTGTAAGTGGGCACCAGAGGCTGCCATTGGATTCTACAATCTGGACTTCTCCCCTATCCCCTCCTGTCTGCTCTCTCCTGCCCTCTGCCTCTCAGAGGCAGACCTCTCCATGGCCAGGCACCACAAGACAGGCTTCTGGGGCCCTAGACTTACACTGTCTCAGACCTATCTCCAGATCTGCCAGAATCCTGGTTGCTTCTTCCTGTATCTGACATGGATGAAGAGAGCCCTTCTTCATCCCTGCAGGCACATCTCTGATTTTTTGGGTTCTACTTGGCTCGTGGTACACACCTGCATACACACCTGCAGTGAATTCTGCGTGCGCTTTGGACTGCTCCGGAGCCCTGTGCACAGCTTCCGGGGCCCTCGCTATGCCATCTTTCTCACGCTTAGCCTGAAGGAAGCCCCTTTGTTTCCTTTCCCAACTCATCTAACTCCAAGCCTAAGGTCCCACTTTTTAAAATGAGGCTCCCACGGATTGTTTGCGGCATACTGAGGCTTCGCTCCACACGGCTAGGCCCCTGCAGGCACGGTTCCCTCCTATGTTCCCATTACCTTTCCTCCCCACCCCAATCTGTGAGATAGGCACCTCAGTTGGTTCTATAGAGGAAACCTGAGGAGCATGAAGCCAGACTTCCATTAGTGGGCTCCTTACTGGATGCTGCTGTTTCCTCGGGGTCTCTCCCACACTGTTCTTTTGTGACAAGGTTTCACATGGCCAAGGCTGGCTTTTAACTCCTGCTCCTCAAGCTCCTACTTTCCAAGGGCTAAGAGTAAAGGCACGTGACACCACTCCCAACACTTGCCTTTTAGAGAAGACACTCCTGCCAGGAGCGGTGGCACAGGCATAATCTTAGTGCTCTGGGGAGGAAGGCAGGAGGATTAGGGGTTCGAGGCTAACTTCTGCTGTATAATAAGTTTGAATCCAGTCTGGGTTATGGGAGACCCCCATCTCAAAACAAAACAATAACAACATGGAACATTTGCATCTCTCATCTGGATTTGGTTTGGTCTTTTTACAAATGTAAAGGCCTCAATGCTGGAGCTGCTGGGCTCAATCTCAGCCCAGCTGGACTGAGCAGAGCCGTATCGATTTAAGACAGTGATTGGGAGCTAGGTATAGTGATGCATGCCTTTGATCTCAGCACTCAGGAGGCAGAGACAAGTAGGCTAGCCTGGTCTATGTAATGAGTTAGAACTACATAAAAGAGAGACACTGGTTGTTTTGTTTTGTTTTTTTAACTAACTAACAAATTATTATAAACATGGCTAAACTTCCCACGGGGCCAAAGTGGCTAATTTGAGGGAGTCTTGGGGGAAATGACATGTCCCCCCAAAAGGCAGAGCCCCTGAGCAGAAGACTGAAGCTGAGAGCACACATGTTGGCACGCCTGACCCACCCCTCCTCCAGAGCCTGTTCTCTCTATTTGCAGATCTTTGAATGGTGCCACTGATATCCAAGAGTTCCCAGACCTCAAAGGCACCACTAGCCTGGAGATCCTGTGAGTAGATTCCCTTTCCCCCCACGGGGGACTCTTCCACCTCCCTTCATCTGGATGGCTGTTCTTCTGTCACCCTTCCTCTAGTCTGCCTCTGCTACTGGCTCAGCCCCAGGGCCTTGGCCATCTCCAGATGTGGTGCTGCCTCCAGGCAAGGCAGGGGTAGCAGGGCGTGGGGAGGCTGGTATTCCTCTGTGTGATTCCATTTGTCAGGACTGGATTCAGAGTTCCTAATCCTGAGTCACAGTACACAGAGGACTTTGGCTTTGAGAGGACTGATTCCAACAATGTCTTTCTTAGTGTCTCCATGTTATACTCTGTGTCATGGGGATATGTATAAAATAGGCCCTCAAAATACTCTGCACCCTGAGATAAGCACATAGTAGGCCATCAACACATATTAAATAATGAAAGAAAATGAACAGGCACTTAGTGTGAACATTAGGAAGTCAACTCCTTGCCCATACCACACAACTCGTTCATGGCATAACTGGGACTGGCGCTTTCCTCTGTGTCTCTATCGTCTTCCTCCTAGCTCAGTGTCATGTGGAAAATTTTCCATAAAAGTGATAAATTACCCAAGGATGACCTTGACCTTGGAGTCTTTCTAGGGCTACCCAGTGCCTAATCCGAGAACAATCTCCAGTTTGCTCTCACAAGCCTCTGCACCCTAAGCTTGTTTCCTTCCCCTAGGCTCAGGGAGCAAAGTGTGTCCCCATGGTCCTACTGGACCTGACTCCTAGCTGCTCCTTGCCATGGCTGTCTCTCTCCTTGGAGGCCCCAAGAGCAGGGAAGATTTTGTCCCTAAGGCCTAGTGTTGCTGGGACAATTATGAGAGGTGGGGTGTGGGTGAGGTAAAGTTATATGGGTTGATTTGGATTTATAGGAATCATGGGGCAAGCAGAGCCTATGGATTGAGGCCCTCATTCTCTCTACTTCCTACCTAAGCTCGCCTAGGTCAGGGGAACTTACGTTCAGATGCGGGTGCCTGCTACTTCCTGTTCCCGTAGCCCCGCCCCTGCCCTGTGTCTCCCACTGCTCACTCTTGTCAGCTCTGTCCTCCCACAACAATATCAGGTCCAGTGTTAGAGACGGGTGGCTGGGAATGGCGGGGCTCTGGGCCTGGTGCTAGCTCTGTCTGTTCTCCCTGCAGGACCCTGACCCGTGCGGGCATCAGACTGCTCCCACCGGGAGTGTGCCAACAGCTGCCTAGGCTCCGAATCCTGTGAGTGGTTCATGACCCTTTTATAGTCCTGGCCTTGTAACCCTGTCCCTGTGTCTCAGTGAAAGCCTCTGCTGCTTCTGTTGTACTTGGTCACATCTCTTTTGGGAGAATGATCATCAACATAGACTCCTGCTGAGAATCTAGGAGAGACTGGTCCTCTCTTGTTCAAGAGGAAGGACTTTGGTCTCTGGAGTTGACTCTGAGTGGTTTGAGACCAGGTCTGCTTCTCACTAGCTGTGTTCATTTGGATTTATTCTTTAATACCTCTGAATGTAAACCTCCTGTTTAACATGAGAGTCGATTTGTGAGACCCGAAAGCAGTCTGTGTCTAATGCACATACCACATAGTAGGCACTTGGCATCATTCAGGCGAGGGACGTAATTGCTTCTGGTATTCAGAAGCTACTTAAGTTGGCCCAGTTTTTCTTCCCACCTGGATTCTAACTCAGTCTAAGGCTGCTCCCTAGAGATCTCACAAGCAGCTCAAGATGGGTACATTGACACCTGCAGATGTGGGCTCCAGACCAGGCAGTGTCTTTGGGCAGGTCCTATGCTGAGGACCCAGGCCTTAAGCTCCCTGCCTAAGGGAAGGGTTGAGCCGGATGAGGGCTCCCAGCATTTCTTTTCGCTGCTAGCTCCGTAGATGGTGGTTATCAGCACTATTTTCATGGGAACACTATTGCCATGAGTGACATTGAGCGTCTTGCTCAGCAGTGGCCAAACTTCCTATGGACTGGCTCAGCACCTTATTCCCTAATGCTGGCCTCTCTCCTCATCTTCATATCCCTCACTTTGAGCTGTTTTCCCCAGAATGTTCCCAGGGTCCTGCAGGATAACATGTTCATAAGGTAGCCCTGATGAAAAAACAAAAGCC